>NC_086330.1:318422993-318742364 GCF_032445375.1 Bacillus rossius redtenbacheri
GTGGGTTAGGAGCGGTGGAGCAGTTGTCTGTGGGTTAGGAGCGGTGGAGCAGTTGGCTGTGGGTTAGGAGCGGTGGAGCAGTTGTCTGTGGGTTAGGAGCGGTGGAGCAGTTGTCTGTGGGTTAGGAGCGGTGGAGCAGTTTGCTGTGGGTTAGGTGCGGTGGAGCAGTTGGCTGTGGGTTAAGAGTGGTGGAGCAGTTGGCTGTGGGTTAGAAGCGGTGGAGCTGTGGGTTAGGAGCGGTGGAGCAGTTGGCTGTTAGGAGCGGTGGTCGCCTTGGAAGCGCATCGCACGCGCGCCAGCTGTGCTGCCAACTAGGGTCGGTCGATGCAGCCACATGGGCGCTCTAGCGAGGCAACCCTCCCCCTGGCTTTCAGCAACTCACCCTCCGTGCCGCGACTTGCACAGAGCATCGCAGGGTGGTTGGCGCCGAGGCAGCTTTCGTCGTGTGCCTCACGCAGCCACGTCAACGCATTAAAATAATGGTGGAACACGCGATCGTCGCTAAATTTTACATCATACGTAATTAAATTTTTGGAAAATTTTTTATGACATATCCATATAGATATGAATATTTCACGTTAATTTTAGGTTCCAAGGTTTTTTATCCATTTGCTGCGTCCACATTTTACCGTGCGGCCAAATTGTGTGTGATTGGGTCATTTGAATTTCGTAATGTTGTGATTGGCTCCTTCTGATCCAGGGCATGTTAAAACTACCTATGGTCAAATTAGGTAGCTGTTCAAGTGTATGATGTTTTGGATTCTAGCCTCTTCAAATAAGAACGCAAAATTTTTTAGGTGTCTCTACCTATATGTAGAGACAGTAAGAATTCGTGGATTCATTTCGTAGTGGGTTAAAATTGAAATTATTATACCTAGGTGGATTTTTTCTATTGTTCACAGTTTGTGAGAAGTCAGAGTTTGTGGGAAGGTCATCTAGGCCAGTGAGAAACCTAAACCAAAGAAACGTTCACATCAGAGACTACCAAGTTGAGACGTCTCACAATTCAGCAGCCAGTGAACACGTGAAATTTTCCCAAGTATGTATAGAATTGTGGAGTCTATTCCCGTGGTCATTGAAACAGCGAATTTTCAGGTCTTTACCTGTATGTACGATATTTCTTTCTTTAATGGGTACTTAAACCGTGTATTATCACGTCCTTGAATAATGTTCAACAATCTGTTGAATTTTGGTTTATTGGTCACAAAATTCTACGTTCATGTTTTGTTCCGCTGTTCAAATTTATCTTCATCTTCGCATAATAACCTGGCATAGCATTGTGCCTGCAAGAACGTTGAGGGTATCGCTTTCCTGCCTACTTAGCGGGCATTGCGTGTGCAGAAAGGTGTTTATCGAGCGAAATTAGTCGGTAAATGTAATACAGTTGAAACTGATGAGAGGAGTAACTGAACTTAAAAACCTGCCTGTCATGTAAAGCGAACAAGTTTGCTGTGTAGAAATTACACTTGGGTTGATGTGGCACCTGAAGAATAGAGTGTCGCAACTTGCAGCACACGAAATTGAAAACATTCCTGAGAGGCATCCAATAAACCAATGGTTAAAATATTTTATTTTATTTTCTCAGTAATACAGCATTTAAAAAAAACCTTGTTTCAAAAGTATTTTTATACTTTAAAATTAAATAAAAACTCTTATTATAAACTTTTGAAGTGAAACTTATTTGCTAAGGGGCCTCAATTGTCGACCGTTACGAAAATTCCGATCACATGAGGGGAATAGTTACGTACATGGTGGGGGAACCGGTAGAGGAGGAGTGTGCGTCTGTGGCGACGCCACTCCAACGCATGCGCTAGCGGTAGAATGAAAAGACGGGGGGGAAAAGGAGGGGGTTAGGTGCATATCGGAGCATGCTATGTGCTAGTTGTAATGGCCGGAAGGGGAGATGGTAGGAGAGAGATATAATTGACGTAGCAGCGATGCTATGGAATTCTCGTAACGCATCTTGTATTTGTCTACACCTCAGTTTTCGTAATGGCTAATGATTGACTCTACCATATTTCTTTTATTTAATTGAAAGTATCTATAATTTATTTATTCGTGTGGAAAAGAGATTGATTTTTACAATTAACTTCATAAGTATCGTTAATTTTTATATAAATAGTGTAATTGAAACTAAGCAAGAAGTTTCACTTCTATCGCACGTGGACTCCACGTACACTATTTTTTATAAAACATCCAAAGCATTGTTTTTTTGTTGTTGTGAAAAGTCTCTTTCGAAAGTTTAAATTGAGTTTGACTTGAAGCTGAAATCAATACTTACTCCAAATCTATCCTTTAAATTCATGAAACCCTCCTCTTCATCCTTGGACTAAAACGCAATTTTAAATTAGTTCGAAATAATATTTTAAGCTAAAATACTATGAATTATAAATAAATGTGCTAAAGAGATTTTTGACGTGTAACATATTTGCTCTCGGTTTTCGGCAATTGGTGGGAGTAATTTCTTGAATGCGATGGTAGTCAAGGAACGGTAATATGTAGGAACCACGGTGCTGAATTCTGAGGTGGATGACACGAGCCAAAGTTTACAAACACAAAGGGAAACTTTAAAGTGTTAACCGTTTAGTGAATTTTAACAAGATAGGTAGTATTTTAATAAAATTTGTTGCCCAATATCAGGTGCAAGGCCTGGGTTTGTATTTTTTTTCAAGAATTTTTAGCTTTTATCGGAGCAGTTTCATTATACTTATAGTTTAAAATTTCGGTCTGCAAATCAAATGTTTTAATAGTCGACGTAGCTACTCCGGCAGCGAATTCTAGCGTCGGGTGTGAAAACTACGTGTGATACGTTTCAAGAAATGTTTAAAACACAATTTTACTATACTTTTTATTACTCTCGGCATTATTTTAAAGAATTCTACATTTAATTTACGTGTCCTTGTTTCGTATAATAGGTGTATTTTGCAACATGAGAAGACATGGATTTTCTCGATACCGAAGTTAAATGTCATAGCTCACTGACGAGTACTAAAATACTCGCTCTAATTTTTTTTTTCGTTGGAGTTTTAATTTTTTTACTAAAAATAATATTTAATATTATGTCATAAAAAGTAAAAAAAAATGTTGTGAGAACCGAATCATTGCCGTGGATAGTCGAGAGAACGAACTGGTTGTTTACTTGTGCGGTTGTCGTCGGGCCCAGCTCCGCCCGGGGGTGACTCAGCCGTGCTCTTGTGCGGATACGGAGGGGTTGGAACAGGGGGTGCGGGGGTTGATTGATCGTCAGTAGTCGGTGAGTAATCCCGCCCTGCGCTGCTCATCATCCTCGGTCTCCGGCCACCCTCTCGCACCAATCATCCGCCGACCTCCCCAGCAACGCGTAACATTCGAGACGGATCGGCAGTGGAGCTAATCCGTCCAGCCCAGGCGCACTGAAATCCCGCCCGTGGTTGGGGAACCTGCTATTCACTGACCCATAGTCAGTCGCACGAATAATGCGCGCTTGTTGATTCTTTTATGTACTTACGCGAGTGTTTTTATATGCCTATGTCACACCTGTGACAGGTAAACAGATAGAAAAAATATATACGTAAAACATACACTTTTGGTATTTTCATTGCTGTAGTGTGACATGTGTATGTGTGTGTGTGTGTGTATATATATATATATACACGTTATAGTGCAGAGAGATATGTATAGAGGGAGATATAGATATGTAGAGACATAGAAAGCTATATATATATATATTAAGGTAGAGAGATATATAAAGCTGTATATATAAATGTATGTAGGTAGAGGTATATAGATATATACATAGAGAGATAGAGAAATAGAGAGGAGTTAGATATTTTGTATATGTGTGTAGGCTATACCTACTTCAAACAAATTACAAAAAAAAATACTGCAGCATTGCAACGCATGCCGCGCACTAGTGAGATAAATCCTTATTTTCTCAAATTTGAATCTTGAATTAGAATCCCGAAGAATACCTCGAATATACCCTCTGAATCCAAATTTACGTTTCAAGGGTCAAAATTAAAATAATGCGCATGAAATAAAAATGTTAGCTTTGGTGTTGAAACTTTCAACTCTTCAAATGTTTGTCTCACAAACTAAGATTCATGAATTAATATATGTATATTACAACTTTATTTACATATTTAATTTTAAATTACAATATCTGGTGAAATTTTAACATGATAGGCATGAAGAAAGAAACTGACCTAGTAAATTTCAGAGGTTATCAGTGTTATTTTTTTTTTTAAATTTAGGTACCTTATTTCCACTAATATTTTTCTTCAAATCTTTTTCCTCGAATAACGAATCCTTCGTATTGTCGTATTGATTGGTACACCCTTAAAATGCGTCCCTTATTTGCTACCCCCGTAAAACGATGTCTTTTATTCCGACCGCAAAGTTGCGCGAGCGAGCGGAGAACTTCGGGTGTGTTCGGTGCTGATCGGGGGTAAATGAATCGAAGGCTTCCCTCCTTGCACACTAATTCGCGGTTGTGATGAAGGGTAGCTAAGAGGGGGAGGGAGAAGAATTTGGCTAACGATCTTACCCGCCAGTTTTTATCGGCTTGTCAGTTTTACCCTCCTCCGTTTATAATGCCGCTGACAATGACGCGGCACGGGAGCGGACAAGACCTGCTCTCCCATAACACCCTTATCCTCGCCTGCCTCTTCAATTCTCCTAAACTTCGCCCTTTCCCCTACTTTAAACCATGCGCACCCGTCGGAGAGATCTCTCCCGATCGGCGGACTGTCTGTGGTTTGTCTGGTGAAATGGTCGTCGGAATGGTTTCAGCGTCCACTATTACCACTTTTGCATTCAGCGATTTTGCAAATGACCAAAAAAATTATGTAGTGCACTGCTATCCAAAAAAATTGGTTGTCTGTAAAGTCGGTTTACGGACGATAGTTTAACGTGACGTCATAACAAAACATTGATGAAATGATTGCATACTTTTATGAATAAAATTGAATATTTTTTATTGAATTGTCACTATTTTGTATGGATACAAAGAAGGAGTGAAATGAAATCTACAATTTAATGGATAAATATACTTTTATGTACACTCATTAATTCAAATGTGTTTATTACTTTAACGAAGAGATTATTTTAACTATAACTTTTATACATGTTTGCTATTTAACTTCAAGATCGTCGAGAAGGTTTTACGCTTTTTCGCAATTACGCATTTAACGACGAAGTTTGTTCGTCGCGAAATTAAACGTAGAATTTGAAATAAAGGGGTTTGCAGTTAATAAAAAAGTATTATTAAGTTTAAGAAAGAATTTCGGCTTTAATCTCCAACCCAGACACTCGTGGTACGCTGGGGCCGAGATTAAAATTCGTCGAGAATATTTTACGTTTTTATGTCTTCCAGTGCTCAAAATTATATTCAACTATGGCCCCGGGCACGACATTTTATTTATAATTCATTAATAATAACGCCCTTCACGATAGACAAAGGAAAATATGTATTAACGAGTGCCTGGTTGCCGCGGAAGCGGGTAGATATCGCGATTCGTTCGGTTCTCGTACGTCACCGTAGGTATCAGCATCGTAGGGGAATAATATTATTTCGTTTTTATAATACGATTTGATAACACATACGCATCCCAAATACACCAAACTAATTTATAATGTATTACAATATTTTTTAAAATATTGTGCAAAAGATCCCGGGTGTAATTTGAATTATTATGTGTAACTGTAAAACACCATTGTTCGTACAAAAACGTATTTGAAAATTCAACATTACTTAAAAATAACCGTACCTATTGTGATGAAAATCGGTGGACGATCGTTAAATTACATAATATTAATAATTCAAACGACGAAAACATGATTGAAAAGTCAAATCGATGGTTGTTCCAATCGAGTGGAAGAGAGATGCGGCGCAAGCGTACAATAAGCGTAACGGGACACATCGTAGTGGCGCAATGTGCGTTACGGGACACTTTTTCGTGCGTGCAGCCGGCGTTCATCGATTTATTAGACGTTGTCACGTCAAAAAAATTGCATTTGAGATACATATTTATGCGAGGATATATTTGTGGTGTGAAAAATTTAGCATGGATCTATATAATTTTTAAAATGTATCGTTTATAGCCTTTTACTATTTTTATAGTAAACTAAATCATTATTTTGCTAATACTAAATTTAATATGAGAAAAACTTAAAAAATCCACGTACTTTTTTTTTCTGCATCTCCGCCATGGGAGAGCTCCTGTATTCTTTGTGTACACCTCATTGACAGCAAATTCAGTTGAGAAAGAAACTCACACTAACACTATTCAGAAACGGTAAAGAAGGAATCGGAATTGATCTTATAAATAAAACCATCCCAGCAGTAGCCTGTGGTTTTATTTGAGAAAATAATGGAAAACCAAGAACGTATGCAGGAGGGATGGGGGGATATTTCCCCCCTCATGTTGATATATCCTCCCCCGAGCAGAAATTATAAGAAATCAAAACAAAAGAAAATCTATCATTCCTACCTACAAAAGGGAAATAATTTTAAATCAAACAACAGGCAAATATGTTATATCTCCCCTTCCCCCTAAAGAAAATCCCACATATAAGAGGCACTCCCATAGTCGCGGACTCCTAATGTTTTCAGAAAATAAAATATAAACTACTTCGAGAAATTTTAATTTATTTATGACTTAGTTAAACAACAAAATTTAAAATTAAAATAAATGAACAAAAATGCAACTTCTGCATAAATATTAGGGTGGCCCAAAAATAAACTAATATTTTTTTTCGAGTCTCTTACGAAAATTTGTTAGCTTATAATGTTTTAAGAGCCTCATTCAAAGCACAGCTCAAAAATAAATTAAGAGGTCGCTCAAAATTTTTAAAAATTTCCAAAATAGTCGAAAATCGATTTTTTAAAAAAATTTTCTCGTTATTTTATTATTTTCTACTATTAAGATTACGATCCTGACATTTTCAAGTCTATATTTTAATATGTAAAGGTCGCTCAAGATTTTTTTAAGTTTCTAAGTAGAGTAACTTAGACAGTTTCGAGCGACTTCTGAACATGATTATTAACGACCTTTTTATTTATTTTTCTTGAAGTTGACATACTATTGAATATAAATAAAGCTAGAGAGCTGCAAAAACAATTCGATACAATATTCACTATTAAGATGTAATTGACAAAAATTTATATATTTTTAAATTTATTTAATTTTCAATAGTTACAATTTTTATGCTATTTTTATAAATTTTAGAAGAAACAATGTCTAAGGTACTTACTCTACTTGGAAACTTAAACAAATCTTGAGCGACCTTTAAATATTAAAATATCGACTTGAAAATTTTAGGATCGTATTCATTTTAATTGTAGAAAATAGTTAAACAACGAGAAAAAATTATATTTAAAAAAACGATTTTCGACGATTTTGGAAATGTTTAAAATTTGGAGCGACCTCTTACATTTTTTTGAGCTGTGCTTTGAATGTGGCTCTTAAAACATGATAAACTAACATATTTTCGTAAGAGACTCGAAAAAAAATTCGTTTTTTAGCCATCCTAATAAACATTTATAAATATAAATAACACTTCGATTTTTAAAAAAAATTCAATCACTGCAAGTGGCACCTAGTACCGGACGGACTGTATTTCGAACACCAAGCACTGCAAATATTCAAAATATCCTGCATCGATCGCATATGTAGGCATCTGCACATAAAGGAATGTCTGCACATGTCTCATGAGCCCACGAAGGCAGATGGAGCACTGTGTCCAGTTTTCGTCGTGGTCCTCTGAGCACACTACGCAAGTAAGTTAGTTCTTCCTGTCTCAGATATTTGAGTTAATGGTTCCTTTTACTTAGCTTTATCTCCACTTTTTCCTTTGGCCTTGACGCCTTTGGTTTGTTTCCATTTCTCTTCTATTGTTGTTTCGAACTTAGTTCTCATTCCTTTCTTTTTCTCCTTAACATTTTCGTGAGCGGCAGACATCTATTGGACAAATCTTTTACGTGGTGCACTAAAACTTGTTCCTACTTGGGTGAGAAGGTGTTGGTGAATCTACCGATCTTTGGTTGGAACGTCACTTCTCTCTTTTTTTTTTTTCATTACAAAAATCTTATCTATCGCAGTTTTTGAACTTTGTTGGTCCCATTTTATTCCCTTTTTCTTTTATTCCATTTACATCTCTCTACGTCCTTCTGTTCTCTAAAACAACGTACAGCAATTATTATAATAAGTATAAATACTTACGAGAATAAACTACGTGTTCACTGTCCGATGTTAAGGGACAACTTTGTGTCCGGTACTATGGGACAGGGAATTTGCCAAATTACGTGTTCCATACCAAAACTGTTTTGGAAATCAACAAGTCTACGAAAAATAATGGAACACTACCTTTATTACCAATTACCATTAACACTTAAAAACAAAAATTTAGCAGTAACACTCACCTGGATCTAAGTGACGCAGTGTTTTCCTGCCAAGAATAGCAATCAACCACTCCTGCCGTGGCCTTTTGCGTCACTGGCAAATCACTACGCTCTCCCGCGCCCCTTTCAAACGCTTTTGAATCGAATGCGTTGTGACTTGCCGAGGTAGTACTTTTTTTGTGGACACGATAACAGTCGCAATTTTTCACAAATCACTTCCAAACCGATACATAAAATCTAGTAATGGAAAATCTCGGTCGAGTTCGTTAATGGGCAATATCCGACCAAAGGGGTAGAATTGGGAACTTTTTTGGAAGAAAAAAAAACAGGAAAACGCTCTAACTCCCGTTATATGGAAAAATATTACATCCATTTGGAAGTATTGTGACTTGTAGGAGTAATACCAACATATTTTGTCTTAAAAAGGTTTTTGATAGATACGACCAACCATTGAAAAAACAAGGGTCGGAGGACAAAAAAAAACCGTAACTCCCTTCGTAGGCACAACATCGAATTGCAACAAATTATGTATTAATATTATAGTTTTTATCTAAAACTTTTGTTTGAGACAATTTTTGATTAGACGAACCATTACTGCAAGTGTTGAAAAAATAAGGGGTAGAATCAAAAAAATTCTTAACTCCCTCAGTACATACACTATCAAATCCGTTTGAATTGTTTGTAAATATTATAATTTTTGTCTAAAACTTTTGTCTGAAACAATTTTTAATAAGATGGACCATAGTTGCAGAATGTTGAAAAAATAACAAAGTATAATTAAAACAAAAATCGCGATTTACGTACCATGTACACTATTAAATCCGTTGTGATTTATTTTAAAACCTTAAATAATTATCTACAAATTTCGTCTGAAATAATTTTTAATACGACTGATTATTACTGCAAGGAATGTAATAAATGTTTGGAGGACAAAAAAAAATTCTAAACTAACTACCTTAGTAGGCATAATATACAATTCGTTTAGACATTCAATGCTGGATGCATTAAGTTAAAAACTTTCAAAATATTTTCGCTGCACGGTATATGAGAAAATTTTAAATAAATCTTGTTTTGAATATTGGCGAACATATAGGTTGTTAAGATTATTATGTTCTTAAAATGCTACATGATTTTATAGAAGTTTCCAAAACATCTCCAGAATAAAAATAGGTACAGTTAAAGGTTTTGTTTTGCTAACCAATTGCTAACCAGGGTGACCTCAACTTTTTGAATAGACACCCACTCCATTGACGAGTACCTCCGTGGTCAAATATCTCTGTGTGTGGTTACATTTGAATAATTTCAGATTCACCAGCTCCGAGCGCATAGCCCTTCTCGTCGTTAAAGACCCTGCTACACAGTCAAATATTTGTCTCCAGTATATTTGACATTAGACTTTTTGAAGGGGGGGGGGGGGGGCGTTATTGGACGCGAAATAGATTCCGATTTTCTACATCAAATAAATGTTGACAGGTAACCTCAAATATGTTTTAATCATGACACACTATCAAAGTTTATTTTTCACCTGAGCTATCTCAAACTTTTCAGTTGTAATCACATTTTTTTAAAAATTATATAATGCATCACAGTGCTGGATGGAATTTTTGAACTTGTTATATTTGTGCGTTAACATGTATAAATTTAATGTACAATAATATCAGTTAATATAATGAAATACATGTTCCGTGATTTTTTAAAGTAACATAAACATTTTATTTTTACACATAAAAATTTTTTCGCATAAAATTATACTAACATTATTTTAGTTATTTCCCCTCTTATAACTTTTCTAATCGCGCGTGTGTTCTTCGCTATTTTAAAGAATCGGTGTGGCGGAAACGGATGTCACTTCAGTTTTCGCTGAGTCACGATTTTGATTGGTCGACCACAACCAAACATCCAACATATTTTAGAACCCCGTCCTACATGCCCAATAGTTTTTGATGGAAACCCAAGTCATACTACTGGTCAAACAAACATGGCGGTGCTAGTGAAGTTTTCTGTGACGTCATAACCCTCCAGCCTTATTTGACGCAACATTTTGGATGATGTTGGAAGCGAAAATTTGACAGTGTGATAGGTAGAGACCTGCAAAATTCGCGGATTCATTTCGTGATATGCTACAATTCAAATAATTATACCTTAGCGCTGCTTCTGCAATTGGTTCACTGTTAATCTGGAGTAATGAGGGACAATTAGAGACCCTCGCTCAAAGAAGTGTCGAATCACAGACACTCGGTCGAGACGACTCACAATTCGGCAGCCAATGAACAGGTGGCATTTGCCCGAGTGTGTAGAGTGTAGTAGAGTCTATCCTGTAGGTCATTGAATCCGCGAATTTTGCAGGTCTCTAGTGATAGGGCCTTGACTCAAACACATCCCCCACTAGGCGACCGTCTAGACGGGACAAGAGCAGAAGAGCGATCCTTGTCGACAAGCCGATGCCTCCCTCGTCGCAGGTACGGGCGGCCACAGACCTTCCCTTGGCACACAGCTCCGAGACAGGACTTCTTCGACGACGACGACGACGTGGGTGAATGCGAAAAGGAGGGGAGAGGTCGCTCAAGACGCTTACCCCTCACCCTTTCACCTTCATCCCTCACACAATCAGGAGGACTTTCAATGGCGAGGACTGCGGGGGTCTCTTTCCTCCCAGTAATGGCGCCAGCGCGCCTTCATCATGTTTATTTCTCCGTTGTCCTCTCTCTCTCTCTCTCTCCCTCCCCGTGTCCCTGCCTCAATCCCCCCCCCCATTCGCCCCCCTCCCCTTATGCCCCGGGTGCAGCTCGTCGGCATGAAAGAAATCAGTTCGAGTGGAAGGAAGAAGGGGAATAAGACCCCCGACGACGGAGGGGCGTGCAAGCTCAGCCTGCAAGACCCGCTCCAGGGACGTCGCGCGCTGGCTTGGGCGTTCACAACCTGGACACCGCCGAGTTCCTGGGGGAAGAAACTCCTAGCCTCTGGCTGGTCTAACCTGAGCGATCTGATAGAGCCACGTGGCGCCGTCGGCAGGTGGGAGCCCACCTAAACTAAAACCATTTTATTAGGATGGCCTTTGGCTTGTTTATCAGGAAAGTAAAAAAAATCATCCCACAATGACTGTAATGATTATATATATATATATATATATATATATATATATATATATATATATATATGAATTTTTGTTTGTTTGCCCCGTATGCGCTCTTTTTACTATTCGTGCGACTGCGATGAAACTCAATGGTGAGTTATTATGCGCACGCACGTGAAGGTTTCTAAATCAGTACATCCGTTTTACAGTAGGTGGGTGGCGCGCGAGTCGTTTCAGCAAATGTGTGTATTTCATGTAGTTTATAAAATATTGTGTATCCAAAAGCATATCGATCAATAGAATCAAAACACAAACCCGTTCTTTCTTTCTTCGAGTGGCGTTGCATAGCATACCGGGTACTCGCTAGTTTTTTTAATATATAAATTGATGTTTAAACCTTTATCTAAAAACAAAATATGCAAAAGTGATTTTTAATTTTAAAACGTTTTTGAATCCACGTGTAGTAAAAAGCAATAATTAAGTGTGAAGTCTTTTTACTCTGTTGCACTGGAAAAGCGCGCTTGAAAACACCATTTTCAAGGTATTTTTTAAAAGTTTATTTCTCTAAAGCTTCTTGGCCTAGCCTACATCCATCCATCCTCGCCAGTACAAACTCACGCCTGAGCGAGTGCACCTACTCTTTACCAAATCAATATGTTTAATTAAGTGTCAACCTTAATTATCAGTACCACAATGACCCGCTGCTAGTCCTAAATGATGTAATCAGCACGGGACCTGTTTTCACGTCCATCCATCCCAATGAGAATTTGAAGTGGTGAACACGAAGTGGTTCGGCATGCCTTTCGGCGTCATGCCAGGAGTCCGCAACCGGGATTGGTCGGATCTGCTGCTATTTCGCAAAACCAACACTCAGTGAATTAACGCCACGTTATCACTTTCACGGCGAGGATTCTTATGGTAGTATATAAATGAAAATATTTGTTTCTTCTTTTTTTACACTTTGACCACAATTCACTAAATTAAACAGGATGTTTAGCACTCACAAAAGCAAGCTTGTTTGTGAGTGCATCTAGTCACTTTAATCTACTTTCGGTATTTTGACTATTGTAAAGGTTTTAAAAATTGTAATAATTGACAGATAAATAAATAAAAATAACACGAAATCTTGCATTAGTTTTTATAAAATTAAAAGTTAAACAGAGCAATTAATTTAAATAGAAGATAAAGAATAGCATTATTCAGAAAAAAAAATCTGCGTATAAAAAGTAAAAACTAATACTATTTAAAGGAAAAGAACACGCGTGTAGGCTACAGCAGTTATCATAACGTACTTAAATATTGAATAAATCTCTTAATCAGTTAAATTATCCAGCCAAAGATGGCAAGCAAATGAATGGTTTGTTAACCCTTTAGAATTACAAGTTATATATTTAGTACATTTTAAATTTTTTTGCTGTGGGAGCTTCGAAGTTAACCTTCATCTTAAATACATTCTGTATTATTTGCAACAAAAACGTTTGTTTCGCGGCTACTTCATAGGCGCATATCAACTCGTCGGGGGAGCACTTTCAATTCATAAGTCGTATGTATATTTTCAATTTATTTTCCTCTTGATGAACCTGCAGCCAAGATTCGTAGGTACAATTCTGACTCATGCTGTATATGCACATATAGCTATGTGCAGAGTAATTTTAAAATGGCTTTGCTATGTATTTCATAGAAATGTGCTGTGAAATTCGTAATGTTTTACTCGCACCATTAAAAAGCTTTTGGCATATAATTCAAAACAAAGTTTATAAAAAATAAATAAAATGTCTTAACGTCGCAAAAAAAAGATTCCTGAGGCTGTATTTTTCTTAGCACTTTGCACTGTGGTAATAATGTGCGCCTGCCCTCAGCCAGTTACAGCTATCCGTAGGAGAGAAAAAAAAATTGCCCCTGCCATAAATCTGAGGGGTAGCAATTCCCCGACGTTATAAAGAGGAAAGTCATTTGTCCGGGTTATTTTCTCTTCCAGAGGCCGGCTACAAACCACCCTCCTCGTCTAGAAACGATAATGTTTTCACGATACACCAGGTTCAGAAGATGAAAGACCCAAGTTTCGGGAACAGCTCACGGCCCTGGATTCAGAAATTGCTCCAAATCGTGAACCAGTTTGCTTAATGTTCGTGGTCGTGTGCAGTGTATATGTAAAATGTTTACACTGGTCGAAATACCGCACGTTGATTAAAGTGACTACAAGCGCTCACATATACGGATGCGAAATTTCCTGTTTAAATTGGTGAATTGTTGTCAAATTTGGAAGAGGAAAGAAGGGGAGGGGATAAATTGAAAAAAATATGCGCCCATCATTTTTGAGGTGTCACATAAACATGGGGGAGAAGGCATTGATCCCAACCCTCTAGCGGAACTCAGTTGGCAGCATCGATAGGGATGTGCAATTGTTTTGGAGCCCGTTATTCTCTCTTTGATGTTCCGCTTAACTTCGTCACCAGAGGACGGACATGCCTTTAGCAGTCCGTCCTTGATTAGAAAACTTTTGAACGTTCTGCGAATGTATCTGTTTTAAAATACATTTTAAGGCTTTTTCTATTAAAAATACTAGCCCATTACGTAATTTTAGTTATTTATATGTATATCGGGTTATTTAATGCTCACAATTTTTTTTTCACTCAAGTGTAAAAAAATTGGCTAAAATGTGTGGGTCTCCGCGTAGTCTCACAGTTTCACGCAGTATGTCAGCGACTGCACACCAGTTCAACGTACTGCATGTAGGTGAAGAGGCGCTTCGTGTGCGTTCCGTTCTCGCCCTTTAGCTGGCACATAACCAGCGTGACGTGAAGGACGCGATGCGACCGCAAGACATTGCGTTGTTATGAAATTGCGGGTTTCGCCCGTGCGACAAACAAAAAGTAAATAAACAGTTGTATACGGAATGTTTATTGCCATGACATGTACGCACCAGCCAGTCATCAGTGCTTACTGTCCTTTTTTAAATGGACGTATTTGAGAGAAATATGTATAATTTAATTTTTACATTCGTTCGGAAATTTCATTGTGCGTGAACACATTCCAAATATTTCGAAAATATTATTTTAAAATAAAATATAGCAAAAAATAAAAAAAGTAATAACTATTGTTACGAATACGCCGGTCAAATAATCTTTCGAAAAAAAAATTAAAAGATGTTCTGACAAGCATTTCAGTAATGTAGCGTCCGCGACGCGATGAAGAAAAGAAAGCTATTTCTAATCGGAAAGTCTTAAGCTGCCAGGAATTTTTGTCGTGCTTGACGACACATATGTGTCGAATGCGGTTGGTCAGAAAACTATTCAAACTAACTTCGCTTCTGGACCGCAGTAGCCTCCTGGTGGCGGGCCTGGGTTGAGAGAAGTCGCGGAGGTACGTGGCAAGCCGCGACTTTCCAGGCGAGCGTCGTTTATCCTTCCCTTCGCGCGTGAGTTCGGCTGCCTTTCCTCCCCCGGCTGTATTCGGTGACACACGCCCGGAGAGCGCGCATTGTCGTCCTGTTCGCAGCGCCTGCTTTTATCCCGGGAGTCCATGGATGAAAGGTTTACCCCTGATAGCTGGCTGAAGGGAGGGGGAGGGGGGTAAATAAACAGTGACCACTCGGAGCGGCGGAGAGAGAGCGCAGCCGCCCGCATCGGATGTCGGGGACTGGAAGGCCTCTTCGGCCCCGCTCGGTTGTTTTTGTCGTGGTCTGCGCGCGGGAGGGAGACCGGAAGCTCTCAGCAGTTCGGCGCTTATCACTCTCCCTCTCCCTCTCTCTCTTTCTCCCGGAGACGCAGCGCGTTCGGAGTTTTCTTATTTCCTGCCCATCCGCGGCCTTGCTTATAGTCGCACGCCATTGTCGCCTCCCCTCTCCTCCCCCCCCCCCCCCTGCTCCTGCTCAACTTCCCGTCCGATGGGTCGATACGTCGATATACGATAGGAAAAGAGCTGAAGAGCTCTCGGACCGTGATGGGTTGGGACGCCCGCATTGTGGGTACAGTCGCCGGTGCTTGCTGCTGGACCTTTGTGACCGTCTGTACGGGGAACTCAGAACAATTCTGAACACTGCCCTCGAACTCAGAATGAACGATTATCAAATTCCTACAGTTTAACACCAAGTTATGTTTGAAGCTTGTAAACAAAAGTATATACTCGTGTTTAGATTGTTAGCCACTTATGCCATTTATAGTAAAAATTCACATAATATAATATTGGAATTTCTAGCAAAATTGAAATTTTTGTCGTATGTCTAGGGATTTATGAAAATACTCCGTTTTATTTATTACTACTATTTACACTATTAATCAAATATATGTCCACAAATTAATCACTGTTTTATTTAGCCCACAGTTTACTCTCCCCACTGGAGCTCGACTCGACAGCGGCTATCTTTCTACTGCTCGTCTCTTTCCGCGCACCTCTGTCCTAACACACTGCCTTTCACTACTCACTCGTCCGCAGCACACAGCACAGTCCCGATCCACCAGCCTCCACACACGAAGCCCGTCGCCCGTCGTCCACTTTCGCTCGCCAAAGGGTCACTCGCCCTCTTAACTTCATTGCCTGCTAGGCTGCTTCGACGTCTCTATATTTCCCAGCCTCTTCGTGGAATGGTCTCGCAATCCTTCGGAGCGTCGCGTCATCAGGGTCGACTTGACACCCGAAACTCACAGAAAAAATGACGTGCTGGTTAGGCCACTTCACGCAGGCGGTACTCTGGGAACATGCCGAACCAATCAGAGCAGCAGAGATTTTAATGAGAAAGCGCTGTGGAAAGGGGAAGCAAGGAGGAGGGAGTAGCGAGACGCCGTTGCTCATCTGATTAGGCGTGTAACGGTAACGGAACGCGTTCCACCCGTGGGTTAGCTGGTTTGCCTCGTTGCCTCGCATCTGCTACTCTTGTTATAAGGCCTGGGAAGACCTACCAAAACTGTTTATTTGAACGAGCACGAACAACGCCTTTGGAGCTGCCTCCTAGCTCTAGGCTAGACGAACGGCGTGAACTGGTGCGATGGCAAAACAATGGATTCGATTCGGTAGAACCAGTGATCGAATTCCGCTCTAGATTTTTTTATATCGGTTTACAATGATCTTTTGAAATCACTCCGGATAGGTTCCTTATCATAGGACATGGCCGAGCGCTTCCCCAATTTTCTTTCATTGTGTGGTTGAACGTATCAGTCTGTAATCACCCCTTTCTCGATGAGACCTAAAGGCTCAAATAAAAAAATAAAAAATAAATATAATGAGTCATGGGGGGCCCCCTCAACCGGTAATTTATCAAGTAGTAAACGAGGAATACCTGGCTGTATTTTTTTTATTCATTTACATAGTTTTCTTCATTTCTTGGTAGTTTAATCTAACCATTTCAACCTTCATGTACCTTCATTAAACATTAATTCATTTGTTAAAGTAGCTCACATGATAAATGACAATTACTTCTGAATATATAATTGCCACAACTTATGGATGTATGCCATAATGACGCGAAATAGAAATGTCATTGCTTCATGGAGAGTCTGCTTTTCTCTGTGTGACTATGTGACACGTCTACCTGAGCACACACATGGTGTGCAGAGTTTTCAGAAGAAACCAAGAGACTTGAAAACTGCTCAAGATATCAGAGTAGGGTCTGTTTACGAAAAACATTTAAGTTATACTCAGAGGGCGGATGAGTAGTTCTATTTCCGTATTTCGTTCGTAAACTGTATTTTTAGAAGAGTGAAAATGGTTAAAATGCGTGTTTTTAAAATTATTTTTAGACATGAAACGCCCGGTACAAATATTTAAAAGCACTCAAGGGATTTATTTGCATTGCACCTTTATCTTCGTTTCTCCTTTATTTTGCTTTAGGTTACCACTCTTGGCCTACGCACGACGAGAAATCTGTGCGCCAGTTCAGAGCAGCCTTGCGCTCAGAGGCGATACGGCGCTAGAAGCACCAGCGAGCGTCACACTTATCATCCCGGCTCTCTCACAGAGATTCACTCCTCAAGACTTATCCCTTATAAACCACGTATGTAGGTTGCAGCAGTAACTACAACGCAGGTACTAATTGAAACCTCAGAAAGCGTTGCTGGCTCCTGGTAGATCTGCAGCCCTGTTTAGGCTGGACGCGTGTGTGTGTGTACAAACATCCCCTTCTCCCTGACCATTGGGGTATCTTCCCTTTCACGCAGCCCGCTCGCTCTGGCGCCCCGCGCGGTGTTTGTCCACCCTCTTGGCGGAGGGAGGCGTCGTGGCGTCCGGCGTCTCCCCTAGTTTGTCCGTGAGCAGATACGGACTGCGTCCGTGACCCGTTCCCTGCATCGAGGCCACGCAGTGTTGTTTCGATACCTCAAGGGCAAGTGTTGATAGCGGAAACACGCCATCTTGGTTTCAACCAATTTTAGACCACAACAATTTTATTTCGTATTTTTTCAGAATATTTCTACACTAGATTGAAGTTTTAAAATGTATTGAAAACCTAGAAGCTTGAAGTGATGGGCTGCTACACATGTCCCCCCCCCCCCCTTTTTTTAAATTATTGGCGTTTAGTATTGAATTCATTTTTGAGGATGGCAAAAATGTAGTAATATTATCAAAAGTACCATGTTGATGTCTTTGGAACTCTCTTATTTTATGAAATATGCATTAAGGGACCGCTTTGTCAAAAGTTATTTATGTTATTGAGGCCGGGTGGTTAGTGCGACATTCGGTGGTGCTTCTAGGGCAGTATCGTCTCTAAGCGCAAGGCTCTGAACTAGCTCGCATGCTTCTCGTCGCGCATAGGACAACAATGAGATCTGAGCGGTAACCTTAACATTATATGATGGAGAAATAAAGATAAAGGTGCAAAACAAGTCCCTTGAGTGCTTTCAATTATCTGTACCAAAAACACGCGTTTTAGCCATTTCCACTCTTCTAAAGGTAAAAATTAAAAAAATAAATACGGAATATGTTTACGTAAACAAATGCCGCTTTGGTAACTTGAGCTGTTTTCTAATGGCGTGGATATTTTTTAAGCAATGCACATCTTATATGTATATTATTATGGCATAAAACCTATTGTAGTTTGGATTCTGTCACTCGACTGCACGTCTGACCGCACCGGGTAGACGGAAACTATGGGAGAGTCGACATCGAGGTCTCCACAGACGAATAAGTGGCGAAGCGAAGAGGATGGACCAGCGGCGACGGGTATTGGTGAGGGAAATACTCGCAAATACCCATTGGCACACTGCAGATATGCGTCACATTTCCTGGTATAATCTTCGCCGGTAATTTCTTTGAATAAAAATGACAGAAAACAATTTTGAACCTGGGGTGTATTATAATTTACTTGGACCAAGATATGTTTCCTAAAACATTATTAACACCCCCAACGAAACATCTCGCATATTAACTTACCCGTTAATTAACTCCAAAGTCACCTCGGACGCAGAATTCATTGACTCTTATTTCTACGGGGACTGAAAACTTTCACTGTTACAAATACTTTAAGTTTTGTGCGTGACGTCCTACCTTCCCGACTCCTCAAAAATATTTGTGGGCGGAGTGAATTTTCCACAAAATATTTCCTGATAGCGACCACAAAAGTGGTTCTGTTTGTTTATTTTTAAGGTAATGGCTCATTAGAAAGAAGATTAGTTAAATAACAAACTAATCTTCATTGACTGGATTTTCAGTGAATATTATTTTTTTCCCCGGTGAGCATTGTGAATTTACAAGTACTTTTTTTTATACCTGTACATAAAATATTTTCTCTTTCGCTGGATTGTGTATTATCGCACAATTTTTCGTGTATGGCGATGTGAATGAAGCTTTTGTTTCATAGCAGCTGGTCATCATGTCGGAATTCCAAAAGTAAGTTCATGCGTCTTAGTGCGATTTTTTATGTTTTGAAATACACGTAATATTGATTTCCAATATTTCCCTCCAATTAAATTGTATTCAGTTTTTTTTGTCAAGACATTAATGTATTTATTTCTGTATTTCATATTTGAATATTTATTTAATGAAATTATTTATTCGACTAGAACAATATGGTATATAAATAACGTTTAATGTATTTGCTGCCCTGTTCATTTTTTTTTTTGGTCAGTCATATTTGCCGGCGTTATATGTTCGTGAATAAATGTTTATTTATATGTTACTTAATGTGGAATACGATGTTATGCATTTTATAATTTTAATGTTTGTTTGATATTACACAATTATTTCAACAATTTCACTAAATCATGTTGCATCACATAATTTTTTCTACAAATGTAAATGTGTGCAAGATTCATGCTAAATAATTCAAAATGACTTCGAAAAATGTGAGTTTTTTCTGTGTTATTTCTATATTTTTTTAGTGTACGATCTAACGAATTTTCCGTTAAAAATGGGTTTTTGCTTTGTGATTTTTGCAGGGTGGGGAGTTTTTACCACGTTGACGGTATTTATCTGCGGCCGCTTAGTTTTTTCAAGTCTAGGTGATAATAGCTACTGTCAAGTGAAATGTTGGCTAGGTAAAGTCGATACATTTAGAATTTCTGTTAAAATATCTAATTATATATATGTATGTATGTATGTATTTCCACTGGATTCTGGAATACTTGCTAGCGGAGAAGAGTTTTTAAATTGGGGGAAAATGTCTTAAACTTGAGTAAATATTGATGGAAAATTATTAAAAATAGTTTTAGTTAATTTGTTAGATATTTAAAGTTTTTTATTGTGGTTTTATTTTCTACAGTGTTTTTAGACTTCGTCACTTGAAAGTATTTAAGAATCCAGTGTAAATTAAAAAAAAAAATCTTTGCGAAGTAATCAAGCAACATGAGTAGAATCCAAACCAACACCCAATATATATATACCAGATCAACTTGTTAAGCGGTTTTATGTAGGAGAGGCTCGCGAGCCCAGAAGCACCATCGAACCGGTTGTCGGCCATCTCCCTCATGAGCTGCGAGTAGCCCAGGCATGACCTCTAGGGGTCGCGCATCTGGCAGTCCCCCCTCTGCCTTTTTGGGGGAGGGGCGGGGGGGGGGGGGGGGGAGGCGCTGGAGCCAATCACATCAGCGAGGTCCAGCTGTCAGCCGACGATGGACGTCCCATAGCTGTCATTGCGAAACGAATACGCATTACACGTATAGCTAACATGCAGTCATGCGTTATGTTGTTATGTTGGTCCACGGAAAAACGAATTTTCAATTTCCGTCGGTAAAGTGGAGATGATGTATTTATAGCCGGCGGGGTAGTTCGAGGCGATGGCTCATCAGAGCGCCATAAAAATAAAAATTTAACGCTTAGGAGTGGGGCGTTCAATGATTTGAGGGGGAATGAAAGGGAATATCGGATAATGTCTTGATGACTGTGAGGCATTTTACAGGTTTTTATTCGCCATGTTATTTTTTAAATTTTATCGTGCACTTTATTGAAGGGCAATTTATTCATCATGTTTTATGTATCGATGATCCTTGCCGAAAACACAGATGGCAGCAGCACTTCTCGATGGCATGTTTGCATCGTAGCACACCTGCATACTTAAACATTTGAATACTTGCACACACGTATACCTGTACACTCGCATACATTCTCACTCCCATATTTACTTCCATACTCTGATACCTACATTCTTATACTACGCTTATATACTTGCACATTTTTACACTTGTTTCAAATATTTGTGCACCTATAAATTTCCTAGCCCTCTGTCACTTCTAACGCGCGTGGGGGCTAAGTGATCATATATGTTTTTTTTTGTCAACATGCGTGAATAATTTACGTCGTTCATGTACTGCCGTATTAGTTGTTAGTTTATAATGACTGCATATAGCCTACGTCGGCCGTGTACAGAGGAATTGTATTTAAAATGCGTAGAACATCATAACTAACTGGTGTTAGTTACATTAAAACATTTTATTAGTAATAATTTCATTCCATAATTGTGTATATTAATTTATGGTTTATCAAAATATATTTATCTTAAGAAAAATAATATTAATTTAGGTGCTTCTAAAATACCCCATTTTCGAGCTATCGTTGAACTTCAGGTTTTTACAAAAAAAATTACCACGAATCTTTCCTCCTTTTATTTGCTTGTTTCATGTCGGTTTTGCTTTAGATTTAGCCAGGATGTGTTAAATATTAGGGATTCGGTACATTTACGAAAATAATTACAATGTAAAATACGTTTTGAACTCAGATTTTTTTCCGTAGCGAATTAATAATCGTTGCCGCAGAAATGTTTTGTGCAGCAAATGTGCGGCGGACAGTCCTTGTGTGCACAGTTTTGTGCATATCTATTTTAACTGTTAAAAATGTTCACCTTTAATTTACGAACAACCCAGGTTACAAATTATCCATAGAACTTCGTAAATTTCCAGACACTGAGAGCGCCTTCTTTAAATACAAATCCAAAAGAATATTCTTGCTACATTAACAAACCTTTCAAACAATTTGTTGAGAAAGAACACTCTTCTTTGTTTGCGTGTTATTTTATCTTTGTTTACAACGAAACCTAGCGCTCGAAAATCAAAATACGGCGTAGTTTCTAAGAAGGTTCACTTATTTTGAATTACGAAGAATACTTGGTTTATTTGAGGGTAGTTCTGCGTTGGAAAGTCCGTAAATATACTGTAATTTCTAACAGCGCACTCGTCCGAGTGGACAACAGTTGCTTCGCCATGAAAAGTAACCGGGATTAATAGTCGCAATTTAATGTCATAGGTCGTTATCAATAGCTATAGCTTCATAGCTGACTTCGATTGTGTATGGGCGTTCATAAACAATAAACTACAACGGGTTCTTGTCCTGAAAAGCGGTTTTTCATCAGTGGCACGATTGTCACTTTTTTTTTTGCATTTCTTTTGGACATATCGTGTAACGCAACTTCAGAATAACTTCAACTAATTCCATGGGTTTAATCTCAAAATTAAATTTTCTTTTTAGAATTTGTTAGAAAATCCTATTGACCACTTATATATACTACATATTTTTTTAAAGTATCGAAATATAATTATGTATAGCTACAAAATCCTATTGACCACTTATATATACTACACATTTTTTAAAGTATCGAAATCTAATTATGTATCTATACATTATGGATTATGTGAGTACAAACAATAATTTAACACGCTACAATACTTTCCGAGAGTTCTTTATTTCCCCCCATCATTTCCGCTATTTTATGCTTAAACAAATAACCTGTTCTTTCTCGGCTCTCCGGCAAAGAACACACAGGCAGAATGCATGTACATAAGCAAGCAAAGGACGCTCGTAATCTCTATGAGCGCTATTTGAGATAATCTGGTGTGCATAAGGCGGCTAGCAGCCACGGCAGGCGCCATAAAATGTCGAGAGATAACCGGGCTGGTGTCACTTTACACACTCTCGTGAGATAACGGCGAGGAGGAATTTTTCTTGCGCGATAGCAAAGAAGTCATCGTCCTGCGTCACATGTATCAAACGATTTACACACTTCCGCAATCGACATGAATTCGGAGTTTTCTAACATATTTTGGCTGCTACTATTTATTTAATAGTCTATTTTTTGTAAAAAAAACTTCAGTTTTAATGTAAAGTTCGTCATTCTGCGACAAGTAATAAAACTCATATTAGAAAAAACCCATTGTTTTGGAATTGACAATCATAACATACTTAGTGAGTTACTAAGAATATAAAGAATAAAAAAAAAACTCATTTGGAATATTTTGTAGGATTCATACTTAAAATTTACTTAAAAGATTGGAAAAGTAAAAACACATTTTATCGCTGCCGCAATATGTTTTGTCAGTAAACGCCCTACAAGAAATATTTTGTAATATTGAAGAAAACATTGCTGTCGCTGATAAGCCAATATGAGGACACTACAGAATTAATTTCTACCACCACAAAATATCTGGTATGCGTTATTGGTAGGGACCGGAAAAATTCGCGGGTTCAATGACCTGTAGAATGAACTCCATAGTTCTACGTACACTCGGTCAAATGTCACCCCCTCATTGGTTGTTGTCTTGTGAGACGTCCAAACGTAGCAGTCTGTGATTCGATACAGCTTTGGTTGGGTGTTTCTCATTGACTCAGAGTCATCCAGGTGACTTGTGAGCCAATAGCAGAGGCAGCACTGAGGTATAAATATTTGTATTTTAGCCTATCGCGAAATGAACTCGCGAATTTTTCCGGTCTCTAGTTATTGGGATATATTGTTGTGGTCAGTGTCGAAAGTTTATTGCTGTCTGTACCTACCCGAGAGTGTGTTTGTCGTCTCGGGCCCGTGTCGACTAGGGTCGCCTAGGGTCGCCTAGGGTCGTCTAGGATCGTCTAGGGTCGTCTAGGGTCGCCTAGGGTCGTCGAACCCCTCAGCCCTCGCAAGCCGTCGGGCGGACGTCTCGGCGCCGCGACGCCGTGTTTATAGCCGGGGTGTGACCGAGAAGATTCATGGCGGAGATGGGAAGGGATCGTATGACGTCACAGTATCGGTTAAGGGAGAGCGTGTTTCCCAGATAAGCCATGACGTCATCGCGGGCCGTTGTCGCAAAAGTATGCATGTAGTCAGGATACTCAAACCCTTTACAGTACAATACAGTAGTTCATCTACACACTAAAATCCTCGCATATTCCTTTCTTTCGATCACTTATTTGTTACAGAATCAAATTATTTTCCAAATACGTTTTGGGTAGATATATGTATAAAAACGTCTCTATACAGTTTATTTCGTGTACTCTAAATCTGAAAACGTACATAATTAGAATCAGCGAAATTATAAGTAATTGAAAATTCAACTGACAAACTGTAGCTGATTGGTAGATTAGTAACTTCATTTTTCATCTGTACTTAACATAATGAAATTTACTCGATAATTAGAGATATTCTTCGGAAAAATCAGTGAAAATCACTGAAAGTTATAAAAGAAAACTGTAGGAACCCACTGATTTAAGTATTTCAGTTCGACTGATTTGGAGTAGTTCAAACTATTTAAGATTCAGAGGTGCATTTGTGGACAGGAATGATCTTTAAAACACGTTCGGTTTTAATGGAACACGCGCGCTGTAGCTAAAAGCGTGACCGCATAGACCGATTATTTGTTTCCTTTTCGGGTAATCTTTTGGGACGACATATACATGTAGCTAATAAATATATAACGGTTATAAAAATGTCAGTTATATTAACAACCTCAGTTAACGGCGTTGTGGTCCTCATCAGAAAATTTTGCTAGTAATTACCTGCCATTTACTGCATCCATTTTTAGAGGT
The DNA here is from genome assembly GCF_032445375.1 of Bacillus rossius redtenbacheri. Classification (NCBI taxonomy): domain Eukaryota; kingdom Metazoa; phylum Arthropoda; class Insecta; order Phasmatodea; family Bacillidae; genus Bacillus; species Bacillus rossius. Next base: position 318,447,641 of record NC_086330.1, read on the forward strand.
ATATGTATTTTTTGTACCATATTAGCAGTTTGTCAAGGACTTATAATTTTGTAATTTGCATCAACTTAAAAATTTCGTGCACAGAATTAAACCGAAATGAATGGAAATTTTTTAGATGAATTAATTTAATGCGTAGAATACATAATGTTTTCTCCGTTAAGAATATTTTCAACACCAAAAATATACTGTAATTTTAATCTACCAATTCAAAAGATAGGCATCAGAAACACGGGAGAAAAAAACTTTGTCTTTCATTAAACTTCATTAATTTTTTGTCATTAAAGTAATATTTTTCGTTAAAGAGCAGTAATTCACTATAAATGATGTTTGTCGTCGATTACTCTCTTGTTACGTTTAAACGAAAAAGTTGAGTTAAAAGTGTATATTTACAAGTAGGTAACTATTCTCTGTTCGCATTTAATTTGTATCTTTTGTATTGCGAATCAATTTCAAGCGTGCTTGACCTCGTTTGTGGCAGGCCAAAGGAATTATGGCGGGTTCCAAACAGCCTTTGGCCGGACTTGTTTATTTACCATCTGCAGAGAGAATCCTTCCCGGAAAAGTCTGTCAGGCGAGAGACGCCGTGAAATTAACAATCCAACGCACTGTCTCTCTCTCTATCTATCTATCTCCCTTCCTTTACTGCTCTTCCGTGAGTATTCGCGCTCTCATCTCCATGAAGAGATGGCGAGGGGTCTGCAGTGGAGAAGGCGGGTAGGGGGGGGGGGGGGGGGGGAGCGGAATTGAGATCCGCTGTAAATAATTCACCGGGTGATTACTGGCGCGGAGTGCGGGGCCCGCGCAAACATTTGATCAGCGAAGGTGCAGCGAGGAGGGGAATGGGCCGCGCGGGTGGATCGACGATGGCAGCGGGGTGTTCTTGATGAAACGCCGCTCCGTCCACCGTGTTCCGTCGTCACTTCGGCGATGAAAAGGTTTTTTTTTTTTTCTCTCTCTTTCTCGGAAATGAAACTGCGCGAGAGGAGGATTCATCCCAGCCGCCCGAACACGGGGCAGAAGTTTCGCAATCCCGCCCGTGGGACCCGCCGGTGAAATTACTGTTACCTTGTTCAAACACTTGAGCGGCTATCGACTCCATTCAAGTGGCTTCATTTACGAAGATAGATCGCAGTCGTCGACGCAGCAGCAGGGGAAGCATTTGAAGCGAAGTTCGCGAACTGAATACTGATCGTGGTTACAACTCCAACTGTGCTGGTCTACTAGCATAAATTTTATTTTCATAATCAACAATGACGGTAACTTCTACCACACGCTGTAGAAACAAATAACGTTTAATTTTAAGTGTACCGTAAAGTAGTGGCGTAAATGCTGAGACACGGAACTGGCCCTTGGAAGGAATTGGTTCGAATTCCGGTCCGTCCGTCCGTCCATCCATCAGGTTTTTTTTTGTACACGAAGGTCATTGCCGATTCTATCCCTTTATTCCCTTGGTTTTTTTCTGTTTTTTTTTTGGTTGGCCAGACTTAACGTAATATAAAAGAATATGTGTGTGGGTTTTATAAGTGGCTTATTAAGATATAAACATATTCAACTTCTTTTCCACACGGAAACCTTTCTTCAAAAATAGGAAACTATTAAAAGTTGACCCATTTGGCAAAATAACAAAGTGTTGGTAAGTTGTAGTATGCATTATGCAAAATTTCTGTCACGTTGTTGGTTGATGATTTTAGTGTTAAAATATATTGTTTTCTTTAGGCTTAGTGAAATAATTACACTTATAGTTTTAAAAAAACTAAAAATCCCCGCTTTTACCGTTGAATGAACCAAAAACTAAAAAAAAAAAAAAAAAAAAGTTTTTTTTGTCCAACAGCCAAATAATTCACCACAACTCTGTATAACTAAAAAAAAAAAGTGGGGTGCGTGATTTCATTTTTCTTAAATTTTCTATCAATAATTTTAGGATATAGTCAATACGAAAATTTTAGAATATAGTCATTTAGAAAATTTTAGGATATAGTCATTACGAAAATAAATATATGAACTTAATAAATAACAATAATGAACTTAAAATTGGATATGAGGTGCTTCAGGGGCGCAAATCTGTAGGATTTGCAAGTGGGGCCCGCGGAAATTTACTGGGCATCGGTGAAAAAAAGAGGGGGGGGGGGGGAGAATTTTACAAGCGGGGTTAACCGACACCTCATATCTGGATGCGGTGCCCGTATGCTGTACACTACCCATATTTAGGCCTATATGCACGCAATAATAAGAAAACTTTAAAATATAGCCTACAGAAAATTTTGTCATCAATCACTTTATACTTTGTGCAGTAAAATAAAAACATTAAGAGGTTTGATAAATTTAACTAATAAATTTAGTAATATAATTATATTTGTATTTAACCACATTGAATGCTTAGAAAATGTGGGTTTCAAATGAATGCCAACACAAGTAACTTTGGTTAAGGAACATATGGCTGGGAACCCAACTTTTCAAAGATACATTCGCGAACAGTAGCACGCAAATTTGAAATTCCTGCTCCGTGAGCATCGCTCCAGCGGCAGAAAGGACTCGCGATTTCAGCGCCGCGCCGTGACGTTTAGACGCACTGCGAAAAGCAGTCGACAAGCAGCGCTAGAAGTTAAGAGTTAGCGCCCTTGGTAATTGCGCATCGCTCATGCTGCAATAATTCTCGTCTCGCTGTGCACGATAGGCGTATCATCGATGTTTGTTACTGTAAAGTCTGTCATGCCTTTACTTTTTGTCAAATCTGTAATCGCAGAAACGTACTTATTAAACCATCGATTGCCCAAAAGAAAAAGGTGATAACTCAACACAACAAACCATCCACTGTGCTGTACACCGGACTGCTGGCTTCTAGTGCATATGGCTAACTCTAAGGCCGGTATTCTAAGACACAGGCAATAAGGGCTTAGGTGCTGAATATTTTACACCTGTACCCTAACCGTATTCCTAGTGCACAAAATCACTCTCAAACCCTTAGATAGGACACGGCCAGTACTTTAATTCTGTGGAACGAATTTTGGTGTAATATCCGTGACCTATCTGTTTCCCAAGCTTCTGCCGGTGATTTCGTCTAGATGGCGTACCCGCGTCTGGCGCCATTATATTCAATTTCGTGAATATCGGGGGACGTACCAAACATATTAGTGTGTCAAATGAAACTATCCTGGAATACATTTTTTTTTACAATTTAATGGCCATAACAAGAAATAATCGCAGAAAAAAATTACTTGAGAAAATAAGAATAGGACCATTGCATTCGTGCGACGGTGCTGCTATCTCTAGGATTTTTGCCTTAGCAATTGTATTGTAATGCGTTTCTAGCCTCGCACAGGTTACTTTTTTTATTGTTTTTCTTTACTGAACTCGGTTGAGACACGTTCTGGAAAACGGCCCGTGTTTTAGGTTGCAATGGTTTCCCGACAAGGCAGTGCTTATTCGCTACCTTACCGTAACGTCTTGGGAAACCGCCCTAAACGCCTGCACTTATATCGTCGCCTGCTTCCCCAGTGGCGTAGCGTGCCATCTCGGCGCCTGGGGCGGGAGACCCATTTTGCCGCCCCCATTCTATAGGTGCTTACTTAAAATTAAATTTCACATGCAATGAGGTACCTTTTATTGAAGTTAAAATAGGATGAGCAGTTTTACAAGCGGATTCTACGGGCCTTATGAGCAGCGAAGTCAGAAATAACTTTGTCAAAATCAATATTAGCAGCCAATTCTTGTTCAATCGACAATATAGCCAAGTTTGATAGTCTAGCGGAGCTCATAGTAGATCTGAGGTAATTTTTTATTAGCTTCAACTTCGAAAAACTTCTCTCACAAATTGCAACACTAATCGCCAAAGTCAAATATATACGAATCAAGATGACTATATTTGGAACCGAAATTCCGAGATTCAGTTTTTGAATGAACTGGAGGAGCTCCAGTGGTCCATTACCACTTATATGTTCCTCTGATTCAGAACAGGCAACAACAACAAACTGCTAAAGACGCTTCCGCTCCATCTGAAAATCGTCCTTGTCGATGTCTTTTAATACATGGGAAAGATCACACTCGAACTTAGTTTCGCTGGCATCAAAAATCCGAACTTGTCCGATATTTCTTGAATTTGCTGGAATCGAGTCGTCATTTCTTGAATGATCTTGTCGAATGATGCGGTAATCTCTCGACGGATTTCCTGTTCGTGAGACAAAGCTGCATCTTCAGAAGATTCATCGCCATGCATGCGTTTTTTCCTGCGAATTCTTCTCGTTTTCAGTTCGATTCCGAGTTTTTCGCAGAGAGTCTTAGCAAAGTCAATTGCTTCTTGCACGAAACGGTCTCTACTTTCCACTAAGAGGGTTTTCAAAGCGCAGAGTTTCTGAGCACACTTATCCACACTTAGTCCTCGTTGCTGCAGGTAAATCTGTGCGTCATCTACTTCAGGTAGCACTGCAGCCCAAAAGCCAAGAAAAGTTAGGAAGTTAAATGACTGCATGGCTGTCAGGAGAAGACTGGCTCCCGATCTTGTTTCGGAAGTTTGAGATGAATCTGTTAATTGTTCCAGTACCTCAAGAACTACCTCAAACTTATTTTTAAGCATCTTGACAGCTACATGTCTAGCGCTCCAGCGCGTTTCAGTGACTCGTTTTAATGCTTGACCTGTGACGGCAACCAAAGCGTTCCATCGAACAGTTGATGCGGAAAAGAAGGCAAACAGCTTCTCCAGAGTTCCAAAAAATGTCACGGAATCCACTGATTCAGAAGCAGCGTGTACCCCAGCCAAGTTTAGTGAGTGGTTTGTGCATGCAACGAATATAGCTTTCGGATTCGGTGCTTTAATCCGGGCTTGAACTCCATTGTGGATCCCTGACATTGTGGCAGCATTGTCATAAGCCTGTCCTCTCAGATTCTGTATGTCCAGTCCGTCTAATGTTATCTTCGCGATTATATCGTTGCTGAGATCTTCTGCATTTTTTCCTTTTGGTTCGAAGAAGTCAATGAAAGATTCTACCACGGCGACTTTTTCTCCTTCGATATGTACGTATCGCAGAACTTGGCTCATTTGGTCATTGTGGGAGATGACTGGTGTGCTGTCGAAGATTACGCAATAATATTTAGCTTCTTGAATACGACGGATGATGGTGGATCGAACTTGCTGTCCCAGTAAGTTTATAAATTCATTCTGGGTTTCTGGAGATAGATACGAAACTGAGACTCTTGCTCCCAGCTTTATCTTTGTCAGGTGTTCCATTAGAAGAGGGTTGTATTTAGCTAGGAGGTGCACTAACTCCAGAAAGTTCCCGCGATTGCCACTATCATCTCCTCGAATGTCTTCTCGATGTCCTCTGAAGGCCAGATTCTGTTTGGCTAAGAACTGGATAATATTCAGCAACCTGTACAGTACATCCCTCCACTTCTTCTCCTCACTTTCGAAAACTTCTTGTTGTTTCTGATCGATGGTTGCTTTACAGTTCAGGCGAACTTCCAACTCCTTCCATTTCAAGAAGCTCTGTTCATGGCCCAGGCTATTTTCATGGTCTCCTATTCTTGGATTTAGCTTCCACCATTTGTTGAATCCTTCTTCAGATGCGAAGTTAGAGCCGGAATTGCCAAACAGCTTGCAAGAAAAACAATACAAGGATTGCTTCAAAGGCGAGTACACCATCCATGTTCGGAGAACCTTTTCGTCGTTAGATAATGGTTTGTAGAACCAATCTTTGGTTAGTTTTCGGGTACCACCTTTCGTTGAAGTCCCTGAGCGAACAACATCGGCAAATTTGGAATCGATGTGCTGTACTGAGTCAGATCCGCGACATACTAGAAGCGTTCTTACTTCGTCGGTCATAGGAGAAGGCCAGCAACCTACATCGTCGAGATTCACATCTTTGATTTCGGCAGGAGCAGAAGGCACGATTTCAATTATGTCTTCTTTGGCAACATTCACTTTTTCTGCAGGCTTATGGCTAGATGCTTGAGGTACTTTTAATGAGTCGACTTCGTCTTGACCCTGCTCTGTGGTGGGACCAGAACTACTTCCAACTGCGACGGCAGGTACGTCTTCTTCTTGTACCTGTAAAATAAGTTATGTATTCCCATGAATATTGGCCGGAGGACACGTTCGAATTTCAAATAAGTATTTTATCTATCACAAAACAAAAGTGGTTTTGGTGACGGCGCGGTTTGCCGGGCTTATAGGAAAATTTACAAACAAAATTGATTTTGTATGGCAGCTACCTTTTTTAGAGTTTCCCGGTAAAAACTGACTGAGTAAGCCATGTTATAGATGTTATTAAAAGATAAAATGACGAGAAATTGGAGAAAAATCGTTGGTGCCATTTTTGAGCTAAATGAAAAATTATGTTTTCTTTGTATGACAGGTACCATAAATAATCAAGATATCCAAAAACAAAAAAAAAAATATTCCTAGACTACTACTAGATTTACAAAACAACCCCTATTAAAGTTTTAAATTCAAGCAGCAGGACAACATTCAGTCGTAAACTTAAAAAGATGTACCTTAACTCAATGTAATTTATGTTAATATACTCCATACTTTTTAAACAATAATGTTCAAACAGCTATTAGAGCAATTTTAAGTGTATTATAAAATAAGATTTAATGTACGAGTGTGACTCCGTACTCGCAGACAAACCTAGGTGAATAGGTTTTGCGAGACTAATGTAAGAAATATTGTAACTTTTGTAAACAATAAATAAATAATAATAATAATAATAATAATATAGGAGTTTTACTGTGTCCCGGTTTGCGGAAGTTGTTTAGTTTGCCCTGGGTTAAGGTCAAACTTTACAGTACAATGCGTAGTACTAAATTCAATGAGTGCGAAAGAGAGCCATCGACACGGGCCGACGCGTGAAACAAAATATTTTGTATGAGTAATTAACATAATAAGGAGTGCCGCTCAACTCGGCTCGCGCGCGCCGGGCGGCGCGGCGTGATGCGATGTTGCCGTTCGTATGTAAACAAACAAACGTTATAAAGAGCTCTGTCAGTGATTTCGCAGTTTTTCTTTTAAATAAATATTAAAAAATAGTTGGTGCGCAAAATTTTAGATAAAAATGGAACATTATAGTGTGTCTGACACATGCAATGGATGAATCATAGATCAGATCTCAACCCGCTTCACCGGCGACCCGCCCCCGCGGGTTGCTGCCCGGGGCGGGCCGCCCCCTCCGCCCCACCCACGCTACGCCACTGTGCTTCCCGCGGAGCGCTCGAACGTCACTGCGCTAAGTTGGCGCGACCTCTCAGCCAGTGTTGCTCACACACTCAGATTTGTGTGCTTGTGTTGGCATTTCCTAACACCCGTTTAATTCCTTTGAATTTCTGAACATTCTGGATAATGAGGGCCTTTATTGCCTGTGAACTATTGGGGACGAATACTTAGTTTCCACCTGTTTCCAAGGCATTTCCGCCCTAGCGGTTGGTACGTATGACCTCTGGGGTTGAACGTCGACCACTTTCGGCGGTTACCCAAGTATGTCGTAGTCGCCAAAATGCGCGCAATTTTGTTGTTCGAGGGTTCGAGACACGAGACAGCACGCAAGTTCCTCGAGATGACGGTCTTGGTGGTAGCGGATATGATTGTGTTGTCTCAGACGGACACAACTTCCTCGTTCTGTGAACACATGATTATATTGGTTTGCTTTGTGTGCAGTTGTGTGCGTTTGTACCTGCAAAGCATAGTATTCTTGTCGATGATCAAAACCGTATACATATTATGGAGAAGTTGCTGTAGTATATGTCTCTCAGTTATGTTTCTTGAGCTCAATAGGTGGGCTTTAAATTGGTAATAGTTGAAATTCAACCAAATAAAAAACATTTGAAAGTAAATCAGTTAAAAATACACCATTGGAATCAGTGAAATTCTGCTAATTTTATATGGATTTCTACTGATTTCTCAATTGTTCTCTGATTGTTAGAAAAGTCTACCAGTTTATCTATTAAAAATCTCGCAAGCTCAAATTATTGTGTAAAAAAAGTTTATTTTCATGTACAGTGTGGACGTGAGAAAATTTGAAAGTAGGTAACAAAAGTCAGAGTGAATTTTTTATAATTTTTAATAACCAATAATTGTTTTATTAAATTTGGTAGTAGGAGCGAGACATCAGGGAATAAGTACTTATTTTTGAGTTTTTTTTTCCTTACTACTGGATTACGGTTAGAATGGCAGAGCTTAGAATATTCTGAACATTAATAACAAACCAATAAAGACATTTGCGAAACTGAATGTGTGTGCGACGCAGCAACAGTAGTGATGAAGTAGGTGTTTACGCACAAGGCATATATATATATATAAATATATATATATAATGATAGCAGATACTTTAGTTTATCTACAAGAAAAATTAATTATTTTTGTTTTGCTATTTTCACTAATTTTCAAACCAGTGTTTGTGTGCAGGCCAGTTGTATAAATTTGAGGTTGGTAATAAACTGTTAGTCTAAATTATTTTTCCAATATAATTATTTACCTTTCAAATTGAAAAAAAAAAATTTCTATATGATTATCTTTACCTGAATAGATTATCTAACTTCCAAGGCGTAAAACGTTATACTAAATTTCAGCCTTCTAACTTAGCCAAAAACGATGAATTGAATACATGCAAAATACATGATTGAATTGGATATTAATATGATGTTACGTCATAGCTTATTTACTCATAGTTGCACATTGCTAGTTTGTGTCTTGCACCTACCTCAAAAAGGGACTGGTAACTTGTAAATAAAATAATTAAAATCACACCTAATAGATAAGAAGTAGCGATTAGAGGTAATAGTACCACAGGTAGTTTTTGCATGTCTGGAGGCTGTTGGAGGTGGCAACAGGTAGCCGCTTAGTCGTCGTCTGGCTCAGTCACGAGGGGCGGAGTGAGGAAGGTCAGTCACGCAACGGAGTGATGCTCACGTAAGGGCGCTGTTGGATTTTGCGGTCTGAAATAGCTCAATACTGACTTATCGGTTTTTTTTAATCCAAGGAATTCGTGTACCTACCAGCACACTTCACTATCGTCATCTAATTTTTATCAGTTGTTACAAAATATATTTATCTTGTATTTTTTTACTATGAAGGAAATTATCCACTTGAAGATGCTTTGGAAGAGTTGTTTAATACTATGCTGTTTCTTACATTATTGTTCAGAAGTGATCCACGAGTGGATGATAAAAAAAAGCCCTAAGGACATAGACGAACCAGTTGAAAAAATGAAAGCTTTCAATTCTACGTGAAACTAAGTTGTACAGTCGTAACTTGAAGCAGGGGAAAGTATTAATCAATTTGATTAACATGCAGGCTTTTTGATTGTCTTTCTCTCAGCTGAGCAAATTCCACCAAGTCTTTTTTTTAATATATTTTACAAAAGTTAAACTTATTTGTTTTTGACAACTAGCTCCATAAACAGAGTGTTTCAATAGTTTGATATTAGGCGTTTATTATTCTCTCTAAACGACTTATGCTTAATGTTTAAAAACGGTTCTAATTGCTGCTGATTTAGCATTTGTGCAGCCATCTCTGCTTAAAACCAAAGCCGTGGAAACAAAACATAAGGTTTATGATGTATTTCTGGACACACGACATTGCGGGTTGTACTGTAGATATGTCAAATAAACATCACTAATGAACAAAAAAAATGAATATGCAAACACAGAAAACAAGCAAAAACCAGCCAATGTAAAAAAGAATTTTAAAAAACATAGAGAAAAGAAAATTACGTAAACGGAATTAGCAAAAAAATAAATAAATAAATTACAGCACACACGGACACAGTGGGCTGACAATGATGAGACTGTTGGGACACGAACTGTGAAATCAAACAACAACTTTTGACACTACAATGGAAAACAGGGGAACCCAACGATGCTTTAAAACATATAATGTGGACAGCACAACGACAATACAGCTACGCACGCGCTAGTCGTCTAGATTTTTGAGTTTAAGCCTCTATACTGTTTTTGTATTCTTTAATGTGTGTTGAAAGTGCTCTGTGAGTTTCTCCAACGTATGTGCATCCACATTCAAAGGGTATCGGGTTATTATCTGTCCGTGGTCTTTCTGAGAAAAAAAAAAAAAAAAAAAAGATGGTTGGGAAACAAACACGGACTAAGAAACGTACTGAAGTCAAATTTAATAATTAAAAGCATGATCACCATGGTAAAACCAACCACAGACATGTTTCAAAGTCAGAAATGTATTAATAAGATCCCCTCAGAATATGGATGCACATACATTGAAGTAACTGACTAAGTCAATTAAAAGGTAAATAAAGAAAAAATGAGCTATTACTGTCAGCAATTACAATGTTATTAGTTAACAAAAGTGTTGCATTTAAATATATATGGATACCTCAAATTAAAACAAAACACAAAACAAAACCAAACACTCTCGCAGCAAGACACCAGCCAATAACATTAGCTCTCAGGTGCACGGCCAATTAGAGGACTGTTCGCCCGAAGAGGGGTCTTAAGGTATATATGCTACTTGTTTTCCATCTTCTCTCTCTGCCTCTCTCTCTCTATATGATTAGGAGGAAAGGCTTCGGCTTGGCACTCACCTAGAGTCTTCTCGAATCCAGACCTCTCCCAAACAAAAATAAATACACAAAGTTTTTAGTTAGGTTAGGAAAAATTGTGTCCTTTATCAGTCTGTTTGTGCCTGAGGACGGGAACAGATCATAGTTTCCACCACAAATACAAATCCTCACTAATTTAGTACATGTTTTACAGCGAAATATCTGTGACGCAAATCTTTGAAGATGGCCACTATTATCACAACCACTCTTCTACTTAAACTACTAAACATCTAGTGTTTCTTGAGTCTAAAAATAAGTTCTATGTTGCGTCATAACCTCATTAGAAGGCTGTTACGTTGGATGTTTCGTTTGCAGTTTTAAAGATTGTGTGTGTGTCGCAAGACCCTTTGCTCCAGCAGCAACCACAAGTAGTGGTTGACACGTTACCTTTTAGCGTTTAACACACCAAAAAAAAAAAAAAAAAGAACATAGACTGCTACTAACTATTGCATAAGGCCAAGAACTACGTTCTCTGTCTGGGCGACTCTTGACTCTCCCTGACGAAGGCCACACTAGGTCCACCCTATCGCCGCAGAATGAAAGTCCATAATCTCCACAAAGTGGCTACACCAGAGAGTCCGCTGTGACACGCCACGTCCCGACGAGACTTGTCGTGTCTTGTCGTGTCCAGCCGTGGTTCGCGACGCCACCGTGACGTTGACGAGATACCGCTCGGCCCTCAGGGCTCCAAATCGGCGGCAACGCGCGGATCTAGGCTTCCTCTGCGTGCTGGCCGGCTTGTCGTCGCAGCAGTACGCCCGGCCACCGGGAGCAGTCCCGGGCGAGTTGTGTGATTTTTTGGCTCCCGGCATACGGCATTTGACGGGAGTAATTTCGTGAATGCGACGGAAGTCAAGGAACGGAAATGTCTAACAGCCACGGTGCTACCATCTGTGGCGGATGACGCGAACCAAAGTTCACAAGGACAAAGGGAAACTTTATAGTATTAATGATGGTCAGTTTTAATGAAATTCTTAGTCGAAAATAAAGTTTAAAGCCAGGGTTTAGTATTTTTTTTTCTTCCAAATAATGGTCACTGTTTTCGGTCTGTTAATGGGATGATTTGGTAGTCGACGTAGCTGCTCCGGCAGCGGATTCTGGCGGCGCGTGCGGAAACTACGTGTGATTCGCGTCAGTGATTGTAGTTGAAAACACAATTTGCGTAAATTTTTATCACGCTGGGTATTATTTAAAATAACTCAACGTTAAATTTCATGTCAGACTTTCGTATTGTAAGTGTATTTGCAACATGAGTACACGTTAATTTGTTCGTTACCTAAGTTAACTGTTACACTTCCCTGGCGAGTACTGAAAGACTCGCTCATATATATGTGTGTGTGGGTTTACTCTGACAGGACGAAAATTACAAATATATGTTTAAAAGGAAACCTTACACGTAATGCTATTCACACGTATCACAACATTTATGGCCACAGTCAGTCTTTTTTTAACTGCGACGTTTCAGAAGTTGGTAATTGAAGATAAAAGGGAGGGGCCCGCCAAAATTAATTGGTTTCTCTCGATGGGCCTGAGTGGCAGTAGTAAAATTGTGTGAGTCCCGGGCAGCGCAATGGTCTGTGTCGCAGGACAGAAACGCGTAACTTTCACAGTTCTGATTGCAAATATGCGCGGAAGCGAAAGCTCGGTGTATTGTTTCATAGCCGAAAAGTATGAGTGTTGAAAACCGTAACCTCAATTTTAATTTAAAAAAAAAAATCACACGGGCACACGTCTGCGCGTGTGCACAAGGCAGCCATGCTTATTTCATTGCTGCCAATATAATTCAACATTGCCAAAAAAATTATTCCAAAGTATAATATTTTGCCTTAAGTAATACTCAATACGCCACTCGCTAATACACAATTCCATAAATCATGTACCAAGTTGATTTTTTGTGTTGGCATTTCTGAGCCGCGCAGATATTTTAGCGGCCGTGTCCCGGCCGCTCGGTGGACGAGACGAGATGAAGGGCCGGCGGGTTCGGAGACTGCGCACGGCTGCACGCGCCGTGGGGCAGTCGGCGGGGAGTTATTCCTGCGCGGCCGCTTGCATATTCATAGCAGCCTCCCACACTTGCGCCATGCTCGCTCTCTCCCGCTTCTTCCTTGCAGTCGCCACTTTGGCGACCCCCTTCCCCGCCCTGTTTCTACCCTGAAGACGTTTCCGCAATGAACCTCAGCACAATCGCACACCCCCGGAAGAAGAAAAAAATATTCGAAAAAATGACATGCACAAAGGTTTAGTGATTTCTCGTTTTCATCGTGCAGTTTTTTTTAACCTGTACAGTTTATGTAATTTTACACCAATTCATCTAGAAAACCAGTTTGTTCTACAAAATTCTTAAAAAAAAAAATACGTATATGTGTGTTATATTTAAAAAAGTGTTAAATTACACATCGCCAAATTACACATCGCCAAATTACACATCGCCAGTATTAAATAACTCCCGGTCGTATTTTTTTGTTCTACGCTGTTATTTTATAAACGCACTGTAAAACGCATTGTAAAAGTACATATTATTAGTTAGAGTAAATTTACAAAACTAAGCGACCTTCACAAATACAACGTATGTTACAGTTATTTCTGACCAAAACGCATATGCACGAATATGCTAGATTGTCTACTTCAAGATAGTGTGTTCCGTACTTTGCTAGTTCATTAATATTTTTGGAAGTAATACAGATAAAGATGTTCAAAGTTAGTGTAAATTTACTCAATGATGCAGTTACATAAACTGGAATTTCTGGTGAATTTACCCATTCATGTAAATGCAAATTTATATACCTCGGAGTAACAATATACCAGCAAGCAGCTATGACGTATTTACCAGACCAGAGCAGTTGCAAGTTTACGCTTTAGATAGAATTTGTACTTGAATTGCCAAAGAAGATTTAATTCTATCACGTGTACTGAGTTGCACATGACTTTCTTTTTACCAGATCGAAAAAAAAAAATTAAAAAGGAAAACAGTTTTACGTGCTTTATCTTTCATCGCGGATTTGAATAACCTAAGATAAAACGCATACGGAGTATGCGACGAGATATTGAAATCGGAATTAATTTTTATTTTTTTATTTTATTTTTTTGCGAGCCTGGTTTGACCGCGCGGCAAATGAAAGGCGCCAACTGGCCAACACGCGCGCGTGGTCGGCCAATCTCTCTGCCCGCCCCTCGTGGCCGCTCCACAGCCGCGCCGCTTCGCGAGACACCGGACGTCAGCGGACACCAGCGGTGCTCGACTGCCGCGCAGAGGACTACACAGCCACGTGCTCCGCTCGTCCGCACCACAGCCAGTCACCGACCATCGCCCTCTGCCTCAGACTGCGGCTCTGTCCTCTCCCGGGCGTGCCCCGGTGCGCCAGATCGCGGATACATACTCGTGGCTCCTGGGACTAGGGTTCCTCAATGACAGACTGGATCTTTTCGCTAACTGCCGACAGCGGTTTACCGGCGACACAGGGCCGGCGCGTCCACACAGGCGAACTAGGCAACCGCCTAGGGCGCCAAGTAGCTGGGGGCGGCGCAGCACGACACATAACAGCTCATATCATATGTTTAACGATTATTGAAACTAGACGAACATGGGTTTTTGTAACAGTTTGGAATGTTTATATTGATATAAATAATTATCCAAGTCCGCGGTGACCTGTTTATGATTTGTAATAAGTAAAACAGTAAAAAAAAAACACAAGCCTGCTTACATTTCATTGTTGACAAAATCTTAGGCTTACGTGATGTATTTTGAGGCAAGGAATAATTTTTTTGTGGTGTCCGGCCCCCCGGGGGGGGGGGGGGGCGGCGGCAATAAAGTTTTTTCGCCTAGGGCACCAATTTACCTTGCACCGGCCCTGCGGCGACAGGTGACCTACCGCTCCGCCCCTTCTGCAGTGAGATCCGACGCGCCAGCTCGCGATCAATTAACGTAACTCGTTTAATGCAACAGTTTTTTATCACATGCGCTAACACCATCTTTCCCCCCCCCCTTTTCTTAAGGGGGCCCGTCTAGTCGGGGAATATGTGTGTTAGTGAGGCATGATGATAAGCGCGACGCTCGCTGGTGTTTCTAGCGCGGTATCGCCTGTAAGGCGCAAGACTGTTAACTGGCGCGCGGACTTCTCGTCGTCCATGGGTCAACTGTGACATCAGTGGCGTAGCGTGCCATCTCGGCGCCTGGGGCGGGAGACCCATTTTGCCGCCCCCATTCTATAGGTGCTTAAGTAAAATTAAATTTCACATGCAATGAGGTACCTTTTATTGAAGTTAAAATAGGATGAGCGGTTTTACAAGCGGATTCTACGGGCCTTATGAGCAGCGAAGTCAGAAATAACTTTGTCAAAATCAATATTAGCAGCCAATTCTTGTTCAATCGACAATATAGTCAAGTTTGATAGTCTAGCGGAGCTCATAGTAGATCTGAGGTAATTTTTTATTAGCTTCAACTTCGAAAATTTTCTCTCACAACTTGCAACACTAATCGCCAAAGTCAAATATATTTGAATCAAGATGACTATATTTGGAACCGAAATTACGAGATTCAGTTTTTGAATGAACTGGAGGAGTCCAGTGGTCCTTTACCACTTATATCTTCCTCTGATTCAGAACAGGCAACAACAACAAACTGCTGAAGACGCTTCCGCTCCATCTGAAACTCGTCCTTGTCGATGTCTTCTAATACATGGGAAAGATCACACTCGAACTTGCTGTCCAAAAGTTTCGCTGGCATCAAAAATCCGAACTTGTCCGATATTTCTTGAATTTGCTGGAATCGAGTCGTCATTTCTTGAATGATTTGTCGAATGATGAGATAATCTCTCGACGGATTTCCTGTTCGTGAGACAAAGCTGCATCTTCAGAAGATTCATCGCCATGCATGCGTTTTTTCCTGCGAATTATTCTCGTTTTGAGTTCGATTCCGAGTTTTTCGCAGAGAGTCTTAGCAAAGTCAATTGCTTCTTGCACGAAACGGTCTCTACTTTCCACTAAGAGGGTTTTTAAAGCGCAGAGTTTTATTTGCATGTTAAGGTGTGTCAATTTTTTGCTCGATTTCGCCTATGTTAATTGGTATTTACAGCGGTGATACGCCCGGTGCGTATCTATATTTGTATTTGTATTTGTATTAATGTGTTCTTATATATTTTTAATGCCTTTTTGGTAATTATATTTAATTTTCAGAGCTCCGAAGTATATGATCAAATTATAATTTTTGGGGGGAATTGTTAAAGTATTTTTTTAGTATTATTACATAGCTATTTTTTATAAGTAGTAATAGGGTATGTATTTTATGATGGATGCGCCGATTTGTGATGAAACGATATATATATATATTTATTAAATGTTGTCATATAAATTTTGCGTCTTTTAACTTGCTGCCTCCTCTCACTGTTCGCAACCTTATTAGTATTTTTTAAGCCTGCTATTAGTTTGGGTTTTAATATTTTTTTGGGTTTACCTGCGCTCGCGGTACGGGGCAATATAGGAGTTTTACTGTGTCCCGGTTTGTGGAAGTTGTTTGGTTTTCCCTGGGTTAAGGTCAAACTTTACAGTACAATGCGTAGTACTAAATTCAATGAGTGCGAAAGAGAGGCATCGACACGGGCCGACGCGTAAAACAAAAGATTTTGTATGAGTAATGAACATAATAAGGAGTGCCGCTCAACTCGGCTTGCGCGCGGCGTGATGCGGTGTTGCCGTTCGTAAGTAAACAAACAAACGTTATAAAGAGCTCTGTCAGTGATTTCGCAGTTTTTCTTTTAAATAAATATTAAAAAATAGTTGGTGCGCAAAATTGTAGATAAAAATGTAACATTATAGTGTGTCTGACACATGTAATGAATGAATTATAGATCAGATCTCAACCCGCTTCACCGGCGACCCGCCCCCGCGGGCTGCCGCCCGGGGCGGGCCGCCCCCTCCGCCCCACCTACGCTACGCCACTGTGTGACATTTTAGCCATTTTAACTTTTTTAAAAATACAGTTTAAAAACTCAATCCGAAATCAAAAGTACTTTTCCGGCCTCAGAGAATTCTTAAATTCTTTTAATAAACAGATCCCGCTCGGATATCTTGAGCAGTTTTAAAATCACGGTTTTTTTCCTGAAGCTCTGTGCACCGTGTGTGTGCCCGGATGGGCACGAGCTGACTTGGAGCCGTAGAGTGACGCATGCGCCACTGGTGCCAACCCTGACGCGCACAACGACCAAAGCTCCCGACCCCAGCATGGTTGGAACATTACTGCCAATGTGTCTATGCACGTTTCACCTGAGCCCAACTTAACTAGTCAATAGTCTAGAGCTTAAGTTAGGGGAGCTAGTCATGGAATCAATCAATCGCTGCCATGGCTGGCCAATCCCCTAACAAAGCATGCGATGCATTCTACCCTTTCTACATGGCTGAAATCCAGCGTGATTAGGCGTACAGGCTTCGGCCTGGGACGCACCTGCGAGTCTTCCCTAACCCACTGTCGAAATAAATGTCGTCAACGCATTTGTGATAACAAAAAATGCGAGGCCGAGACTTGGACTGATGGGGCAGTGAGTGATACCCGGGCGGGCAGGAGGTCTCCTCTGCAGAGCGGCGGATCGCCAGACAGAGGCCGGCGGAACTGCGCGGGGCTGCTGACGCCGCTCGTTCATCACATAGTCACCCCGCCTCTCTGTCCTCTAACTCCCCGTCCACGTGTGGCATCTTAGCTCCCGGTGCACGGCACGTGGTGGCTGTCATTTCCGGGGACGCACCACAACGCCGATAGCTAGAAAACTGCTGTGTACCACAACGCCGAAATACACTAACGCCGAAAAATGTCATTGCAGGACTGCCACAAAGGTTAGGTTAGGTTAGCCTAGGTTAGGTTAGCCTAGGTTAGGTTAGGCTAGGTTAGGTTAGGCTAGGCTAAGCTAGGATAGACTAGGTTAAGTTAGGTTAGGTTATATTGCACTAGGTTAGGTTAGGTTATATTGCACTAGGTTAGGTTAGGTAAGGTTAGGTTTGATTGTGGTATTTCGGCGTTAAGGTACATTTAAGAAACACACACAAATTCATTCAGTTGTTATTTCGGCGTTGTGGTACACAGCAGTTTTCTAGCTGTCGGCGTTGAGGTCAATTTTAACATTCGGCGTTATGGTATTTCTGCGTTGTGGTAACGACCCGTCATTTCCCGTGAGCGGCACGGAAGTCAGAATGTGTAAACACGGTGCTGCCATCTGTGGCGGATGCTCAGAACGAAGGTTAACAAATGCAAAGGTAACCTTTAAAGCATTATCTTTTTAGTTAATTTTAATTAGAATGGGCAGTTTTTTAATAAAATTCCTTCGTCGAAAATTAGGTCCAGAGCCGGGGTTTAAGTTATTTATTCAAGTCTTTTTTTTTTCGCTTTCATTGGAGCCGTTTTAATTACATAGTTTAGAATTTCGGTCCGTTAATCAAATGATCCAATAGTCGACGTAACTGCTTCGCCAGAGAATTCTAGCGGCGGGTAGCGGTAGCTATGTGTGGTTCGCGTCAAGAAATGTAGTTGAAATCACAATTTGCCTGTATGTAACACGCTCAGGATTATTTTAAAGAATTGTACATTGAATATCGTGTCCGAGTTTAGTATTATAAGTGTTCTTGAAACTTGAGGACCCATGAATTCACTCGTTACCGAGGTTAGATGTAACACATCAATGGCGAGTACTGAAATACTTAGTCCCATTAATTTTCTTATTTAAAAATTACTATTATCAATCACCCTAATTCATTTTTATGCAATTAAATGTCATAGATTAAAAATAATAACTTTTTAATAACATGTCACACATCAGGTAATGAGTGATTACATTGCCTAATACATATAGAATATTTGAGCGGCTTTTGTTTTCGCAGATGCTCTACTATTTTGCTTACTTTGGTTTGTTAAAAATACAGCCCTGTCGGTTTGAAAATTCACAAATCTCTCTGAATTATTAATAAAAGGGAATTACTATCTATATTTTAAAAAAATATATTAGACTTAATTCAATAATGTTTTGGTAAGCGGATTCTTTTAGATTTTTTTTCTCCTGTGGAAGTGAATTTCATCCAGGTTGAAATAAACTTCTTAAATCGCCATAAATAGCGAATTCTGTGTGTAGAACTTGTTGACACCGTTGAACAGTTGGAAAAATGGGGAATTTAGAAGTTGAAATCATGTGAGAAAGCTGCATTTTCAAATAACAATATATGAGAATGAACTGCTGGGGTAATTTTTTGTAACACGTCACGCAAAGTCTTGTACTTTTTACAACACATTCGGTGGAAAGTATAAAAGTAATTATTTTCCTTCATTATAATCATACGAGTGAAGACCACGTATATCGCTATTCCACGTATAAAATTAATGTTATTTTGTTTCATAGCAAGTGCAATTTATAGCATTTAAAAGTATTTTCACATTTAGTTTTCAAATAATTGTTTGTTAAAATACTCTTTCAAGCACTTGTAATGTTATGTATGTTGTGCATACGAGCAGAACAAATTATGTTTTTTTTTTCTGTACTGAATAAACGCATTTCATCGTGATTCTCTCCCGTGTACTGACTACTCTTCTACTGTAATTTATTTGTAAATGTAACAAATATTCATGTAAAATTTGTAAGTATATTTACACGAAAAGAACTGTATCACTTCAAAATATTTTTTCGCAGTAATACTGGGTTAGGATTCTTACGCGGGAATTTATGCTTTGTGTTGTTCCTGTACCTCCAATAGTTATAATAATTTGTAAACCGTTTCCTTAATAGCTTTACAGTATTAACTGGGCACATAAATAAGCATAGTTAAAAAAATAATTCCAATTGTTCCATATTCGATTGTCTTATCATGGTTTTAAAGAAAATAATGCTTTAATTGAACACCGATTAAAATATAATATTAAGCGTCCATTTTTGTAAGAAATGCTCAGTTTGATCTCGAACAACGTAAGATTACATACATGAAGAAAAAACAATACAAAGTTACAATATATTTCTTTTAGTATTACGAACTATTTTACTGGCAACTGGTTTCCACAAGAATTATTTTGTAAAAGTAGAGACGTAATTTTTTGTTTCTGTGTGGCTGCCACTGTGTCTCTTCGAAGCGGTTGCAGGCTGTCAATGAAGAGACGAGACTGCAATACTAGTACGCTTGTTGTGTCAAGGCGGGGCCCAGCACGGGCGCCCAGATTCTGTTTCTGATCAAATGTTCATTCTGCACACATCGCTTCACCTGCGAACACAGCGGCGAAACTGCGTGGTTGATCCACACACACGTTTTCCAGCCATATTCTTCATATTTATGTGTACGAATTTTAAAATGGGCACGAGCTGCTGTTTCATCGAATTCGTCAGTGTACAGAGCATGAAATATTTTGATCAAAATCTCATGCCGGGTCACCGTACCTACTGGTTTGGCATTTCGTGATTTTTTTGCCTTTGCGATTGGTGTTATTTATTTAAGCTTCAAATCGGCACTTTTCGATCGTCGCTTGTTTGCGTCTTGGCGCTAGTTGTCAGGAAGTACAGCAAGATTTCAATATTAATGTAAAATAATAATTATGAAATATTAGCGCTCTGACTTCTTCTCGAACAAATAGATAATTTTTACATCTACAGTTTAATATTACCATATCCTAAAGTGAACAAAAAGTAGTGCAGTTTAAGAAATAATGTGCTAGAAATATTATATATATATTATCATTATTATGGTGCCTTATTTATGGAGTAGCTCTTCTGACAACAGTAGAAATACAATTGTATTAATAACTTTATTAAATTATGCATTCAGCACTGTTAGAGGTTAAACTTTTTTTGGCAATGATTTAACACTTCGTATTTAATAATTTGTAAACTTCGAAGTTGACATAATACAAAAAGTAAAATACGAAATAACGTCACAGATTTAGACGACAAAATAGTGTTACGTGATCTATTTGTATACAAAAGAGACAATTGGAACACGGCCTCAGGACACAACATTCATTTGATTAATATTTTCGTCTTTTTCAGGACTGTGATTATTGTAAACTTGTTTTAACACACTACATCTTGATTGCAAGGTCTTTTGGTCATTGGGAAAAATGCTTTTACCCTTACAATACTCTCACATGTAGGAACATATGCTACTATATATCCTTAATTTCTTACTCACATGGGGAACTAGGGTATGTAATTTTAAAAACTTGGATACATGCAGACATATGCCCTAGCAGAATTTAATTGAACTTAATTAGAGTTGTTACTAATTTTAAGTGCTAGCCAAACTAAGGTTGTCATGTGTCAATCACACAAACTGGATATGTTCGAAGGCATTAATAATATATTATTAGGGTGTATAATAATATTAATTGATCTATATACAAGTTTTAAATGATTACTGATATAAACATTTCTAAACTATCGCCAGTACATGAAGACATCGTACTTGAGTGAGTGATTGTCCATGGGCGTCGCAATGATATATTTTTTGGGGGGGACTTCAATTGATTTAGTTGTTGAGGAATAGCCATCACCTGGAAAAAAGGTGGGGGATCCGGGGGTCCTCCCCCGGGAAAATTTGGGGTTTGAAGGTGTAAAAAGGTGGTTTATAGGCATTTTTCTTTCGTAAATATTCTAATTATAGTTGGTTGCAATATATAATTTATTTTTTATAAAAAATATTTTCAGAGGACAAATTGGTAAAAACACAGTTAACATATCTGCTGGTGCTATATCCACACAAAATCATTAATTTAAACATCAGGAGAAACCTGAATGTTACACTTAAATGCCGCATCAGTATTAAGAATATTTCGCACATGTACACAAACATAAGTAATAAAGTGATATTATTATAGTATCTCTCCTGATTTATTTTACACGAAGATCGAATTAAAAAGTGCTCACATTACCACGATTGGACTAAATGCACCATGCGCAACATATAGGTTATATCACAGAAATCATATTTTTAATATAACTACGAAACTAAATATATTATTGGAGGGGACGAAATTGAGACTTATTATTTGGGGGGGGGCGTGTCCCCCCCCCCCCCCCCCGTCTTCACCGGTTGCGACGCCCGTGTGATTGTCCTACACTACAGTCGCACGAGAATATTTTTCAAACAGTATTTTTCCAAGGTGTACGTTGCGGTTGCGAACGCATTGCGGTGACGTGAGGAGACCCTTAAAACGCACGCGTATTTACGGCACCATTAAAAGCTTGCCGCAACGCTCGCGGCGCGGTCATCCCAAGGCCGCCGCGTCTCGGCCTTGATCGTCGCCCGCGCGGGCTGTCGCTCTTACCGGAGCGGTGGCGGTAAAACGCGACGTATGCAATGAAACGGACATGTTCAGACCAGCCGCGAACACACGAGCGCGGACGCGGCCTGTGCTGCGTTCACCCCGCGGCGGCGGCCAGAACGCAGCAGGTTGCGTTAGCCCGCAGGCCGCCTAGTGTAGTGGTGTGATATCACACAATGACGAGTGCAACAGAAAAAACTTATCGAAGCAGTGAAGGCAAACGTTGTGTTATATGATATGTCAGATCCTGAGTACAAGAAAATCAGAAGAAAAGATGTGGTTTGGAATGAAATCGGCAAAACGCTAGGAATAGATGGTACCGTTACTGCTCATCTTAGATTACAGCTTCAAGAAGTAATGTTTCCTCTACTAGGTCCGGCCGGTCCATTTATGCACAATACAGAGACTCCGCTACCGCCACCGCCACCGCTACCGCGCCCGCCGCAGTGTATGCCACGTTGATCGCTACCGCCACCGCCTCGTCACCACCACCGCTACCGCGCCCGCCACCGCTCCGGTGTGTGAGAACCTTTACCGCGGGGAGCTCGAGCCTCGTCGCCCGTCGGCGAGGACTCCCTCGGTCTGTGGGACTAGCGCACCTGGTCGGTTACCCGGTACATGGGCTCACACACAATTTCCGTATCACCCTCAAAAATACGTTAACTGCAAGCAAGCAAGCAGAGAGAGAGAGAGAGAGAGAGAGAGAGCGATAACATAGGACTTTACCAGAAAAAAAAATTAACACTAATGTCAATATTTTACTTTTCGTAACGATAAAAATATAGAAGTACTCCCGGGTTCCACCCTCAGTTACAGTTTTAAAATCAACTTTCATCTTGCAGGCAGTTTTACTGCAAATGGGGTTACAATTTTTTTTTTTTTTTCGTTAAAAAATTAAATTTTTTTAAAAATTATATGAAACACCTAAAATATATATTGTATAATTATATATAATTAATACGAATGTTATTAAGTATTTATTAGGGTATTATTCCGTTACAATTGGTTTTTTTTTTGCAAATTTAATGCAAACCATGTAAATTATATGATGATCGTACCACGTATAACTTCCTGAATATAACTGGGACATACTTTGAGAAGGGTGAGGAAGAGAAAAATCTCTTACAGAACAATTGTCAGCAAGGGAGGCGCTTCCCCTATTCCCTCGTGACTTCTTCCACTTGGCGTGTAGAGTCGTGAGCACGCTGAGCGAATCAGTCCGTCTTACCCTCGTGTCACCCACTCGTGTATCCCCCCCCATCGTGACTCCTCCCTCTAGTCCCCCCCTCTTGTCACCGCCGTCATGTCTCCCCCCCCCCCTCGTGTCACCCTTCTCGTGAATCCCAATATGGTGCATACGACGACTTGTCTGCGATTGAGGGGAGGAAATGAAGGACTGCTCATCGGTGTGTCCGGGACTACAGGTAATTGCTCCTACAATCAATCAGGGGTCTGCTCCACCAAAGTACAAGTTACAATTAAATCATCCTACATATTGTAAAATATTAAAGAAATTGTGTTGAAAAAATATACAAGTAAACATTTGTAAATGTAAGTGAATTTGTGTACATGTTACAAGTGTTTTTTCAACAAAATGAACACCCATGTTTTTGGAAGGAAAAGTACAAGAGTTTAAAATTAACTTGTAAACTGCAATTACAATTTAACATAGCCCTTGAGACGTAGGTGAAAGTGTGTTGAGAAGTTAATTATTTTGTGTTTATCAGTTACTTGAAGTATTTTCACTATTTGGAATACGTCTTCTGAGGAAGGAAATTAATGTATTTATCAGTCAAAAAATTGACAGAAAAGATGAATATGCAAACGCACACAAAAAGCCTAAATCAGCCAATGTCAAAAGATTAATTAATTGACCACACGGATAATTCCATGGAAGGAATCCCAGAAAAATGTCGCAGCACAGACGAACACAGTGAACTGACTAAACAGATAATCTGGACACCTCAACGACGACTACGCATACGAACACAGTAGCCTGGTTTCCAGAGACAAAACAGTTGCGACGTTTCGAGAACAGATCTCAGTGTCGCTGTCTTGACCGGATTGTCTGTTTAGTATGAACGTTGGGTTCGACTGTTTGTCGCTGTGTTGTCAAAGGTCTTTTTTATTATTTATTTACTGTTCTGTTGCAACTTGTCACTTCACCGTGCTCGTCTGCGCTGTGACGTTGCTTCTAATTTATTCCTCCTACGGAATTCTCTGTGCGGTCTATGCATATAACTTTTCACATCGGCTGTTTTTGGCTTGGTTTCTGTGTGTTTGAATGTTCAAAATTTTTTCTTTGTTATTGAGGTTTATCTATGATAAAAAAGTGTACAATTTCCAATAAAAAACTTGATGGTTATTCAAATGTAGAAATATAGGATGTCCATAAAACAATGTCCCGAGTTCAATGGTACATTATAACCGTTTAATTTAGACTGTTCACAACAAATCATACATCAAATTGAAGGGAAACTAAACTAGTATATCTTACAAATGTTGAAAATGTATACGTTTAGTTATAACGGCACACATTCAACCTAAATTCCATTTCTTCCCACACTTCGTTTAACACGTCCGGAGTAATGGAAGCAAAAGCCTCTTGAATTCTGTGTCTCAACTCTGGCAAATCATTAGGTAGCAGGGGAACCTAGACACGATCTTTTATAATGCTCCAAAAAAAAATATCGCATGGCATTATGTCAGGTGAACATGGAGGCCAGCGAAAAAGAGCTCCGTCGTCTCGACCATTGCGACCAATCCAACGGCCAGGGACTTTGACGTTCAACCACTCCAATTGGGAGGGCTAAAATTACAGATTCGCTCTTAGCAAATTGCAGAACAAGAACACAAAACGCGTTACGCTCAGGGGTCACCATTTTGCGTAGGCGGCGCTGCAAGCGAGAAAATAACAAAAGCAGTACTCGCGCACGCGCTTATCTAAAACTGTTCGAGTTACTCACTCTTTAATTGTGACCTTGAACCGAAACTCCACAACGCTATTAGTTGATGATATCAAAAATTTCATAACTGAGGTATTCTTTGATGGACATGCTGTACTTGAGTGCTGATTGAGTCACGACTGCGCAGGGCCAGCCTTTAGTTGTTAGTTGGGTTGAGGGAAAAGCAAAATCGCCCTTGGCCTCCGTGGCATCCCTGCCTCCCGCCTCACGCATGCGTCCTGACACTAGATCGAGCGCTAAAACAAACAAGGACGAGGTCGCAGGAATCCGCCGCCTGGGGGAATAAACTCCCCCCCCCCCCACCCCCCAACCACACGTATACAATGGTCCATTCTGTCCGTCCGCTCGCCCTTATTTGTTTACAACTGACATCTCGCCGCGTGGGTTTTTATAGAAGTATGCGGAGAGGGGCGGAGGAGGAGGAGGTGATCTCCCGGCGGTGTGGCAGCGTCTCTCTCGTAAACAAACAACTCCATATCGCCGGGGCACATCTGGTCCCGCGGGAAAGAGCGCGCTCTTCTGTTCGCGGCGGCTGCCCTTGCTAGACCATCCTTGTGAGGGGGGGGGGGGGTGGGAGAGAGGGGGGGGGGGGTCGGGAGGTGGACGAGGTTAGGACAGACGCCTCGTGCACGGCGCCTGTGTTTGTTTGGTGTTTTCTATTAGCGTCTCTATTCGCCACTTCGGCCCTGCGCTCGTCTCGCCGACGACGCTCGCGATCCTCCTGTACCTCTGTCTGTTGTGGCTGTACCTTCGTACTACCTTCAAATTACCTTCACGACAACATTTTTTAAGGAACTATTGTAGTAGAACTATTGTAGTGGAATTATTGTAGTAGAACAATATTTGACACTCGTCAATAAAAAAAAAACAACGGGAGACACGTTATATAGCGCGTTCTAGTGGCAGGGCCTGATCCTACGCCGTTAGTGTGTTTGTGATAGGGGTATTTTGGCCATTTAGAATGTACGTTTTTTTCCCCACGTTTTCTGCAGTTGTGGTTATTTATTGTGGCTGGAAAATTTCGTGCAGTGTTTTCTTGTAACAATTGCGATGTTGCTAACTCCTCGAGTCGTTTTTCAATTTTGAAGTTAAAATTCCTTAAGCGGAAAAAAACAAGTTATTATTTGATATTGTTTAAGTAAGTGTTAAAATAGTAACTTTAAATACACAGCGCAGTCCACTTGTTTGGTTATTTTACAATATGCAGGCATATAACATTTATGTTTTACCTTCAATATTAATAAATCTTATAAACATAATCGAAATGATTCATTGTGTATATATATAAATATAAAGCAGATTATATATAGTTTGTTTGCATGTTTTTAATACAAATTCAAAGATTTATTCTGAGCTTGATGAAATTTTACACACTTGACCTTCAAAATAAGTAGAATTTTATTGCCTACATAAGATTCCTAAAAAACATCCCCATTACCCTTTCCCACCCCTTCAAGCGGAATTTGTGTAGGACTACTCAGTGAAATTTTGCCCAACTGCCGTTTAAAATAAGAGTTAAATATTGCTGTCTCTATCTAATTGTGAAAAAGTGTGTCTACAACCTGTATGGAAACAAATCTCAATGAGTTTGAATTAAAGATGGTATATGCAAACTTTCATGCTTTTAAATGTTTATTATTTTTATATTTAATCAGATTTTTAAAAACATTTTTGTAAATATTAAATGGTAATTTTCTACAGTAGGCACTCTTATAAAAATGATATAAAATTCAGAAATTTGTATTTGTAAGTTTATCTCTGTCTATTTGATGACTGAGAGTAGTTTACTAATAGTTCACAGTTTTAAACAGTTGATGCACTTTGGTTAACTACATTTAAAATGCTGTAAATTGTTATAAATGGTAGGTTAATTTAAACTAGCGACATTAAAAACACTTAATTTTTTTTTTCGGGACAGTAGTACTCAAAAATACCTTTTACGAAGTTTAAATTTTTTTCAGATAAGCACTTATTCTAGGATATAAACTATTTTATCAAATTTCACGGAATTGTATACGAAATAAAAGATTTACATTAATTCAGGTTTAAAATTCAGTATGTTTCATTGTTGTATGATTTTGTCCTTTTGTCGTCATGTTTCAGATAGGTAATTTTTCATGACCTCTAATTCAATCTATTTTTTCAGATTACGAAAACTTGTTGCAATTATAAATAAATGCAAATGTATGGAGTGTAAATTCATTACTCTACGACAACAATATTTCAAACGACGAGAGAAAATATGTGCCGAGATCGCCCATTGTAGTAAACAGAAAATTTGAATTTCGCGGGCGTTCTACAGGACAAGCCGCTAGGATCGCCGTAGTCGCGTGTCGCCAGCGTTCGTCACGTTGAAAGGTCTGAGTTTCCTGCATTGTTCTACTACAATGTTTGGCTAAAGTTTATCATGATTACCAGAATTTCTTGACAGGTTTTCGGATTCTGTGGTATATCTGTTATTACGTGAGAAAAAAAAAGATTAATTAACGTGCAGATGGTCTTGAATTTTCAATCATTTACGATATTTAATTGAAACATTCTGATCTTGTTTTCATTTCTCCAAAAAAAAAAAAATATATCTTGCACGTAAAATTCATTTTGTTGTTTCGAGCGCTCCGGGAGCATACAGTCGCGAGGCGGGTCAGTGGGCCTTCTAGCGGTCATCTGCCCCTGTGGCCCCCGGGTGGGGCGTGGCCCAGTGACGCAGTCCATACACCTTTTGAGATTAGCAGCCCGGTCTGACTACACAACCCCCCCCCCCCCCACCACCACCACCATTCTCATCCAGCTCACCCATCCTGGGCGCTTTGTCATCGATCCCTCACCCCATCTGGAGGGCATAAATAGGACGCCATTGTTCCGGTAGCTTCGGGCTTCGGGTCGACCCTGATGACGCGACACGTCAAAGGGGAGTGAGACCATCCCTGAAGGGGGGCTGAAGGGGGATATAAAAGCGGTAAACCGGCTTCCTAGCTAGTGACGTGGAGAGGGTGAGTGTCCCCCCCCCCCCCCTCCCTTTGGCTAGCGATAACCGGACAAGAGACGGGCCTGCGTGTGCGGAGACTGGTGCATCGGGGACTGTGTTGAGCTGTGCGAAGCTTGTGAGTGGGGACAGGGGTGCGGGGTGAGGGACGAGCGGCAGGGAGAGCCGTTGTCGAGACGCGCTCCAGCGGGGAGAGTGAACTGTGAACTGAACTAAGGAGTGATTAATTTGTGGATTTACATTTTAAGTATTTTGTTTAAATTAATTAGGCTATCCTTTCCGAACCTGTTTTTTTTTTCCATTTGTAACATTATGGTTTGTTATAATTTTTTTCTTTCAAAATGTATGCTTTAAATGTTTACATGGTGATTTTTATAGGGTTTTACAAACTGAACGGGCGTTTTGGTGGACCCCTTTAGAAAATACGTATTGAGAAAAAAAGACCTTAGGGGTCCAAAATTTTTTGTCATAATTTTTAATTTTTTGTGAAATAAAAACAAACAAAAATTCAAATACCTGAAACAAATCATTTTGCTATATTAACTTAATTTAACTAGAAAATAAAGACGATTAAAAAAAACTAAATACAGGATATTCGTGAGTTGACGGAACACTTTTTGTCTGTAATGTAATGATTTTTCTGAGTCAACTATGTTCTTTTTTCCTAACGCAAACAAGCATTTTGTCGAGGCAAACAATTTGCACTTGGGTGCGCTGAAATAAACCTTGCCTAGGTCAAGTATGGAATCAGACAACACCTCAGAAAGCACAGCCGACTATTTTTTTACGGGTAGTGTTCGCGTGAAATTCGTCCAACCCCTCCATTTCCTGTTCGGTGAACAAGAAACGTAGCCCCATTGTGCGCAGCTTGGTTCGGGGCGGGGTGGGGCGGGGCGGTTTGGGAGTGAGGTAGTGAGGGAGGAAGGAAGGGAGGGAGGGAGGGAGGACTGTGACGTGTCAGCTATCTCGTGAAGATCGCGAGGGAGACGACCGCGAGGCGCGGCGAATGGGGGACTAATTGGCGCGACCTCGGCGCGACCTTGACACGGATCGCACGGTCGCTGCGCCCTCTTGACTCCGCGGGGAGGCGTCTGTCTCTCTCTCTCTCTCTGTGTGCCTTCATTCATCCCGCCGTCTGAGGAGACGTCTGGATCTCTGTGCGCCCCACGACACGTAACCCACTGCGCTGCGAGCTCTGCGATGTCCAGGATGGACCCCGCAGTCCTGTGCACGTTCGCGCAGATCTCGTCTGCTCATTGGCTGCTGGGTTGCTTGTGATTCGATACCTTTCTAGTTGAGGGTTTCTCGTTGGCCGAAGAGTTACCCAGAAATCACCGAGGGGCAAAAACCAACATAAAAAAAATATATTTGCATTTAAGCCTTTCGTAAAATGAATTGTTTCGGTGTCTGTTTATCTACATTGATTTTACTTTTTTTGAGATCTTGACCAAAGGTAAATAGGGTGACATAGCCAGTAGTTGATCATTTAAACGAAAATTCCATTTTAATTCATGATACACAGTAAAGATTCAACAAAAACTTTAATTTCTAATTTTACTGTAAAAGAACAAAGTTTTCTCTACAAAATCCACTATGTGCACACACATTTAAAATATTAGTTACCTAGGATATTTTACCTTAAATAAAAATTGCCAGGGTGCACCAGTAGTTGATCACAGCAGTCCATATATTGATCAGCAAGAATCTAGTGGTTGATCACTGTCTATGTATACATTAACTCATACCAATAAAGCACAGACTAATAATTATATATATATATATGTATTTATATATTAAACTGATGTGCACTACAGTAACTACCTAACCTTTCTTCAGAAAATATTAATGTCATTCATAGGCCTATAATACAAGCAGTTAATGTACACAATAGACTTACAAATAAATTAGGGATTGATTGTGCTCACTTCAACTGGGTTATCAAACTTGTAACGTATTCTGTCTCCAATAGGTACGATTCTCGGAGTTGGTAACTTCTTTAAAATCTGGTAGTGCTTCACAAAGCTGACATCATCTTCATCTATTCTGAACACTGTATTATTTTTATCACTACTTTTGAGCCCCATGACTTCAATGTATTCTCCATCAGTTATTTTCTGGATGGTGCAAACAAATCTGTACTTCAAATTTTTTAACCCAGGGAATGACACCAGCACAAAGTCTCCTTCCTTCAAATTCTTCAGTCTGTCAACCGAGGTGCTAATTTGGTCATTTTTGTTTTCGTCACTTTCTGATGTAGTTCCAAGTGAAACATCATCCATATTGTCTCCACTAGAATGCCATTCCTCAGTATCAGATTCAGATGATGTGTGTGTTTGTTTCTTCTTTCTAACAAGCTTTTTGCATTTGTCAGTTTTATCAGTTTGAGGCTTAGTCGAGAATATCAATCTTTTAGTTAGCTTGGCTACACTTTTGCTCGTATCTTTATTTATGCGCTTTTCAAGTCTCATCCTCTTGGCAGCTTCCTTTTCCTGTTTAATTCTTTCCTTAGATTCATTCCACTGTAACCACTCTTTAGATGTTGTAGCATATGGCAAATGTTCCCTTTTTCTTCCAACTTTGACAGGTGATTCGCTGGGCCACAAAATATGGTCTGCAAATGAAGAGCTGATTTGTTGTTTCACATTTCTTATCATGGAAGGCCTATTTATTTTAGGTGTTACTGAGCTGTGAGTTCCTTCGGTATTTATGGAAGACGCTGAAGTACAACATGCATTTAATGGATTCTCTTCAGTGATTCCTGACATTTCTCCTACAACGTTATTACAAGTCTGAGGTGAAAAAATTTCATCAATAGCTGGCTGGAGAATATCACCTACAGGTCCCTCATCCAACAATTTGCTGGTATCCAAATTATCCTCTTCAACATTAGTAGTCACACTTACTGAAGTCTCAGGTAGTTGTACAGTTATTTCAGAAGGTGAATCTTCATCACTAGATGCAAGATTGTCTTCTTTTGGAGTCTTTGCTGATGGGACACTCACACACTTTGAACGAATTTTACACCAAACTTCATAAAGTTCCAAAGCTTGAGGCTCGCCTCCCCAACCTGATTTTTCTGCTGCTCGAAACTCTTCGGCTCTTCCCTTTTTCATCAATGTTTCCAAATACAAAAGATGTTCTACACCAAATGATGCTGGTTGGATCGTGTCATTGCTTGACCTAGTTGTGACAGGGGGACAGTTCCTTGATTTACTTGACATACATTTGCTGTAGTCAACTGCATCAGGGTCAAATGGAAATATACCACACTTCCTGAATCCACTCTTTACAGTATCTACAGTCGCTCTTTCAGTAAAAACTGCTTCTAACAATGGCCCAAACACAACTTTCGTGACCACTTTATTGCCAGTTTTGTGTTTCCAAGAGTACACAACATTCCGCCATCCAGCTTTCAAGGGACGGAAGATCGCAACATCTGCTGGTTGCAGCACATGAGTTGCATTTGGGTATAATGCAAATTGTATTATACCATTGTCAGCACAAAACTGTGCAACTTTGTAAGTTGTGTGAGATTTATGTCCATCGACTAACAGTAGAACAGGAAACTGAACATTCCGTTTCTTGAGCCATGGCAGGAAAATATTTGCAATATACTCATAATAGAGTGCTCCAGTCATCCAGCCTTTCTTGGATCTTCCTACACCCCACTCACTGTTCAGGTTTTGCGCAATCTCTCGTGATATTTTTTGCAATGGGAACACAATCATGGGGGAAACCGTATTTCCAGCGGCATTAAAATTGGCCATTACAGTGATAGCTTCTTTTTCATTTCCACTTTTTACTTCGTAGAGATTGTCAAAAGAAACTGGTCCCAAAACTTTGCCTGTTTTAGGGCAAGTCTCAAAACCAGATTCGTCAGCATTATAAATTCTGCTAGGGTCGTTTAAGATGTCCAAATGATTTTCTTGTTCCAAGAAGCCTTTCAGTTCATGGAACCACTGCCTGAGACTTTCTTCAGTTACTGTTGCTCGGGCTGTGTTAATGCTTTCAGCATATCGTTCGGATAAAGTCGGATGACGCTTCAAAAACGATTTGAACCATTTGATACCTGGTTGTCCATCTTTAAATGGAGTTGGTCTTTGGTCAGATAACACAATGTCTCTAACAGTCTCAAACAATGTTATTCGCTTTATGGGAAAACCCTTTTTTGCATATGCATGAATCCAGCACACTAATAAATTTTCTTCAGCTTCAGATAAAATTGAACTTGGGCCCATCTTACGCTGAAGTGGAACCTTACCTTTAACTTTGTTGTTTAGTGTGCTGAATGGTACACCGTAATCTTTTGCAGCTTTTCGTATACTGCTGTTGCCCGACTGGACTGCATCTATTGCTGCTTTTAAATTTTCTTCCGAATACTTGAAAAATTCTTTCTTTGGCTTTCTAATAGCTACCTCCATTTTGCAGTCTACCCAGCAAGAAATGTCAACATTTCAGATCCTGCAACAAATAAAAATACCTATATTTCTTATTTTACGTAAAATACTCCTCATACTAGTAAAAATAAAAAAAACTAAGAAATTATCTTCACATTTTTGAGAAAGGTGCCACTGTGATTAAGTGGTGAAGATACTTGCCTTCCACTAAAGCAAATCAAGTTTGATCCCCAGCAGGGTCACTAGTCAGTAAGTTTTTGTGGGATCTCCAGTTTCCTCTATCCTTTCATTCTGGTGTTAATTCCATACACATTGTGAGTACTGCTCTTAAGTATTGCCCAAATCTCTTTACTCACACAAATTCTTTAGACAAATGATGAAGGGAAAGTGGTTCCAGAAAAATGTTTCCCAATAATTAAAATTATTGTTTCAACATTTTACTCAGCAACAGTTCAGCCTAACATTTAACTGGAGTGTTAGGTAACATTCCTATTTGTCCAGAGAAAATAATAATAGCACAAGCTGCATATTCTTACAAAATCTTATGGACTTCTGTGTAGTTCTCTCATTAGTATTTTTAACTGGGTTTATTTGTTCAATAAAGTAGTAAGCAAGTCCTAGCATAACCATTTTATTATCCAGTAAATGACTAGTAGTTGGTCAAACTAAACTAGTAGTTGATCACTGTGATCAACTATTGGAACATGTAAAGATTTAATTTATCCTGAATTATAATCATAAAGTGTATGGGTTTTAAAATTATCATATGTAGGATTTAACAGTAAACAAGAGAAAAAGGGAAAAAACCAGTAGATGATCACTTTGACCAACCACTGGAAATTTCCAGTTTGCAAGGTCTAATAGTTGTTCACCAAAAAAAACAAATGTTAGGCCTAACTAATATTACTTTTAGCAATAATACTTATACCTCTGAATAGTAATCAATGAGTTACTATGAGAATAACTCTGAAATTATTACAATTAAAGGTGGATGTCAAATGATTAATAATGAACTGTAACTCACCTCTCAACTAGTCCAAAATGTCCTCTGAAGCTGATGATGTGACATGCAGACATTAAATACAAACTCACACTAAAATGGCGGCTGTGATTTCAATGGTGCTACTCTTACCGTGTTAGCCAACCTTCTAGCAATAACATAACATATTTATAGACTTTTTCCAGGTTCACCAACTCTTAAAATTTTACCTTTTTTGTCACATTGATCAATTACTGGGTTCTGATCAACTACTGGCTATGTCACCCTATAATAAATTTTTTCAGCTTAATTTTATATTTAACTTGTCTTCGATAACTAGTAAATTGAAGACGCGGGTGATTAAAAAAAACATCCAAACTTTTACATTTATGTTTCAGTATGATACGATTTGCATTCGTTCAGATGTGAAATTTTTCTGTCTTTCGGGTGACTGCATCCTAAACAAATTTGATTGTTAAACAACAAATTTGGAAACAAAGTATTTTTTCTTATGTCACGGCCAAAATTTGGATAAATAATATAAAATATAAGGTATGGGAAAATTAAAAAAAAAAAAGGGGTGTCTGTAATGTCGGTTTACGGACGATAGTTTAACGCGACAACGTCATAACAAAACATTGATGAAATGATTGCATACTTTTATGAATAAAATTGAATCATTTTTATTGAATTATCACTATTATGTATGGATACTAAGAAGGAGTGAAATGAAATCTACAATTTAATTGATAAATTTTCTTTTATTTGCACTCATTAATTCAAATATATTTATTACTTTAACGAACAGATTATTTTAACTATAACTTTTATACATGTTTGCTATTTAACTTCTTCCAATCTGTGTTATTCTGTTAAGGATAGGACGATGATAGGAAAAGTAGGAAACGAATGGGAGTGTTTCAAGTTTAATGTGCCTCGAAAAGGTCAAATCGATGGTGGTTCCAATCGAGTGGATGAGAGATAAATGCGGCGCAACCGTACAATGTGCGCAACGGGACACGTCGTAACGGGACAATGAGCGTAACGGTACACTTTTTCGTGTGTGCAGCCGGCGTTCATCGATTTATTAGACGTTGTAACGTCAAAAGTCAATTCGATGGTTGATCCAATCGAGTGGAAAAGAGATAGTTGCGGCGCAAGCGTACAATGAGCGTAACGGGACACATCGTAGTGGGACAATGTGCGTTACGGGACACATCGTAGTGGGACAATGTGCGTTACGGGACACTTTTTCGTGCTTGCAGCCGGCGTTCATCGATTTATTAGACGTTGTCACGTCAAAAAAATCGAATATAATAATGTTACTAGTAAAGGGAAAATAATATGTAGTTATTCTCTGATCGGTTCGTTCATAGTTAAGCTCCTTACGAACCCACAACTTCCGTCAAGTTTCAAGAGGTGCAGATGAGTGTTGAAAAAAAAACCAATACAATTGGAATGATCATCGCAGTAAAGCTGCCCCCCCCCCCCTCCTTTCTCCGCTGTAGTTCACCCTCTCTTCTCATCTCTCGTGGGCTTTGAACAAATTTGTCTGGAGCTCGGGTATAAATTAGTTTTCCCGTGCTGCGGGTGTTGGTGGTTGGTCCAATATTGACTCACGCAGGCACCTCTAGTGTGCCGCCCCCCGCTGCACCAACTAGTCTGGTAGGAATTACCAGCACAGCTCCGTGGCTAGATCATGTTGAGTCGCGGCTTGTCGGAACACTTCCCATCTGCGGAACATATTCCTGTGTGTGGGCCTTTCCATGTCCATGCAGTTAATATCGAGTCAAGCGTTATTTCTGCGGCCGCTTTCCGTATTGATCAATCTTTCGGGATACGCACTGGCCGATTGCCATTTATTTAGGATGGCTACAGAGGTGGTTACAGTAATACAAGTATAATAATTAAAAACACATGATCTGGCAAACATTAATATTTAATTTAAATAATACGTACTATCATATGCAGAAAACTGTCCTAGAAATCAAAAATTATGGGCATACCGGTATTTCAAACTTAGAAACTTTTAATTGCACAGCTATGGTTACTTTATTGTTATTAATTTCTTATTGAAAATATAAAATATACTTATCATTCAACAAATATATATTAAAACAATATATTATTTCATAATTTTTTTTATGTATAACCAATATCAACAGTTTTGATAATTCCTCGTTATTAAAATATCACTGAAAAAGAGTTTCAACGAAATGTGGCATTAATTTTATATTTTGTGGAGTTTGAATGCAATGTATTTGCATTTTTAATTTTAAAGTTAAACTTTAAACGAACGTACAGTCGAACTGCGTAATGAATTAAAAAGAAAATTAGTTCGATTGCACGGACGTAGAATAATTTGCTAAGCCATAACACAGCAGCACAATGTAGCTGAAACACTTTTAAATTGACACGAAGAATAAATAAAGTAAATTGCCCATTAAATATAGTTTCAAAACTAAATATTGGAATTTGTGTAAGCCTTTTGAATAGTACATTAAGAAAATAAAAATTTTATGTATAGGATAATCAACAAAATTCAATCGGTTTGGTTATTAAGTATCGCACGTTTGTTTTCAAATATTAAAAATTCAAAATATTAAGAATAAAACTAGCAGTACTTGGTATTCGTAATTAACTTGCTTTAGGTTTGTGTTGTTTGCCAATTTTAAATTTAATTGCAGGAATGATAGACACGATTTTTATATGTTCCCATTTCTTTTTTTTTTCCTTGGAAATCAGGGCTTAGCTCGTATAGGAAAACCCGCGTTAAATATACCAGTGATAGTTGTCCTTAAAGCTCAGTTTATTAGGTGACTTGGTAAATTGAAGAAACTTTCAGTAGGTGTTCCTTGACATGATGAGACATGTAATTAATTCTTCATTTCCAGCATGCATGGATTTCGAGGGATAGCGTTTCTTCTTGACAAATGAAAAGAAGCCATTCCTTAACGCAAGAGATTCATGGTGCGATACTTTCCTGTGCCAGCGGTTATTCGTAAAAACTAGCACAGGATGTCTACGGGTCAACAAGATTACAAAAATGCCCCAAATTAAACAGAAACTCCACAGGAAGTCACGAAGCTTTAAATTTTGAGCAAACGTTTGTTGACTTGCATTTTGATATTTGACGCCTCACTTCATTTTATAGCGACACATTTAATATAAATAGTTGTAGACTGTCCTCTTGAATCGCATGTAAATAACATAGGAAAAGGTTTTATCTTTCGTACTTCAGATAGCATGTTACTGTTACTACCCTTGATAATATAAACTATTTGGTGACCATTTATAGGCACTTCATAGCCAAACCTAACAACTATGAAGTTATTTTTATTTTTTCCTTTTGATGTCATTGTTTTATCTAGGAGATTTACACTTAAGGTTCGTTATAAAATTATTATATTTAATATTTTTCTGCAAATAGTTTTGACTGCACACTACCGTTAGTTAAAGTCAGACATGTATTTATAATAAAAACTTTTACTTTGACTAATAGTGTTAGGACGAATTACTAGGTGTTTATTTTTTGGTGATTACACAGTTGGATCATGTTTGATAGTTTAAAATACCCTGAGATTTAAGACAATTGTAAGAATAAGTTATTAAAAGTTCTGGAAAAAAACCGGAAATTAGTTCACCAAGTATTTGTTAGACATCCTGTATCATGATGTTAACCTCTAGTCAAGAATTGTTGTGACTGGCTGTTTTTCTTGTCACTCCCTCCGCGTTGTGGATGCCTCACTTGGCAGCTTGATGGGGCCCGGACCTGGTGTTTTTTATGAGTCCTGGAAGTTCTCCAGTGTTGTCAGGAGCACCTGCGCCCGGCAGCAGAAACTTTTGATGTCGGAACGTTGGTAACAGCTTTCGTTTGAAGCCCGCCCAAAAGCGCTTTCGCGGGAAATTACGGTCCTTTCCTTCCTTGATAGCCCCTGTCCGCTTTTGTTGGGACTCGGAGGCTTGCGATGAGATGGATTCGGCAGGGGTGGGGAAAAAAAAGGCGAACTCTTGTGTAACAAGGCTAGAAATGTTTTTAGGTTTATTGTGTTACGTCGTATATGCCACTTCCATGGGCTGACCGTTGTTTATGTTATAAAAAAGAAACATGTGTGTGTGTGTGTATGTGTGTATATATATATATATATATATCGCGACAAAATGAAAACTGTTGGAAGGTCTGGTCAGTAGAACTGGCTGCGCAAAAGGTAATTATGAATCTCGAGACTGGTGTCCTCTTATTGCAGCGATATATATTTTTCGTTCATGTTACAGAAGGAAAATAACCGGCTTGGAAAACAGAATACTTAATCACGAACCACTTTTAATGAAACGTTTTTGTGTCACGTTAATTCGTGTATTTAAATAAAAAAAACTTCGTTTTAAGGCTTTGCTGAATCTTGTGGTTATTAAAGCAACGTAAAATTTTAATCGTTTTAAAATCCATTGTCATTTGATAAATTTAATTAGTTCATGATGAATAAATTCAGCTAAACAGACGTATTTCACGATATAATATTGGTAAAATATGTTTCAAAGACCTAACTAACCTGCACATGACAAATAAACATTAAAAAAATCTATGTTTTGTAACACAGATGGCTGTAATTATATGATGATAAATATCATGACAAGCAGCTACATATTAGGTCTTGTACATTTTTTTTTGTATATTTAAAAGGAAATTTCTTGTAAACTCAGTTCCCAACTGCCATTTGTAGTTTTACAAAGCTCTGGCTTGGAATTTTACAAGTGATATTGTTGGTAACTGGGTTTCCAATTATTTTCCTTGTAAAAGTACAAAAAACTTTTACAGTGTCTACATTGTACTTTGACCTTTACCTTGAAATTTGACCTTGATCTAGAAATTTGATCTTGGCCTTGAAATTTGACCTTGAATGCACACTTCTGAGCTCCATGTCGTAAGTGTACATTTTTATATTTTTTAAAATAATATTTTATTTAATTTTATATTAAATGCTATTATTTTTTATGAATTTTAAAATTTTCCCCGTTTTCTAACATAAAAAATACGGATTTTCAAGATGGTGGCCGTAACGGAAATTCCAACGGTGATATCATAATCCAAAATGGTGGTCATAATCTAAGATGACGTCAGAGGCTTATCGGAGGCTTTAGACATGGATGATTAAGACTCTTTTAGGACACTGTGTTCTTTCTAAGGCAAAATTACTTTTGAGGTTTTTCGAAATAGTAATTTTTGAATTGTGGAATTTTTTGGGATATTTTGACGGGATTTTTTTTCCAAAAAAATGGAAATTTTGGGCGATTTTTGAGTAAAAAGTATTGTTACAATATGGATTGGAAATGCGTTTTCGTTTGCTCAAAAAAATTATAACGTTCGCTAAAACACAACAATAATAATAAAAAACAAAATACGTCTAGATCTGGGAATTCAGAAAATAACCTAAAATTGAATTAGCCATCGAAAAAATGGCAGTAACGACTGGATGAAAACGCTAATAAATCGATTAAATTCTCAAATGGTACTGATAACAACTGTAAATACTTTTTTCTCCATAAACGAGTGCATTTTTAAACAGATTTACGTAAGGCAAAATATCTGTAATTTCACACAAATTAATCATTCATTTAACCATTACGAAATTCATTTCCAGAAAAAAAAAGATGGCTAAACATTTATGTACCAGTATTTTTTTATAAGAAAAGACAGTATAGTGTAATACCTGTCAAGCATACAATGTTAATAAAGTAACCCATTATAAAAAAAATTGCAATCGTTCGTGAAATGTACTGAAGTAGTATTCGCTGAAAAAAACCGACTGAGTAGATCAATCGTTTACATTTGGTTACAAAAATAAATAAATTTGGAGCTACATATTCAAATCGAGTAATTTTCTTCAACGTGGATCATGTGTATGTTTAAGTGCACGTGGCTTTGAGCAGCCGAGAGCGCCGAGCAGGTCGCGAGACAGGCGGCTGTCACGTGACCCTTGGCGGCGAGGATGCTGCGCGCTGGACCGCGAGCGACGCCGCGTGATAAGCGCGTCTCTCGCACCGACACCTCCCCTCCACGCCTCGAACAATGGGGCCGTTATGAGCCGATGCTTGGCTCCGCTGACCCACAGCCTCCCTCTCCCCCCCCCCCCCCCCCCCTTCAAACCTGACCCTTGGAGGTGCGCGTTTTCACAGGACCTCCTGGGCTACACGCTGTTAGAGATTACAGTCTCAAGTTACGGACTTGCCAACGAAGAATTCTCCTTGATTAATCAGACTTACTCGTAGTTTTAGATAACTGGACCTTCGTTGAAACTATGCCTTATTTAAAATTCCGAAATTCAGTTTTTTTTTTCGATTAAAAAACAGGACGAACGCACGTGAAAGAAATAAGTGATTTCTCGCACGAGTGCTAACCAGGTTTTTGAATGTTTTTTCTCTCGCACACCAAGATTATTCTTGTGGGTTCGTGTTCAAAAGTATAGGCGAACTTCGTACCCGTTAATTTACAATTTAATAAATTTACAATTTATTAAGACCCCTGGAATATTTGTAACCAGCGTTCTTCGTATATTTTTAGCAGTATACACCTGGGTTTCCGGACGGTCGGAATTACGACCCGCGCTCATGAATACCCAGGCGTTCTCGGCGGTCCACAGTCTCGGTGCGGCTACTGCAGTTCATACATGTTCTTGTGAGGGACAGTCCAGATCTCGCCATACAGCCTTCTTTGTGGGTGCATTTTAATTACTAGGTAATCGAGAATTATTTCCCGGATACTAAAGTGTTATTGTGAAAGTAGTTATTAATGAATATGCATGTGTGTCGTCTTAAAATGTCCAGAAAAAAGTAAAGGTTTAGCTTGACTTTAGTAAATTTCGATATGTGCGATATTTTAGCTTTGGGGAAGTCTTAGACGGTATTCTGTACCCTGCCACCTCTACCGAATCGTGCCCACAGTTACAGTTGCAATTTGCAATATTACTATAGCAGCGCTAGATGTTTGTTATCTTCCAAGTGTGCACATTTTTTCCCACAGAAGAGATTAAAGCTTCCGTGTGACCTTGTATGGCCGTAAGGATCGGGTGTGAGCGCAGGTTCAACGCGTTGTCATAGCAAGTTTTTTTTTTCTTTTTTCGTAGATATAAACGTTGCTATGTCGTTGCATTGAAACTACACAAACAAATTCTCTATGATCCTGCACTTTGTTTGCAGTTTATTTCTGTAGGCACTGTGCCAATTTTTTTGTATGAAATAGAGTGGGCACAGTTAAAACATCATCCTATTATATTTACAGTGGTGTTTTAGTGCAATAAAAAATACCAAAATTATTTTGTTTAGCTTTTATAAATCAATTCATATTGCTATCGAATAAAATTAAATGGACAGTTGAAACAAATCGAATTATCGCAGAAAATATTAAAATTTTAAGCCATGGTGCCTTTTATTTGTGGGGTTCAGATTTGTATCCTCTATATCCCTAGCATGATATAATGTAGTAATTTGTATGTTTATTCCACGGATGCAAGAAGTTAGGGAGTAGGCGTATACCTTTGCCATGTTTATCATTTAAGATTATATGGGAAAGACTGTCCGCCACTCTTTTCATCTGGATAACAATATATTTTCTTTGGCTGTAATTAAGTTAATAGCCAATTGGTTACTAATGTATTGTCTACATACTTCTTTTTAACAATAATCACTTAATGTTGGCATATTTACGATTCTTCACAGCGAGTTCCTTTCAAGCTATTAAAGAAACTACTGTTATAAGCCTTGACACAGGTACGGTTTATTTAGCGAACTAATTGCTAACCAGAGTGATTCCCACTTTAGAACAGACCCACTCTTTAGACCAATACCTCCATTGTTTTTTTCCGTCCATGCCAAAAAGCATACAGCTTTGTTTATCATATTAATATAAATGGTTCATCCTGACATTGCATTCTAAATTATATTTTTTTCTGATGTTCTTCCCTTGCGTGTTTATAGCAAGCACGTGTAGTAATACATTGCAATTAACACATGGGGGGGTTAGTGATGTAGATAATCAAGAGTGCACTTACTGACAGTCGCTGTATTCCGTGGAACGTTTAAATAGTACTATAATATTTTAAAATTTTTAAATATATAAAAACCCAGTATATTCGGAATTGACTTATAAATTTGAAATAAACGATGCAACGAATTATTTGTTAATTTAGATTCGTACCATAAAACGAAATTTTAAAGTTATATTTCAAAATATTAATTATGTATATATCATTGCGCATGCTTATTACTTGATAATATTATTTTATTGGTATTCAATTTATATTTTGTATTAGTCCCAAATCTACTAAGATCTATTAATCTTGCCCTTGTATTCTTGTATAACTTTTTTTTACCGGAATAAGTATAAATACATATACATGCACACAAATATACTTAATACGCCTCATTTTCTCCGTAATCTGTCCTATCTATTTTTGACCTAGGCGAACAGGCTGCCAACGGTGTTACAAGTGACAACAGATGGCGTTTGATATTATAGTTTGTTTTTAAAACAATTGATATACTTGTATGCTAATTTTAAACTAATGTGGAATACCAATATATAATTAATAGTTTGGAAGAAGCGTGGTAAACGTTATTTGTCATCGTCATGTGTATGGACCTAGGTAGAAACGAAGTTTTTCATATCAGTTAAAAACAAAGCAACGAAAAAAAAAATATAGGTTAATATTTCAGTAGCCAAGTGCATGATGCTTGACGAGGAATAAAACTCGGAGCAGAGTTTAAAAACTTGACCGGATGCGCTATGGCAGACGGTATACGCACAAAGTCTTGTCTGACAAACGGCTTCGCTAAGACCAGTGTTGCCAGGTTAAAAAAAAAATTCCTCCAAGTTACTTCAGAAACTGCTTTGAACTACAAACAAAAAAAATTTACAGAAAAAAGTAATTTAAATCACGCAACACAGTAAAAAAATAATTGCAACTTTAAATTGGGATTTTATTCATAAATTGTAGGAAACACTTTCTTTTATACATTCTATACATTTCGTACTCTTAAAAAGTTAACTTTAAATCATCACCTACTTATTTTCAACATAACTACAGATTGACATCACAATCACGATATAATAAAATATTACTCTAATGTGCTGCCAACATAAATTGTTTCATTAGAATTTCCAATAAAATTTCTCTGTTTGCTACAAAACTTGAAGTAAATATCCCTATTTTTCTATTTTGTGCTAAACATTTCGTGATGTTGTTCCTTTCTAATAATCCCTACTCCGAGTGATTCACCCTTCAACCTGGCAACACTGGTTACGACTGATGACGCGATGAACGCGCCGCGAATCTAACAATATTCTAGCCAATCACTTTTTACAATCCCTGACGTCAACCCGGGCGCTACAGACGTTCCGATTAGGAAGATTTTCTATATCCATCGCGTCGTTGGTGTGACGTTACCTAAGTGCACGTCAGAATCTTGTTCCAGAATGCTGGTTATACTGGTGCATTGGTAGAATTAATACTTCTGTTATATTTGTAACGGTTTTGGGTTCATAACTTTTCTGTGAAATCTTTGAAATGCGTTCACTCACAGTGAAATGAATTAATTTTAAACTTGAATTAAACATATTTAAGTTTATTAAAAAAAAAGCTATGTAAACTTTGATGGCTGTCGTATGTGTGGTGCATAAACTTGTATGGTTTATTTTAGTTAGAAACCCAGGTGAAAAATTAATACGTATACACAATGACGCGATATTTTGCTGTGGCATAGCGTCCGTCGCGCTGTCGCGATCCCACCAGCAGTTTGCTGACGGGCGCGCTACGGCGGACTGAGTGTCTCGCTGACGGCGGCACCACGGCGGAGCAGGTGTGCGCGGCTGCAGAGGCCAGCTGCGTGCTGACGGGCTGTGTGCGTCTCGCCCCAGGTGTGTCCCCTGCGCACTCTCGCACGTCAGCGAACACAGTCTTGCCAATTACAGCGTACCAGTGGTCTGCGCATTCTTCTACCACCGTCCTTCTGACCACAGTGTTGTTTGCAAACAGCTTCGTGTGGTTGTCAGCGTTCTTTAACACACTGAAACCTCCTTGGGAACACAGCAGTTTCCGAGCAGCCTTCAAATCTGTCGCCCCAAAAAATATATGAATGGTCGAAACACAAGTCAGGAAAGAATCTGCTCCGATACATAGTCAAAGTGGTAACTGGTAACACGCGCGCGCGTGTGTGAAGAAAAATAAGGAATAAAAATAAAATCAGACATAGATTATAATTCAAATTTAAATGCGCCAAGTTTATTCCAAAGCAACACTAAATAATTACTATACTTCATGTAAAATTTCATCGACGCTCGCAGCCATGACATACAATGAACCAAGGACATTACTGAAAGATTTAAACACGAGATATGATCTTATTCAGCTATAATTATGCAGGACATAATTATTTATGATTCTTTCAAAAAGTAAAAGAAGGGAAAGTCGTACAAAACACGACGTCTTTAGAACTATCACAGCAAAGACAACGCCTTATACGTCATTTCAATAGTAGAACATAGATTTCACACGATATTATATGTAACAATAATATTGTAGGAAAAAATCAACAGACACGTTATAAGGTGTTTCCAACATAATACACTGTAACATAAAGCATTACAGGGCGTATCAAACGTAACGATACCAAACGAGTCATAAAAGTTTCGGGAAAAGTTAATCAGACACATCACAGGATGTTTCCAAGGAACATACATGTCAATATGACGCACTCACTACAAGTCGTTTGATGAAGAAAAAGGGGGAAGCTACAATCCGTCAAGTTTATCATAAATATAAAGGAAGCAAAATATAATACAGTACGATAAAAGTTGCTGCAAAAGCCAATACGGGGTATTATACAGTGGGCAATAAATAATGCAAAATTATAATAACACATTAACAAATGCGATCGCTATGAAAACGATCCAGGTCAACAAACCAGCAATACCGCAAACCAAAAGCGCTGAGGCCGAAGAAAGTAACACAAAAACGTCGTACGACTGTAGATATCGTCTAATGAGAATCATGTCTTTACTTGAATCAGGGAAAATACAAAATACAAAAGGTTTACAGAAAAATTAAGAATAGCTGGCCCTAAAACACGGGTGGGCAAAGGGTCGTAAGGATGCCGTAGTTGACGCGTGCGCGACACGCCGCGAAATAACATGGCATAACTTAACTTTCGTAATCACCCCAAACAAGCATTAACATATTGCAAATAAATAACTCATTAACTCTGAACATAATTTGGAATGGTGGTA
Organism: Bacillus rossius redtenbacheri; assembly: GCF_032445375.1. NCBI lineage: Eukaryota > Metazoa > Arthropoda > Insecta > Phasmatodea > Bacillidae > Bacillus > Bacillus rossius. The sequence goes on from NC_086330.1 coordinate 318,492,075, forward strand.
GGCCAAAGGTAATTTCGAAAAGGTAAATACTCTGAAGTTAGGAAACTGCGTTAAGAGATACAGTCACAAAGTATACCAAGCAAACAACAAACGAACGGTCATGCTATGTCGGACGTGCGCGCCGCGGAACACCACTCTAAATTAACTTTTTACAACGTCTGACCAGACTGAGGCTGTGCCAGGGGATTCCCATAAGGGGACCCAGCACTTTTCATGCCCTGCGGAAGCGCGCAATGCGCATGAGCAGAGGCACACAAGGGGAAGGAAATTTCGCAAGGAAAAATAACTCCTTGATGTCAAAGGGGGGAGAGGAGCGGAAGACGGCGTTGCGCCCGCGATCTTTAAAGCAGCACTTAGGAGCTTATCGCACACTTTCAAAACATCGCGTGCTGCTTCAAAGTGACGATAGGGAGATGTAGGCCTACAACACTGTCACTACACTTAAGAACTGTTGAATCCGAAACAAACTGTACTGACACCGACTTATAATAAACTACACTGATACAGACTTGAAACAAATTACATTAGCGCAGGGTTGATATAAACTACACTGACACCGACTCGAAACTAACTACACTGACACACACTTGAAACTAAATACACTGACGCAGACTTGAAACTAACTACACCGGCACAGACTAGAAACAAACTACACTGACGCAGACTTGAAACTAACTACACTGACACAGACTTCAAACAACGATTCTTGAGTTGTCGACATCGTGGGTGAGAGATCCAGAAACGTCTGCAAAAATATTATTTACTCAAAGAAAATATTTTTATTTATAATGTATGGGCAATAGTTATAAATATTCGTTATTGTGTTAACCTAAATTATTAAATGATAAATTCTCAAGAAAAAATAATACCTCAGTTTACATCTATTCACACAAAATCAAATTTCAGCGCTCCAAAACAGTACATGATTACTCTCAGGGCTTATTATTCGACGCGGCTAGAACTTACAAGCCAAGCAACCTCGGACATGAGTAGTATATAATAGTATTTCCGGAAACAGGATGCAGGATGTGGATTGTGATTGTCGGTCCGCCATCTTGGATTTGTGACGTCACGGCGGCAAAAATTCCTCAAAATTCCTCCAAAATGACTCAAAATTTCCCGTTTTAAGAAAAAATTTCCCGTTTTCGAGGGAAAAATTCCCGGTTGGAGGGAAAATTTCCCGATTTAGTCCTTAAAAATCCCAACGGCTAGAAATGTCCTGATAGAGGCTTAAGCATCCTTAACTCAAGCCTCAGTTAAGCCTCTATCAGGATGTGACCTTGACCTTTGACCTTGACCCCGACGGCCATCTTGGATCCACCATCTTGGATGACGTCATTTCGTTTTCTCGAACATTCCGGCATTGTGTTATCAGCCATTTTGAATTATGACGTCACCGTTGCAATTTCCGTTACGGCCGCCATCTTTAAATTTATTATTCGATTTTAATGAAAAAAATTTAAAAATTATAAAAAAAATTAAATAATAAAATTTTTAATAAAATATTTAAAAAACAAACATTTACAACACGGAGCTCGGAGTCCTCGGTTCAAACCCGACGAGTGCAAAAAAATAAAAATGGCGACCGATCCTTCCCCCGCGGTGGCTGCAGACATACTGACTCCCTCCACTTTTTTTTTCAAAGCATATATATATCGTCAGGTAGTATGACGTCATGTCCGCCATCTTGTCCTCGTCTGCTGGAAGCCATCATCAGTGTATCGTCGGCGAGAGTGCGCTGACGTCATGTTAGTTTAATTCTTATCCGCTAGAGTGCAGTAATCATTTATTATTGCTGTGACACCCGACATATTGTCATTTGGCCACCATCTTGAAAATCCATAATTATTTAGCTAGAAATTCGGGAAAAATTCCAAAATTCATTAAATAAATTTGTAATCTATATACTGATCGATTAGGTCGACTAAGGTCCTTGGTACGATCTAGGACGATGCAAAAAAATTAAATATAACATCAATTTAACATAATAGTAACAGGTTCGAGGAATTAAACACCACAAGTTCTTTTACAAACATAATATTTATTACATAATTTCTATTCTACTACAGGATCATTTGCGAAAGCCAGCAATCTTATAATCATTTAGTTCCGCAGCGGTGTGAAATGACTAATTCTTAGCTCCAATCGGTTTATACTAGACAGAGTCCAGCCAGAACCTTTACAGACATAGTCCACCTCTTCTTGACAGAGTTTCTGGATACCGTTTTTAACAGTTTGCTTCACATCGTTAGAACTGTAAATTACTGCAGCCGATGTCTTGAATGCACACTTCTTCACTTTGTCATCGAACGGATATGGCTTTCCATATATACAGTCCAACCACAAGTTATATTTCAAAGGTCCGTTTGTTGCTACATCATCAGTAAGCTGATTGATTATGTCCTCTCTGATATCATCAAGAAAATTACAAATGTCTTTCGACTCACCTAACGTATTTAAATAATAGTAGTCCTTCAATGTTCCACGAAATGCAGACTGCGCCAAGTAGAAGCCATTATCGTTCACTTGTAATGCGCCGAACACAGTCTTAGGTTTATTTTCCTGTTCAGACGTCATACCAATCGGTTGCTGCACATTGGTTTTCTTGCTTGTACGCTCACGAGCCTTCAACCTAAACCGAGGAGTCGAAATTTCTGCAGGTAGTTCAGCAGTAGGCGCACGGACTTCACCTTTACAGTTTTTCGCATGTCGTCGCAAATTATCAATTCGAGTAAACCATTCATGACACTCATCACATCGAAACTTCATGCGAGATGGATTCTTCGTGCATTTGCTCCGCTCATGTCTTCGTGCATCATGAGCAAATGCGAACGACGTATCACAGTAGCTGCAAGGATACCGTGGTAATGAACACGAACCTTTCAGACCCGATCCAGATACTGACGTTGCCGCAGTTGCACCATTTCCAGTCATTCTCTTATGAACATCAATGCATCGTTGTTGCGCCGAAACCTTTACTTTCTGCCGCACAGCAGGACCTTTGCATGCCTTCATGTGCGTTTTCATATTATCTTTTCTGGCAAACTGCTTATGACATTTCTCACAAACAAGCATTTTACGATATAGGTTCTTGGCACATTCGCTCCTCTCGTGCCGCCGAGCATTGCTGTTGTTTGAGAAAATCTTGTCGCAGTAACAGCACCGATGTTCGTTAGTTGTTGTCGATTCGGCATCCATTGAAGTCTTCATTGAGGTCGTATCGTCGATCGTCGTGGTTTCCTGCACATCCAGCTCAGTAGTCATTAAGCTATCTTCTGCTGGCGGTACCACGTCTGTTGAAGTCTCCTCCAGTGTTGACATCGACGTTGCCAACAGGATCTGCTCCACCATCGTCGACGCTGACGTCATGGTTCCCGTAGACGATGGTACAACCTGCATCGAGTTCGGCGTTAAAGTCGGTAAAGATGCCATCGAGTTCGCAAGAACAGGTAATTACGCGACTTATGCACCAGAAGAAACAAACTAGGCGATCCTTACAACACCGACGTCAGTAACAAACTAAGCATCCTGCTGTCTAGGACTCGCTTATATACATGCACCGTATGGAATAATACGATAGTCAAATCAAGATCAATTTACTAAAATACTAGAGTCAAAACAACATTAAAAAAAAAAAGCACTATCAACAAAAAAAGGAAGCACCGACAACGAAAAGGAAGCACCTTCAAAAAAGGAAAAACAAAAGGAAGCACCGACAACGAAAAGGAAGCACCATCAACGAAAAGGAAGCACATTTGGAAGCACCGACAACGAAAAGGCAGCACCGGCATCGAAAAGGAAGCACATTTGGAAGCACCGACAACGAAAAGACAGCACCGGCAACGAAAAGGCAGCACCGGCATCGAAAAGGAAGCACATTTGGAAGCACCGACAAAGAAAAGACAGCACCGGCATCGAAAAGGCAGCACATTTAGAAGCACCGACAACGAAAAGGCAGCACATTTGGAAGCACCGACAAAGAAAAGGCAGCACCGCCAACGAAAAGGCAGCACATTTGGAAGCACCGACAAAGAAAAGGCAGCACCGCCAACGAAAAGGAAGCACATTCGGAAGCACCGACAAAGAAAAGGCAGCACCGGCATCGAAAAGGAAGCACATTTGGAAGCACCGACAACGAAAAGGCAGCACATTTGGAAGTACCGACAACGAAAAGGCAGCACATTTGGAAGCACCGACAACGAAAAGGCAGCACCGGCATCGAAAAGGAAGCACATTTGGAAGCACCGACAACGAAAAGGCAGCACATTTGGAAGCACCGACAACGAAAAGGCAGCACATTTGGAAGTACCGACAACGAAAAGGCAGCACATTTGGAAGCACCGACAACGTAAAGGCAGCACATTTGGAAGCACCGACAACGTAAAGGCAGCACATTTGGAAGCACCGACAACGAAAAGGCAGCACATTTGGAAGCACCGACAACGAAAAGGCAGCACATTTGGAAGCACCGACAACGAAAAGGCAGCACATTTGGAAGCACCGTCAACGTAAAGGCAACACATTTGGAAGCACCGACAACGAAAAGGCAGCACATTTGGAAGCACCGACAACGAAAAGGCAGCACATTTGGAAGCACCGACAACGAAAAGGCAGCACATTTGGAAGCACCGCCAACGAAAAGGCAGCACATTTTTGATGCATCATCGAATAAGGAAGCACATTTGGAAGCTCCATCAACTAAAAAAGGCAAAAAGGAAGCACAAGTTACGAGATCTAAGTCTTAGTAAGAAATCATAATACAAGAAATAAAAACATTACATTCTTATAATTTAAATTATTTATTTTATTGCTTTACATTATACAAATGCAAGTAAAACAAGTCATTATTGTATGTAGCCAGCATTCCTCAGTTCCTTGATTATGAAGGATATTTCTTTGATGCACGAATAGTTTCCTGCACAAAGCGAATCATGTAGAAGTCTTAGCCGGTCAACCAATATGTTTGGATCTTTCCATGATGTGTAATCATTCTCTTCTACAACCATCTTCCTTGCACCTTTATAATAAATATTATGATCTCTGGTGTCTTCCGTTTTACCACCAACCGCAGGGTAACTTTCATGTTTGAGACGGTGATCATCACAAGCTTGATCAGATTTATTTAATATATCACGTCGTTTCCATCGTTTCGGTCTCAGGACACCGCCACATTCTTCGATCTTGGCAGCTTTAGGTGCTTCATCATAGTCTATGTCTTTGTCAACAGCCTCAGAGTCACTGTTACAATCACCGTAGAAGGAATCGTCTTCACCCAATTTACCGTAATAATTCGATGTTGATGATGTTGAAGTGTCTTCATCGTCTTCATGCTTCCTTTTTAGGAGTCCATCATTTTTACAAAGTAGGAAAGATCTACTTGAATTCGGCTGGAATATATTCTCACTTTTCACGTTAAGGATTCTTCCATTGTCTTCATTCTTCCGTAAATCATCAACCTTCTTCAATTTAAGTTCTTTGTCGAGATCGGAAGAACCAAGAAAATTATTGTCGTAATGCAGATCACTCTTCCTTAGGCTAGTAGATTCATCGTTGTCCTCTAGCTTGTACGCAGGCTTGGCGCTACAAGTTCTGCCATGTCTTTTTAGGCTCTCTCTCCGCGTAAACGACTTGCTACATCGAACACAACTTATCATATTGCGCAGGGGATTTTTAACACAGTCATTCTTCTCGTGTTGTCTTTTATTCTTTCTCAAGATAAACTCTTTACTGCAAAACTTACACCTATGTTCTTTCGATACAGCATCAGATCCCAAATCGGAATTCATATTAGTTACTGAGACTAATACCAGATACCAATTGAGTGTTTTAAATTAGATTCAATACTTAAATAGAAATTTTTTCATATTTCATCAGCGAGAATTAATATATCTCATGCAAAAGTACTTTATGCATGTAGTTCTGCTTTTCAACAACAGATGTCGCCACATGTTGCTTGCAGGTAAATAATATTTAGTTCTTTTATGCGGGATGCGGGATGCTCACTAACGATCGCAAAAGAAGGATGGCTTCGCTAGACTCCAAGGAAAAGGAAGTTCGTCTTGCATGTTGGTGCTCCACAGATGTCTCATGGCGTAATTTGACTGAGTAATGATATTTGTTAATTCCACCTGATAAAAATATTGCAAGGTTTGATTTAGTAGCAGAAATTATCGAATTAAATGTAACTCCAAATAAAATGACATGTCTCATTAGAACAAAAAAAATCCATGCAGAGAGCGGTTTCTCAGAATAGTCAGAAACACTTGAAGAAACCACAGGAATGATTGCAAGAACACGGGAAAAACCATCAAAATATTGTCAAGAATAATCAGGAGCACACTGAGAAAACCACCATAATATTAACAATAATAATCGGAAGCACACGGAGAAAACCATCATAATATTGACCAGATTAATCGGAAGCACACAGAGAAAACCACCACATGTTTTCTTTGATATCATAAAAGTAGTATGTGAATGACGGTCCGAGATCAGGCGCCAGGCGGTGGATTGAGATTGTCGGTCCGCCATCTTGGATTGTGACGTCACGGCGGCCATCTTGGATGGATGTGACCTTGACCTTTGACCTTGACCTTGATTTTGATCCTCAAAAATCGCCAAAATCCGCCAAAATTGGGCAAAATTTGCCCAAAATTCCTCAAAAATCGCCAAAATTTCCATTTCTGTGGAAAAAAGTTCCGCCAAAAAAATCTCAAAAAATTCCACAAATTAAAAATTTCTCATTTCGAGGGAAAAATTTCCCGTTTCGAGGGAATAATTCCCGTTTTTAGTCCTTAAAAATCCCAGCGGCTGAAAATTCCTAAAACTGGCTTAAGCATCCTTAACTCAAGCCTCAGTTAAGCCATTTCTAGGAATAAGGATACCATGACCGCCATCTTGAATTATGACGTCATCGTTGCAATTTCCGTTACGGCCACCATCTTTAAATTTATTATCCGATTTTAATGAAAAAAAATTTAAAATTCATAAAACAAATTAAATAATAAAATTTTTAATAAAATATTTAAAAAACAAACATTTACGACACGGAGCTCGGAGTCCTCGGTTCGAACCCGACGAGTGCAAAAAAAATAAAAATGGCGACCGATCCTTCCCCCGAGGTGGCTGCAGGCATACTGACTCCCACCACTTTTTATCATCATCTAGTATGACGTCATGGCCGCCATCTTGTCTTCGATGCTGGAAGCCATCATCATTGTATCGTCGGCTAGAGTGCGCCGATGACATGTTAGTTTAATTCGTATCCGCAAGAGTGCAGTAATCATTTATTACTGTGACATCCGCCATCTTGTCATTTGGCCACCATCTTGAAAATCCGTAATTATTTAGCTAGAAATTCGGGAAAAGTTCCAAAATTCATTAAATAAATCACTCATTAATTTACATATTGATTCGATCGATTCCCGTCCTCGGTTCGATACCCGATCGTTGCAATAATGTTTAATCTTATGTAAAAAAAATAATTTAAATAAACCATGTTCAACATCCTTAAAGAGACATTAAATCCTCTACTACCACCATCCTATCAGACATCAAGACCACCATATTGGAAATGTGTAATTTTAATGCTAGAGATCCGGGAAAAAGTTCAGAAATCATTAAATAAATTTCCGATCAATATACTGATTAATTAGATCGACTAAGATCATTGGTACGATCTAGGATGATGCAAAAAAAATTAAATATATCATCAATTTAACATAATAGTAACAGGTTCGAGGAATTAAACACCGCAAGTTCTTTTACAAACATAATATTTATTACATAATTTCTATTCTACTACAGGATCACTTACGAAAGCCAACAATCTTATAATCATTTAGTTCCGCAGCGGTGTGAAATGACTAATTCTTAGCTCCAATCGGTTTATACTAGACAGAGTCCAGCCAGAACCTTTACAGACATAGTCCACCTCTTCTTGACAGAGTTTCTGGATACCGTTTTTAACAGTTTGCTTCACATCGTTAGAACTGTAAATTACTGCAGCAGATGTCTTGAATGCACACTTCTTCACTTCGTCATCGAACGGATATGGCTTTCCATATATACAGTCCAACCACAAGTTATATTTCAAAGGTCCGTTTGTTGCTACATCATCAGTAAGCTGATTGATTATCTTCTGTCTGATATCGTCAAGAAAATTACAAATGTCCTTCGACTCACCGAACGTATTTAGATAATAGTAGTCTTTCAACGTTCCACGAAATGCAGACTGCGCCAAGTAGAAGCCATTATCGTTCACTTGTAATGCTACGAACACAGTCTTAGGTTTAGTTCCATGTTCAGACGTCATAACAATCGGTTGCTGGGCATCTGTTTTTTTGGTTGTACGCTTTCGTGTCTCCAATCTAAAGCGAGGAGTCGAAATGTCGGCAGGTAGTTCAGCAGTAGGAGCACAGACTCCACCTTTACATTTTTTCGCATGATGTCGCAAACTGTCAATTCGAGTAAACCATTTAAGGCACTCATCACATCGAAACTTCATGCGAGAAGGATTCTTCGCGCATTTGCTCCGCTCATGTCTTCGTGCATCATGGTAAAATGCGAACGACGTATCACAGTAGCTGCAAGGATACCGTGGTGATGAAGACGATCCTTTCAGACCCGATCCAGATACAGGCGTTGCAACAGTAGTACCATTTCCAGGCATTCTCTTATGCACATCGATGCATCGTTGTTGCGCCGAAACCTTTACTTTCTGCCGCACAGCAGGACCTTTGCATGCCTTCATGTGCGTTTTCATATTATCTTTTCTGGCAAACTGCTTATGACATTTCTCACAAACAAACATTTTACGATATAGGTTCTTGGCACATTCGCTCCTCTCGTGTCGCCGAGCATTGCTGTTGTTTGAGAAAATCTTGTCACAGTAACAGCACCGATGTTCGCTAGTTGTCAAATCAGCATCCATTGAAGTCTCCATCGAGGTCGTATCGTCGATCGTCGTGGTTTCCTGCACATCCAGCTCAGTAGTCATTAAGCTATCTTCTGCTGGTGGTATCACATCTGTTGAAATCTCCTCCAATGTTGACATCGTCGTCGTTGCCAACGGGATCTGCTCCACCATTGTCGTCGCTGTCGTCAAGGTTCCCGTAGACGATGATACAACGTCCATCGAGTTCGGCGTTAAAGTCGGTAAATACGCCATCGAGTTCTCAAGAACAGGTAATTACGCGACTTATTCACCAGATGAAATAATCTAGGTGATCCTTACACCGTCGACGACAGTAACAAACTGAGCGACCTGCTGTCTAGGACTAGCTTATATACATGCACCGGATGGAATAATACGCAAGTCAAATCAAGAACCACTTACTATAATACCAGAGTCAAAACAACATTAAAAATAGAAGGACCATCAACGAAAAGGCAGCACATTTGGAAGCACCGACAACGAAAAGGCAGCACCGACAACGAAAAGGCAGCACATTTGGAAGCACCGACAACGAAAAGGCAGCACCGACAACGAAAAAGCAGCACATTTGGAAGCACCGACAACGAAAAGGCAGCAGCGACAACGAAAAGGCAGCACATTTGGAAGCACCGACAACGAAAAGGCAGCACATTTGGAAGCACCGACAAAGAAAAGGCAGCACCGCCAACGAAAAGGAAGCACATTTGGAAGCACCGACAAAGAAAAGGCAGCACCGCCAACGAAAAGGAAGCACATTTGGAAGCACCGACAACGAAAAGGCAGCAGCGACAACGAAAAGGCAGCACATTTGGAAGCACCGACAACGAAAAGGCAGCACATTTGGAAGCACCGACAAAGAAAAGGCAGCACCGCCAACGAAAAGGAAGCACATTTGGAAGCACCGACAAAGAAAAGGCAGCACCGCCAACGAAAAGGAAGCACATTTGGAAGCACCGACAACGAAAAGGCAGCACCGCCAAAAGAAAAGACAGCACATTTGGAAGCACCGACAACGAAAAGGAAGCACCATCAACGAAAAGGCCGCACCGCCAACGAAAAGGAAGCACATTTGGAAGCACCGACAAAGAAAAGGCAGCACCGCCAACGAAAAGGAAGCACATTTGGAAGCACCGACAACGAAAAGGCAGCACCATCGACGAAAAGGAAGCACATTAATTTGTCATTGACTGCAATATTCATTGGTTCCAATATTCATTGGCTCCAATATTCATTGGCTCCAATATTCAATGGCTCCAATATTCATTGGCTCCAATATTCATTGACTCCAATATTCATTGGCTCCATCAGTCATTGACACCTACAGTCTTTTGGTTCCAAAAGTCTTTTGGCCCCAAATATATTAGGCTAGAATTCTTCGAGTCTAAGAGACTATGAGACCACATGGCTACGAGTCTAAAATGATCTAGCTGGTTTACGAGTTATACATGGCTTGCGAGGCTACAGAGCTACGAAGTTTCTAGTACACAGGTTTACATGACTGCGAGGATACAGGACTACAAGTCTGCAAGAGTACTTGACTACGAAGGTACTCGTCTACATGACTCCAGTTACCGCATCTGTCTTCGACAGAATTTTCTCTTTTGCTCCAACTGCTCCATCAGCATTATGTTATAAGATTACAAGGCCTCTTGCTTACGTAGCTTCAAGTCTACGAGCCTCCAATGCATCATGACTACGAGACTACGAGCCATGAGGTTACGAGTCTATGCGATTGCGAGTCTTCTAGGTTACGTGATCGCGAGGCTATAGGACTACGAAGCTTCCAGAACGCATGGTTACGAGACTGCGAGGCTACAATTCTACGAGGTCCAAAGACATCCTGGCTACGCGACTACGAGCCATGAGGTTACGAGACTACTGACTACGAATCTTCAAGTTTACGAGACTGCGAGGCTACAGAGCTACGAAGCCTCTAGAAAACGAGTTTACGTGACTGCGTGGATACAGGAATACAAGTTTGCATGAGTTCTTGACTACGAAGCTACTCGTCTACAAGGCTCCAATTGACACATCTGTCTTCGATGGAATTTTCTCTTTTGCTACATCTACGCCATCAGCATTATGTTATAAGATTACAAAGCTACTTGCTTACGTAGCTTCAAGTCTACGAGGCTCCAATACATCATGACTAAGAGACTACGAGCCATGAGGTTACGAGACTATGCGATTGCAAGTCTTCAAGGTTACGTCATCGCGAGGCTATAGGACTACGAAGCTTCCAGAACGCATGGTTACGAGAATGCATGACTAATTGGCCGCATGGCTACGAAACTTTATGTCTCTAACTGACTACAATAGCACTATTCAGTGGTGAGAGTTAATTTATTTCATGCAAAGGTACTTGCTGCAAGCAGTTCCGCTTTTCAACATCAGATGACGTCACGTTTTGCTTGCAGGTAAAATAATATTTATTTATTTTATGCGAGATGCGGGTTGTTCACTATCGATCGCATAAGAAGAATGGCATCGATAGTCTTCAAGGAGAAGGAAGTTCGTCCTTCCTGCTAGTGCTTCTCAGATTTCTCACGGTCCGCCATATTGGATTGCGACGTCACGGCTGCCATCTTAGATGGGTGTGACTTTGACCTTTGACCGAAACCGCAGGAATGATCGCAAGCACTCGGATTAATCATCAAAATATTGATAAGAATAATCAGGAGCACACGGAGAAAACCATCATAATATTGGCAAGAATAATCAGGAGCACACGGAGAAAAACGACACACGTTTTCTTTGATATCATAAAATTACAGGAAAAAATATTTAAAAATAAAAATAAATTAATAAAAAATTTAAAATAAAAACAAAAAATACATAAACAGATTCTGCTAGCTTGTAAACTTATCATTGTTGAGCAAAGATAGCAGAATCTGTTTATGTAATTTTAGTCTCGTAACCTCATGGCTCGTAGTCGCGTAGCCAGGATGTCTTGGGACCTCGTAGAATTGTAGCCTCGCAGTCTCGTAACCATGCGTTCTGGAAGCTTCGTAGTCCTATAGCCTCGCGATCACGTAACCTAGAAGACTCGCAATCGCATAGACTCGTAACCTCATGGCTCGTAGTCTCGTAGTCATGATGCATTGGAGGCTCGTAGACTTGAAGCTACGTAAGCAAGAGGCCTTGTAATCTTATAACATAATGCTGATGGAGCAGTTGGAGCAAAAGAGAAAATTCTGTCGAAGACAGATGCGGTAACTGGAGTCATGTAGACGAGTACCTTCGTAGTCAAGTACTCTTGCAGACTTGTAGTCCTGTATCCTCGCAGTCATGTAAACCTGTGTACTAGAAACTTCGTAGCTCTGTAGCCTCGCAAGCCATGTATAACTCGTAACCAGCTAGATCATTTTAGACTCGTAGCCATGTGGTCTCATAGTCTCTTAGACTAGAAGAATTCTAGCCTAATATATTTGGGGCCAAAAGACTTTTGGAACCAAAAGACTGTAGGTGTCAATGACTGATGGAGCCAATGAATATTGGAGTCAATGAATATTGGAGCCATTGAATATTGGAGCCAATGAATATTGGAGCCAATGAATATTGGAACCAATGAATATTGCAGTCAATGACAAATTAATGTGCTTCCTTTTCGTCGATGGTGCTGCCTTTTCGTTGTCGGTGCTTCCAAATGTGCTTCCTTTTCGTTGGCGGTGCTGCCTTTTCTTTGTCGGTGCTTCCAAATGTGCTTCCTTTTCGTGGGCGGTGCTGCCTTTTCTTTGCCGGTGCTTCCAAATGTGCTTCCTTTTCGTTGGCGGTGCGGCCTTTTCGTTGATGGTGCTTCCTTTTCGTTGTCGGTGCTTCCAAATGTGCTGTCTTTTCTTTTGGCGGTGCTGCCTTTTCGTTGTCGGTGCTTCCAAATGTGCTTCCTTTTCGTTGGCGGTGCTGCCTTTTCTTTGTCGGTGCTTCCAAATGTGCTTCCTTTTCGTTGGCGGTGCTGCCTTTTCTTTGTCGGTGCTTCCAAATGTGCTGCCTTTTCGTTGTCGGTGCTTCCAAATGTGCTGCCTTTTCGTTGTCGCTGCTGCCTTTTCGTTGTCGGTGCTTCCAAATGTGCTGCCTTTTCGTTGTCGGTGCTGCCTTTTCGTTGTCGGTGCTTCCAAATGTGCTGCCTTTTCGTTGTCGGTGCTGCCTTTTCGTTGTCGGTGCTGCCTTTTCGTTGTCGGTGCTTCCAAATGTGCTGCCTTTTCGTTGTCGGTGCTGCCTTTTCGTTGTCGGTGCTTCCAAATGTGCTGCCTTTTCGTTGATGGTCCTTCTATTTTTAATGTTGTTTTGACTCTGGTATTATAGTAAGTGGTTCTTGATTTGACTTGCGTATTATTCCATCCGGTGCATGTATATAAGCGAGTCCTAGACAGCAGGTCGCTCAGTTTGTTACTGTCGTCGACGGTGTAAGGTTCACCTAGATTATTTCATCTGGTGAATAAGTCGCGTAATTACCTGTTCTTGAGAACTCGATGGCATATTTACCGACTTTAACGCCGAACTCGATGGACGTTGTATCATCGTCTACGGGAACCTTGACGACAGCGACGACAATGGTGGAGCAGATCCCGTTGGCAACGACGACGATGTCAACATTGGAGGAGATTTCAACAGATGTGATACCACCAGCAGAAGATAGCTTAATGACTACTGAGCTGGATGTGCAGGAAACCACGACGATCGACGATACGACCTCGATGGAGACTTCAATGGATGCTGATTTGACAACTAGCGAACATCGGTGCTGTTACTGTGACAAGATTTTCTCAAACAACAGCAATGCTCGGCGACACGAGAGGAGCGAATGTGCCAAGAACCTATATCGTAAAATGTTTGTTTGTGAGAAATGTCATAAGCAGTTTGCCAGAAAAGATAATATGAAAACGCACATGAAGGCATGCAAAGGTCCTACTGTGCGGCAGAAATTAAAGGTTTCGGCGCAACAACGATGCATCGATGTGCATAAGAGAATGCCTGGAAATGGTACTACTGTTGCAACGCCTGTATCTGGATCGGGTCTGAAAGGATCGTCTTCATCACCACGGTATCCTTGCAGCTACTGTGATACGTCGTTCGCATTTTACCATGATGCACGAAGACATGAGCGGAGCAAATGCGCGAAGAATCCTTCTCGCATGAAGTTTCGATGTGATGAGTGCCTTAAATGGTTTACTCGAATTGACAGTTTGCGACATCATGCGAAAAAATGTAAAGGTGGAGTCTGTGCTCCTACTGCTGAACTACCTGCCGACATTTCGACTCCTCGCTTTAGATTGGAGACACGAAAGCGTACAACCAAAAAAACAGATGCCCAGCAACCGATTGTTATGACGTCTGAACATGGAACTAAACCTAAGACTGTGTTCGTAGCATTACAAGTGAACGATAATGGCTTCTACTTGGCGCAGTCTGCATTTCGTGGAACGTTGAAAGACTACTATTATCTAAATACGTTCGGTGAGTCGAAGGACATTTGTAATTTTCTTGACGATATCAGACAGAAGATAATCAATCAGCTTACTGATGATGTAGCAACAAACGGACCTTTGAAATATAACTTGTGGTTGGACTGTATATATGGAAAGCCATATCCGTTCGATGACGAAGTGAAGAAGTGTGCATTCAAGACATCTGCTGCAGTAATTTACAGTTCTAACGATGTGAAGCAAACTGTTAAAAACGGTATCCAGAAACTCTGTCAAGAAGAGGTGGACTATGTCTGTAAAGGTTCTGGCTGGACTCTGTCTAGTATAAACCGATTGGAGCTAAGAATTAGTCATTTCACACCGCTGCGGAACTAAATGATTATAAGATTGTTGGCTTTCGTAAGTGATCCTGTAGTAGAATAGAAATTATGTAATAAATATTATGTTTGTAAAAGAACTTGCGGTGTTTAATTCCTCGAACCTGTTACTATTATGTTAAATTGATGATATATTTAATTTTTTTTGCATCATCCTAGATCGTACCAATGATCTTAGTCGATCTAATTAATCAGTATATTGATCGGAAATTTATTTAATGATTTCTGAACTTTTTCCCGGATCTCTAGCATTAAAATTACACATTTCCAATATGGTGGTCTTGATGTCTGATAGGATGGTGGTAGTAGAGGATTTAAAGTCTCTTTAAGAATGTTGAACATGGTTTATTTAAATTATTTTTTTTACATAAGATTAAACATTATTGCAACGATCGGGTATCGAACCGAGGACGGGAATCGATCGAATCAATATGTAAATTAATGAGTGATTTATTTAATGAATTTTGGAACTTTTCCCGAATTTCTAGCTAAATAATTACGGATTTTCAAGATGGCGGCCAAATGACAAGATGGCGGATGTCACAGTAATAAATGATTACTGCACTCTTGCGGATACGAATTAAACTAACATGTCATCGGCGCACTCTAGCCGACGATACAATGATGATGGCTTCCAGCATCGAAGACAAGATGGCGGCCATTACGTCATACTAGATGATGATAAAAAGTGGTGGGAGTCAGTATGCCTGCAGCCACCTCGGGGGAAGGATCGGTCGCCATTTTTATTTTTTTTGCACTCGTCGGGTTCGAACTGAGGACTCCGAGCTACGTGTCGTAAATGTTTGTTTTTTAAATATTTTATTAAAAATTTTATTATTTAATTTGTTTTATGAATTTTAAATTTTTTTTCATTAAAATCGGATAATAAATTTAAAGATGGTGGCCGTAACGGAAATTGCAACGATGACGTCATAATTCAAGATGGCGGTCATGGTATCCTTATTCCTAGAAATGGCTTAACTGAGGCTTGAGTTAAGGATGCTTAAGCCAGTTTTAGGAATTTTCAGCCGCTGGGATTTTTAAGGACTAAAAACGGGAATTTTTCCCTCGAAACGGGAAATTTTTCCCTCGAAATGAGAAATTTTTAATTTGTGGAATTTTTTGAGATTTTTTTGGCGGAACTTTTTTCCACAGAAATGGAAATTTTGGCGATTTTTGAGGAATTTTGGGCAAATTTTGCCCAATTTTGGCGGGTTTTGGCGATTTTTGAGGATCAAATTCAAGGTCAAGGTCAAAGGTCAAGGTCACAACCATCCAAGATGGCCGCCGTGACGTCACAATCCAAGATGGTGGACCGACAATCTCAATCCACCGCCTGGCGCCTGATCTCGGACCGTCATTCACATACTACTCATAAAATTAAAAGAAATATATTTAAAAATAAAAATAAATTAATAAAAAAATAAAAAAAATAAAAATGCATAAACAGTTTCTGCTAGCTTGTAAACTTATCATTGTTGAGCAAAGATAGAGTTCTTGTACAAGCCAGAAATTTATGCATTTTTATTTTTTTTTATTTTTTTATTAATTTATTTTTATTTTTAAATATTTTTTCTTTTAATTTTATGATATCAAAGAAAACATGTGGTGGTTTTCTCTGTGTGCTTCCGATTAATCTGGTCAATATTATGATGGTTTTCTCCGTGTGCTTCCGATTATTATTGTTAATATTATGGTGGTTTTCTCAGTGTGCTCCTGATTATTCTTGACAATATTTTGATGGTTTTTCCCGTGTTCTTGCAATCATTCCTGTGGTTTCTTCAAGTGTTTCTGACTATTCTGAGAAACCGCTCTCTGCATGGATTTTTTTTGGTCTAATGAGACATGTCATTTTATTTGGAGTTACATTTAATTCGATAATTTCTGCTACTAAATCAAACCTTGCAATATTTTTATCAGGTGGAATTATCAAATATCATTACTCAGTCAAATTACGCCATGAGACATCTGTGGAGCACCAACATGCAAGACGAACTTCCTTTTCCTTGGAGTCTAGCGAAGCCATCCTTCTTTTGCGATCGTTAGTGAGCATCCCGCATCCCGCATAAAAGAACTAAATATTATTTACCTGCAAGCAACATGTGGCGACATCTGTTGTTGAAAAGCAGAACTACATGCATAAAGTACTTTTGCATGAGATATATTAATTCTCGCTGATGAAATATGAAAAAATTTCTATTTAAGTATTGAATCTAATTTAAAACACTCAATTGGTATCTGGTATTAGTCTCAATAACTAATATGAATTCCGATTTGGGTTCTGACGCTGTATCGAAAGAACATAGGTGTAAGTTTTGCAGTAAAGAGTTTATCTTGAGAAAGAATAAAAGACAACACGAGAAGAATGACTGTGTTAAAAATCCCCTGCGCAATATGATAAGTTGTGTTCGATGTAGCAAGTCGTTTACGCGGAGAGAGAGCCTAAAAAGACATGGCAGAACTTGTAGCGCCAAGCCTGCGTACAAGCTAGAGGACAACGATGAATCTACTAGCCTAAGGAAGAGTGATCTGCATTACGACAATAATTTTCTTGGTTCTTCCGATCTCGACAAAGAACTTAAATTGAAGAAGGTTGATGATTTACGGAAGAATGAAGACAATGGAAGAATCCTTAACGTGAAAAGTGAGAATATATTCCAGCCGAATTCAAACAGATCTTTCCTACTTTGTAAAAATGATGGACTCCTAAAAAGGAAGCATGAAGACGATGAAGACACTTCAACATCATCAACATCGAATTATTACGGTAAATTGGGTGAAGACGATTCCTTCTACGGTGATTGTAACAGTGACTCTGAGGCTGTTGACAAAGACATAGACTATGATGAAGCACCTAAAGCTGCCAAGATCGAAGAATGTGGCGGTGTCCTGAGACCGAAACGATGGAAACGACGTGATATATTAAATAAATCTGATCAAGCTTGTGATGATCTCCGTCTCAAACATGAAAGTTACCCTGCGGTTGGTGGTAAAACGTAAGACACCAGAGATTATAATATTTATTATAAAGGTGCAAGGAAGATGGTTGTAGAAGAGAATGATTACACATCATGGAAAGATCCAAACATATTGGTTGACCGGCTAAGACTTCTACATGGTTCGCTTTGTGCAGGAAACTATTCGTGCATCAAAGAAATATCCTTCATAATCAAGGAACTGAGGAATGCTGGCTACATACAATAATGACTTGTTTTACTTGCATTTGTATAATGTAAAGCAATAAAATAAATAATTTAAATTATAAGAATGTAATGTTTTTATTTCTTGTATTATGATTTCTTACTAAGACTTAGATCTAGTAACTTGTGCTTCCTTTTTGCCTTTTTTAGTTGATGGAGCTTCCAAATGTGCTTCCTTATTCGATGATGCATCCAAAATGTGCTGCCTTTTCGTTGGCGGTGCTTCCAAATGTGCTGCCTTTTCGTTGTCGGTGCTTCCAAATGTGCTGTCTTTTCGTTGTCGGTGCTTCCAAATGTGCTGCCTTTTCGTTGTCGGTGCTTCCAAATGTGTTGCCTTTACGTTGACGGTGCTTCCAAATGTGCTGCCTTTTCGTTGTCGGTGCTTCCAAATGTGCTGCCTTTTCGTTGTCGGTGCTTCCAAATGTGCTGCCTTTTCGTTGTCGGTGCTTCCAAATGTGCTGCCTTTACGTTGTCGGTGCTTCCAATTGTGCTGCCTTTACGTTGTCGGTGCTTCCAAATGTGCTGCCTTTTCGTTGTCGGTACTTCCAAATGTGCTGCCTTTTCGTTGTCGGTGCTTCCAAATGTGCTGCCTTTTCGTTGTCGGTGCTTCCAAATGTGCTTCCTTTTCGTTGTCGTTGCTGCCTTTTCGTTGTCGGTGCTTCCAAATGTGCTTCCTTTTCGATGCCGGTGCTGCCTTTTCGTTGTCGGTGCTTCCAAATGTGCTGCCTTTTCGTTTTCGGTACTTCCAAATGTGCTGCCTTTTCGTTGTCGGTGCTTCCAAATGTGCTTCCTTTTCGATGCCGGTGCTGCCTTTTCTTTGTGGGTGCTTCCAAATGTGCTGCCTTTTCGTTGGCGGTGCTGCCTTTTCTTTGTCGGTGCTTCCAAATGTGCTGCCTTTTCGTTGTCGGTGCTTCTAAATGTGCTGCCTTTTCGATGCCGGTAGTGTCTTTTCGTTGTCGGTGCTTCCAAATGTGCTTCCTTTTCGATGCCGGTGCTGCCTTTTCGTTGTCGGTGCTTCCAAATGTGCTTCCTTTTCGTTGATGGTGCTTCCTTTTCGTTGTCGGTGCTTCCTTTTGTTTTTCCTTTTTTGAAGGTGCTTCCTTTTCGTTGTCGGTGCTTCCTTTTTTTGTTGATGGTGCTTCTATTTTTTAATGTTGTTTTGACTCTAGTATTTTAGTAAATTGATCTTGATTTGACTATCGTATTATTCCATACGGTGCATGTATATAAGCGAGTCCTAGACAGCAGGATGCTTAGTTTGTTACTGACGTCGGTGTTGTAAGGATCGCCTAGTTTGTTTCTTCTGGTGCATAAGTCGCGTAATTACCTGTTCTTGCGAACTCGATGGCATCTTTACCGACTTTAACGCCGAACTCGATGCAGGTTGTACCATCGTCTACGGGAACCATGACGTCAGCGTCGACGATGGTGGAGCAGATCCTGTTGGCAACGTCGATGTCAACACTGGAGGAGACTTCAACAGACGTGGTACCGCCAGCAGAAGATAGCTTAATGACTACTGAGCTGGATGTGCAGGAAACCACGACGATCGACGATACGACCTCAATGAAGACTTCAATGGATGCCGAATCGACAACAACTAACGAACATCGGTGCTGTTACTGCGACAAGATTTTCTCAAACAACAGCAATGCTCGGCGGCACGAGAGGAGCGAATGTGCCAAGAACCTATATCGTAAAATGTTTGTTTGTGAGAAATGTCATAAGCAGTTTGCCAGAAAAGATAATATGAAAACGCACATGAAGGCATGCAAAGGTCCTGCTGTGCGGCAGAAAGTAAAGGTTTCGGCGCAACAACGATGCATTGATGTTCATAAGAGAATGACTGGAAATGGTGCAACTGCGGCAACGTCAGTATCTGGATCGGGTCTGAAAGGTTCGTGTTCATTACCACGGTATCCTTGCAGCTACTGTGATACGTCGTTCGCATTTGCTCATGATGCACGAAGACATGAGCGGAGCAAATGCACGAAGAATCCATCTCGCATGAAGTTTCGATGTGATGAGTGTCATGAATGGTTTACTCGAATTGATAATTTGCGACGACATGCGAAAAACTGTAAAGGTGAAGTCCGTGCGCCTACTGCTGAACTACCTGCAGAAATTTCGACTCCTCGGTTTAGGTTGAAGGCTCGTGAGCGTACAAGCAAGAAAACCAATGTGCAGCAACCGATTGGTATGACGTCTGAACAGGAAAATAAACCTAAGACTGTGTTCGGCGCATTACAAGTGAACGATAATGGCTTCTACTTGGCGCAGTCTGCATTTCGTGGAACATTGAAGGACTACTATTATTTAAATACGTTAGGTGAGTCGAAAGACATTTGTAATTTTCTTGATGATATCAGAGAGGACATAATCAATTAGCTTACTGATGATGTAGCAACAAACGGACCTTTGAAATATAACTTGTGGTTGGACTGTATATATGGAAAGCCATATCCGTTCGATGACAAAGTGAAGAAGTGTGCATTCAAGACATCGGCTGCAGTAATTTACAGTTCTAACGATGTGAAGCAAACTGTTAAAAACGGTATCCAGAAACTCTGTCAAGAAGAGGTGGACTATGTCTGTAAAGGTTCTGGCTGGACTCTGTCTAGTATAAACCGATTGGAGCTAAGAATTAGTCATTTCACACCGCTGCGGAACTAAATGATTATAAGATTGCTGGCTTTCGCAAATGATCCTGTAGTAGAATAGAAATTATGTAATAAATATTATGTTTGTAAAAGAACTTGTGGTGTTTAATTCCTCGAACCTGTTACTATTATGTTAAATTGATGTTATATTTAATTTTTTTGCATCGTCCTAGATCGTACCAAGGACCTTAGTCGACCTAATCGATCAGTATATAGATTACAAATTTATTTAATGAATTTTGGAATTTTTCCCGAATTTCTAGCTAAATAATTATGGATTTTCAAGATGGTGGCCAAATGACAATATGTCGGGTGTCACAGCAATAATAAATGATTACTGCACTCTAGCGGATAAGAATTAAACTAACATGACGTCAGCGCACTCTCGCCGACGATACACTGATGATGGCTTCCAGCAGACGAGGACAAGATGGCGGACATGACGTCATACTACCTGACGATATATATATGCTTTGAAAAAAAAAGTGGAGGGAGTCAGTATGTCTGCAGCCACCGCGGGGGAAGGATCGGTCGCCATTTTTATTTTTTTGCACTCGTCGGGTTTGAACCGAGGACTCCGAGCTCCGTGTTGTAAATGTTTGTTTTTTAAATATTTTATTAAAAATTTTATTATTTCATTTTTTTATAATTTTTAAATTTTTTTCATTAAAATCGAATAATAAATTTAAAGATGGCGGCCGTAACGGAAATTGCAACGGTGACGTCATAATTCAAAATGGCTGATAACACAATGCCGGAATGTTCGAGAAAACGAAATGACGTCATCCAAGATGGTGGATCCAAGATGGCCGTCGGGGTCAAGGTCAAAGGTCAAGGTCACATCCTGATAGAGGCTTAACTGAGGCTTGAGTTAAGGATTCTTAAGCCTCTATCAGGACATTTCTAGCCGTTGGGATTTTTAAGGACTAAATCGGGAAATTTTCCCTCGAAACGGGAATTTTTCCCTCGAAAACGGGAAGTTTTTTCTTAAAACGGGAAATTTTGAGTCATTTTGAGTCATTTTTGAGGAATTTTGAGGAATTTTTGCCGCCGTGACGTCACAAATCCAAGATGGCGGACCGACAATCACAATCCACATCCTGCATCCTGTTTCCGGAAATACTATTATATACTACTGACATGGACCAGGAAAACATGCGAACCTTATTTTTTAACAATTCCTGCATCTAAAAGCGTGATTTTAATGGTTTTTGTAATCTTATTTATTATTCAACTCGCATGAAACGTCGCTATGGGAAATTAATCTCCGTGCCTTTCGCGACTTCCATTCCTTGAAACTAAGCGAAGTTGCTCCTTAGTCCAGGCCGAGACTGCAACCAGCCGGGATGGAAAGGCAATTTGTTTTTCCTAGCCTAAGTTAATCTTAAGTTTGTGCGGGAGCGTCCAGTTAGAGGAGGACCTAGATGTGTCTCAGGCTGAAGCCTTATACACTCTACCATGCGGGGTTTTAAACATGCAGAACAAGGGCGCATGCATCATGTGCTGTTTGGGGTTTATTGGCCAGTCGTGGCTGCAACTGGCTCCACGGCTGACGTCCCTTAGGTTGCCTACCCTAAAGTTAATTAATGTGGCCTAGGTAAAACCTGCATGGTCAAAGGGAAACCCCGGGCCGGATCATGCGGGGAGCAATTCTATGGTGTTATGGAAGAGAGTTAAGTGAAAAACATTAAATTTTAAGAGATGTGTAAGAAAGTCTAATATTATTTTCACGATCAAATATTAGTCGTTATATTATTAATTATTGATGTCTTATACAGGCAACACAAAA
This sequence comes from Bacillus rossius redtenbacheri, assembly GCF_032445375.1. Taxonomy (NCBI): domain Eukaryota; kingdom Metazoa; phylum Arthropoda; class Insecta; order Phasmatodea; family Bacillidae; genus Bacillus; species Bacillus rossius. The sequence goes on from NC_086330.1 coordinate 318,514,459, forward strand.
CTACAACCCATATAAAGTGTCAAAAGGCATATCCTTCAAATAATCCTTGACTTTCTTCCACCTCTCTTAAAATTTGATGTTTTTGACTTAACCCTCTCTTCCATAACACCACAGAATTAATCATGCAATAAAGCAAGCAAGAAAACTACTGAACAAGAGGGGAAAAAGGTCCAGGTTAGAAGAGTTGGGCGGGGCCGAAAGACTCAACCATGAAGGGGTTGGGCGCTTGGGCCTCGGTTCTAGCAATATTCACAGCGGCAGAAGGCGGCATTCCCGTATCCGCCACCCGCGGGACGCGGTCGGCAGCAGATGGCACTGCGGCGGCCCGCAAATCACCCGCGCACCGCCAGCCTTCGGTAACCCGGCAGGTCGCAGGGAACATACTGGCCAACAGCCCGCGGGAGAGATGCGCGCGTCCCCCGAGAGACGACAGCTCAGATGGGAAGGCTAGGCTTCGCTGATCCCCCGATGAAACCCGAACACATCCGAAGTTCTACGCTCGCCCGTGCAATTTTTGCGGGTTGGTACAAGGAACGCCGTTTTGAGAGAATTCACATATGTGTTTGTGCTTTAACTGTCGCTGACCTAACTCAACCGAATATTTATTTAATTAAAGTAGTAATTTATTTTCTTTATTTTGCTTTTCAACTGTATTCATTTCGTGGTTGATAGCTAGGATATCCGCGTCAGACCTTCAGTTTTGCCCTTTGTTTAACTTGTACGTTTTTTTTTTTTTTTTTTAATAATTGTTTGTTTTGATTTGAATAGTGTTGGCTGGCGCTCAGTAAATAAATAAATAAGTTAAACGTGTATCGGGACTTTAAAATTAAATTTCCAATTTTTCAAATGTATGTCCTGCTGACCTGAAACTTGGTAGTGATTTCCCTTATGTTATGATGTGTTTAGCATGGGCAACGCCGAGTCATCAGCTAGTATCACTATATGGCAGAGCAATTAAGATAAAGGTGTAATGCAAGTTTCTTGAGTGCTTTATCGGGTGTTTAACGCCTAAAAATATCCTGAATACACGCGTTTTATGAAAAAAAGAGTAAGGAATGAATTTTCGCACGCATATAATTCATGCACCATAGATACCTTTTACTTAGACAACCAACACGTCCGCCCATTGTCCGGGCTTTTGACTCGGGGCGAGTGAACGCTAGGTTCCTCGGCCGGGTCGCTCGGCTCGCCGGGGCAGACGGGCTGGCATCTGCCCCCCCCCTCCCCCCCTCTACTCCACGAGGGCTGCCCCTTCGGCCCGCAGCCTTTATAAATACCCTCGCGAGCAGTCCGAGGGCGTGGCCCTTCGTCGCGCGCGGGACCCGCCGGGGCGTAACGCTGGGGCTTCCGGCCTCCTCCCTGCTCCCTCTCCCCCCCCCCCCTCTCTCTCTCTCTCCCCCCCCCCCTTCTCTCTCTCTAGTTGTTCGCACTGTGTGCGCACCAAGCAAGCAAGAAATCTGGCGAAACAAATATATGTGTGAGCGAAACTTTCGGTACTCGCCGGTGATGTGTAAACTCCTAACCTCGGTAAAGAGCAAATTAATCTATTTTCATTTTGAAAATATGTACACTTATAATTCGAAACTCGGTCACGAAATAATTTAACGTAGATTAAGTTGAAATAATGCCGAGCGTGACAAATACAAGCAAATGGTGTTTTCAACTACATTTCTGAACAGGAGTCACTCGTGGTTTCTGCACCCGCCGCTAGAATTCACTGCTGCTGCTGCATTTTCAGACCGAAATTTTAAAATATATAATGAAAGGAACGACTTCGATAAAAGCGAAAGAGACATGTAAAAATAGTAAAACCCGGCTTTGGACCTGAATTTAAACACGCAATTTTAGTTAAATACTGCCTGTCCTGTTAAAATTCATTAAACCGTTAATACTATAAAGATTCCCTTTGACTTTGTGAACTTTGGTTTGCGCCATCCGCCACAGATGGCAGCACCGTGTGGTTACACATTTCCATTCCATGCCTCTTCCGTTACATTCACGAAATTACTCCTACGAAATGCCGTATACCAAGGGCTAAGATGATATACATAAAAAAATGTTTCAGCCTATGTCAAATGCTTACTTCAAGACATTTCATGTCGGTAAACAACAATTTAGACCCCGTTAACAAAGCTGAAATCGTTATTTTTGCCCTTTACGTGATGTAGTGTTAAAACAGATGACCAAACAACTAATTTAAAAGAGATATCGCGATAATGTTACAGTGATTAGCCCTTAAAAATAATAACCTGATAATTAATAGCCAACATGGCGAGTGAAACCAAGCCGTAAGTTAAATGAAGTGACTAATAGACTAATGTTGGTTTGTAAATAGACCCGTTACCGGAGCTGTGTGGTCAGTTGTGGAAGGCAGATCACTGGAAGATTTTGGTGGTGTCAAACACTTCCCATTTAAATGAAGAGTCCGAAATCTTGATATATGACACCCCCTTAAAAGCGTATTGCAACGCATTTCTGACGTATTGAAAATTCTTTACCGAAACTATGGTTAAAATTATTTTAAAGGGTGATGATCTTTATACAAATTACATACAGTAGAAACAGTAGCAATAAAAAAGATCGCATGTAACTCAGTACACGTGACAGAAGTGAAAATTCTTTGGCAATTCAAACCTCGACTCGTACGTATATCGTATTGGGTAAAGCGACAGAGAGAGAGAGAGAGAGAGAGACAGACAGACAGACAGAGAGAGAGAGAGACAGAGAGAGAGAGAGAATAATTATCTCAATAAATATAACTCACTGTTGAAATACACCATAAAGAAAAAAACTGTGCGTAATACTGTTTCTACAAACAGTTCTGCTATTTTTAACACGCCAAATCTTTGAATGAAACCTGAAATTCAAAAGAGTTTGCGCTATCTTTGCGGTAAATGCAGGGGCTGGGCGAACAAGGAGGAAAGCGAGCGCGCTGATAGCAAATATAAAAATTCAAGGCATTCGCAGCTGATTTAATAGGATCACCTATTTCTATTTTCTGAAACAAACGCATGCGCACTCTCTCTCTCTGTCTTATTCTTCCGTTCATGTATCACTCTCGGTTCTATCATCGCACAAATTGGAGAACGAAAACGAACGCAGCAACATATATAGCATAGTAGGTACTTCTTCTCTTTGTATCTGTAATTTTCGCGTCAGAAAACCTGAAGAATAATGTTTCACGGAAAAGATTGAATTAAAAGTTCGGCCTAGAAATTTTATACTCTCACCGCGCCCAAAGAAGTTTCACTTGTAAGGGGGTTGGGACGCCGAAGTTGTGTCAACTGACGCTCGCGTGAACTTCCCCTCACCCTCCCGCCTCCCCCCCTCTCCACTCGACGCCGACGCCGACGCCGAGGTGTTGGCGTCGTCGCGCCGCCGCCGTCACGCTCCCTTGTCTCCGTCAACAACCCGTTTATTTTAGCTCTCCCCTGCCCCACCCTCCAGCTATCCACCCTTCACCGCTCTTCATTCCGATCTTCCCCCGTCCTCAAGCTTGGTCAGTACTGCGTGCAGCTCCATTCCGGAGAGTTCGTAAACGTTTAGTGATGCAGTATCTGATTTAAAAAAAAATTATACGATGTGCGTTCCGAAAGTAATGATAGTGATTTTCAAAAATACATATTTATTGAAAAAAAATTACAATCCGATTTTATCTCCTTCAAAGTATGATCCTTGAGAATCTATACAGCGGTTCCATGGATTTTCCCAATCTCCATTGCAATGGACGAAGTCATGCGGAGAGCGCATGTCCCAAAACGAGCCCCCTTGAAATGAAATTAAAGCTTCGTAAAATATGAAATAAAAAAACCTCAGAGAGCCAGATCTGGTCTGTAGGGTGGCTGGGGAAGTTTTGGGACGTTTTTTCTGAGCCAAGAATTCGGGTTTGGACAGGGCAGAGTGGCAGGGGGCTTTGTCGTGTCGAAGCGCTCATGAGAAAATCACGTGTGAAAACGATGTTGATTCGGTGTTTCGATGCTGAAGGAGTGGTTCATAACATGACCGCACCTCAAAGTACCACGGTCAACAACCGAAAACATTCAACAAGCCGCACTCACCGCAGACCTTACAGAAATCGACTTCGCCCATTGCTATGAAGTTTGGAAAAAATCACTGGTACCGCTGCATAGCTTCTCAAGGATCACACATACTTTGAAGGCGATGACATTGAAATTCACTCTCGTTACTTTTGAAACGCACCATGTTCATCATTGGCCTAGAGGTAAAGGACACCATCCAATTTTGAAATGGAATATAGAGTGTTAGCAAATTCAAAACAGCGAACTGTCATGTTGAAGGTATTATTTTCGTTTAAATTTTTTTTACAAAGAATCATGTATTAAAACCTTTTAACTCCACTTATTATAGCGAAGAAACCTGACAGGTAAGTTGAAACAGATGTGAAACTTTCTCCACTGAAAAATCAAGGTTTTGTGACATGGTGTTTTGTACCAACGGGGTGCAGCTGTAAAAAAAAATAGGCAAAAAGCTCGGATTGTCAGCAGAGAAAGAGTGATCGAGGAAGTGTAATGGCGGACACGTCTCGCTAGTGGCTCGCGGGTTCGAGTCCAACTTCTCGGTTGCGAGCGCCCAGTTGCAGGCAGCGACTGATCAAGAGTTCTGACCGCCCTAGGCTAATTGTGAGGACGCGCCCCCGCCAGGTGACAAGTCAGTGTTTTGTTTTACGCGCGCTTTTTAAATTTTCAAAATTTATTGTTTAAGTCAGGGTGTCCCAAGCTTTTTCAGTTCACAGCGCATTTAGTTTTAGTGTTTTGTCTCGGTCTAGTTGAAATATGTAGGATAGATGCAATAATGCATGATTAATAATGCATGCGAAGACACGATTACAGCGTCACCCCCCCGGATCAGCGCATTCTAGGCTGCAGCCTAATTAGCCTAAGGGTTAATCAGGCCCTGGTTGCGGAGCCTCCCCGCTGACCGCGCCGTGTGACATGACACCCCGTTAACCCCGTCACAGCAATCAGATATAAATAATGACATGTCATAATCCAAATTAAACCAGTCAATCTATATAGTATTTATACAGATAAAAAAATTGTCTGCACTTTTACAAAAGATCCCTTTGGAAACCAGTTGCCAATAGATGTTTGTAATACCACAAAAAATATATTGTAACTTTGTACAACACATGTCTATTGTTATTTCTGCACACATGAAATATTCTTTTTTTTTTTTTAAATTATTTTTAGGTAATAGGTACTGAGTATTTTCTTACGAAAATTGGCGCATGATTTATATTTTGAGGATAATTTTTTAAATATGGAAAATAATAATCGAATATTCAATAATTGGACTTATTAATGAGCGTAGATAATACTGAACAGCTATTCAGGGAACGGATTACAAATAACTTTAACTATTGGTTTTTACCGGGCCAACACAGAGCATAAATGCCCGGATAAGTATCCGAACCCAGTATTACAGCGAACACTTTTTTTTTGTGGCGATGCGGTTGTTTTCATACTAATTTACAAATATCTGTAAATTTCCATGAATATTTGTGTTTCATTTTATTAAAAAAAATTACAGTGTAGTGAGTGATTCCCCAAAATAAAAATAAAATAAAAATAAATCAAATATTACTTCACAACTTATTCTTCCAAAAGTTAAATAAAAATGGAAAATTAAGTATCTTTAATTATATAAAAATTACTTTTTTTAAAGGTTTATTAATTTTATATAAACTAACTGAAGGTGGCAATCAGCCTTAATTTCACCTTTTTTTTAGCGCGCGAATCCTTGTCATATGCAAATTGATGATTTTTCTCCCTTCACTCCTCCCTTCTAACGAAATTAATCTCGGGCGGCTGTGTCGCTTTTGCCTTCTGCGTGCACTGCAAAAATTAATTACCAGACTTGTAGTTTACCTCCCCACTGCTTTCCTTTCTTCATCTAACCCCTATCCTTCCCCGCGCCAACAATGTACCAGAATTACACAAACCGTTAAAATTAAGGGCCTTGTTTAAACATTCGGTGCGATGCCGATTTTAAAAGGGAAATTTTTTTGGGCCGGGAGGGGGGGGGGGGGGGAGTCTCGGATTGTTCTATTTGTTGTCGTCATGGTGATTAGGAACGCCTTGTTTACATTCAACACGCCAGCGCGCTCAGCTGCCCTCACATCTGATAAATTAGCGCCGTAGTAGTTGGATGGTTTTGTTTCGCTTGCGTGTACTATACGGCATCTTCAAGCAAGAACCGTTATGCCGTGCTGGATTCCTCATCAATTACACACTTAAACACATGTAAAATGTCAACAAATTTTCGTAAAAATAAGAAAAAATTTGACTGAAGAAATTATCCATATACCTACGTGAATTAAAAATTTATAACCTTTTTCTTTCACGAATAATTTTGTTTACTTCAAGTACCACGAAAAGTAGGAAAATGTAACGTTTCGTTGGAATCGAGCCATTGGAGACGATGGGAAGTGATGATATGAGAATGGGGCTTATACGGGATGCATAGGTGGAAGGAATACGGAAAACGAGAAATCTCAGCGGCTCCACGGCAACGCAACGTCCGCATAATTTCTCACTTGTGAAACACACAGGTTCAACCTCGCTGCAAATGGAACCTCTGTCACCTTGGCAAGTGATCTGACCACTCAGCCACCGAATTCGTGCTTCGCGAGGGAGACTCCTGGCTGATGTGACTCACAGTGGCTGATGACACTAGGAGGAACTCCATCTGTCTGACTTAAACTATGTATTTATTATGGCATACTGACCTTTACTAAATATTCTTGATTTAAATTTGTTTGCTAAATTTTTATCTACTTTTTCAAGTACTGCTTTACAACAACAGGCTTCCCAATTCGAGTGCAGTGAAGCCTATTCTTCGTTCGTTATATATTCTTCAAGTTTTATTTGTTATAATGTTTGTTTATTAACTTTAATAAATCAGTAAATTTATTTCAAATTTAAAAATGTTTATTCATATTTTAATACGCAGTACTCCTTGACAGTTAATTTGAATAAAAATATTTCGAAAACACTAAAAAAAAAAAAAAATACGGTGTTGCGATTATTTTAACAATGTGTAACACAGCACATTTGTTAAACGTGAGCACATAACAATTTTTAGTACTTAGCCCACATAAAAATGAAAGAGGGTAATTGTGCAATGGGTACTTGATTTATGTGATCGGTAAGGCGTCAGGCTTGTTAGACGAGGGTCGAGGGTTCGTAACCATCTACAAACATGACTCAACTCAGGAGCACCGAGACGGTGCCAAACATGGTTGGCAACCCATCATGGTCATGAATAAATCGCCTCGCGTAGTTGACTGTGCCACGTGGAAGATTATTACAATCCATAACTTGGTAGTTTAGTTGGTGTTGATGCTGTTTGGCCGGCTGGGGTCTCGGCGCTGAAGCGCGTGGACAAACACACATCGCCCGCTTGTGACTAGCCCTTTCTCCTCAACATAGCCTCTTTTTTACTGGCCTAAATGTTTAAAGTACACAGACGCGTTTTAATTTGTAACGTGTTATCATTATTTACAACACACATATCGCTAAATAAATTTTACTTAATTTTAGATTAAGTACATTTAAATAATTTTTGACGTGAATTATTTGGGAAGGGGGGGGGAGAGTGTAGGGAGTAGTGTACCCCACGTGTCCCACGGCTGCAGCGCCCTTGACTGAAGCATAAGCATGCTGAAGCCTTCTGCGCCCAAGACGAGGCGCGGGAACTTGGCCCTAGTGCCATGGTGTAGCCGAAGGGCACTTCCGGGTGATTGCCGATCACGACGCTATGCTCGACGATGCCCAGGCTCAAGAGCGAAGCCTGGGGTGTCGATTTCTCAAACTAGAAGACATCGCTCATTCACGTCTCGCGGTGTTGGGCGTTGAACCCGCCCAGACGGACAGTTAAATTTCCCTCCGAAGAATCACCACAACCTCCGATTATTCGCCTGCAACTTGTAGCTGACGGTGAACTCACGTCCGGATTTTACACTATTGGGGGGGGGGGGGGGGGGGGGGGGAATTGTGAACTTTGCCGTAGTTCTTGTTTCCCGCACCCTTTCATGCCCAATGTTCATCTCACGAGGTCACGACCCTGGATATTGGTTCCTTGAACCTGATACATTTGCATCAGCAAAATGTCTTTAAAATGTTAAAGAAAAAAAAAGTAGGTACTTTTACAAGAATGGTCCTTGCAAACTAAGTTACCAACGATATCACTTTTAAAATTGCAAGGTAGAGTTTTTTTCCATTTGATATTTTACAAACATCTTCCCTGCAGTTTTTTGCAAGTGATATCGTTGGCAACTGGGTTTCCAAGGATTTTCCTTGTGAAAAGTACAAAAATGGTCTTTACAGCGTTACCTGTTCCACATTCCGCGCTTTTAAACGCTCGGTACTTCGTTTGAAACCACATTGACGTTTGATTATTCGGCAAGGCCGGACAAAAAGACTTGTCACTCTGCCACCGACGCTGCTGTGGGACGCGGTGTTTCCATTGAAGTTGGTGGCGGACCGCGCCAGGGCCCAGGCGTGGCCCCGCCGCCATTGTTGCGGGCTGCAGTCGGCGGGCGGAGCGACCAGCGATACGCCCGGCGGCGCACAGTGTGCTCTTCCTGCGGAAATGTGCCGCCCATTGAGCCGCCGGGCGACCCCCGCCCTCGGCCGCCCCCGCCGCCCCCCGCTGCCCCCGCTGGACCCGCGGCACCCGCGTCACCACAGAGCGAGGAGACATAATGCAGAAGTGCGCGCGACTCTTACATTAGAAACTGAAACCATGTTTCGCGCGACCTGTGACGCATTCTGCTGGGTGGGCCCGTAACTACTAGGGGGAAAAAAACTTGGGTTAGAGGTTAAAATGTTAATTTAACTACTAGACGACTAATTTCGTAGTGAAAAAAGGTTTATTTTAAAATGACCACAAAACACTTAGGCCTATTGCTGTTTTGTAATATAAAAAAAGCATTTTTTAATATAAATTAGTAGGAGATGCATAATTTCTGGAATGTTACACCACAAAATACGCGGAAACTAAAGTAAAGTAAATTAATTTTCATTGGTTTGTTTTGGCTGATAATAGCTTATGCATTTCTTCTCACAATCAATGTAGCTATATAAGTAATATATTAAGAAAGCTACTATCTAGCGGGCGGGTCCAGAACTACTAGAAAAAACTAGGTCTCAATCTCGCCAATTAGAGTTTCTCCCCCCGTGCGCGACACCGCGCAACCAAAGCAAAAAAATCACAAACACGCAAGTCGCAATACGTCATCAACGCTGTAACTTAAAACTATAAAACAGTAGAAAAACTAAATTTCTTCCCTGGGCTCCATTTTGAAATTTATATTTATCACTAAAACAAAAGAAGTTGTAATTTTTTTTAACAAGTTATTTTTTCATTCTGTGAAATTTTAACAAATGTAAACATGATGTCTGTGATAAAAGTAACATCGATGTCTTCTGTGATCGTGACGTCTGTGTCCTTAAACGTTTTCTAAACACTTCCCTTCAAACATGGCCGTCGAAAACGCAAGCCAAAAAGCAAGTAACTTGGAAGTTGAACAATAATTTCCGTTGCGTTTACAAATCGGTACTCTAAAATGTAATTGCTGAAAATTTTGCGTCTTCCTTTTTTTTTAACGTAGTTTATAAACCCGCCTTAGACTCTGTTGGGAGAACGGCTAGAATGCGCGCCATATGAATAACGGTCATTCCGCGCATTCATAACTTCAGGCTAGCCTGGAATGGATTTATCGCGAAAATGTATCGAGATCAGCTGAGAGTTAAAACAGCGTAGCACCGCCTGTTTTACGTGTTCAGTTGTTTCTTTCAGGTACATTTGAACTTTTGGTACGCGAGTCACAGCCAAGGTATCCTGAATGGCCGGATAAAATAAGGCAATATAGCTAGGGGCATGTATATTTCGCGAAAATATTCCGAGAATAGGTGAAAGTTAAATCATTGAAGCATCGTCTGTGTTTCGTGATTGGGTGAGCGTTTATTTTAGCTACATTTCGATTGTTAAAACACCAATCGCAGTAATTCAGTAAGGCAGCAAACGCGTCCTGAATGGCTCGGTCAAGTATGACAACGAATTATCTCACAGACGGCCGCCAAGCTCAAGGAAGAAACCTCTGGCACGGGCATACCTTATTGCAGTCTAACTAATAAGCTTCCAGATTTTTTTCGCGAAAAATACATGGCCCTACTGATTGGTAAATAACAAGGCCTTGTGTTTTTGCGGGGTACACGTGATTTGATAACCACTTCCTCTTTTTAAAAAGTAGCGCAAGTGATGATAGTTACAAAGACGAGCGTGCCTTTTTACACCAATTATATTACACTAAGTGAATATCCGTTCAAAATATTTGTGCCAGAACAACAAATGCAGGGATTTATCGAGTTAACATTTTATAAATACTCCTTAAATAGCAGTCGGGACGAAAAACAAAAACAAAAAATAGTGTGTGAGTCTTTCAGTACTCGCCAATGATTTGAAACATCTAAAGTAGTATATAATAGTATTTCCGGAAACAGGATGCAGGATGTGGATTGTGATTGTCGGTCCACCATCTTGGATTTGTGACGTCACGGCGGCAAAAATTCCTCAAAATTCCTCAAAATTGACTCAAAATGACTCAAAATTTCCCGTTTTAAGAAAAAAATTTCCGTTTTCGAGGGAAAAATTCCCGTTTCGAGGGAAAATTTCCCGTTTTATTCCTTAAAAATCCCAACGGCTAGAAATGTCCTGATAGAGGCTTAAGCATCCTTAACTCAAGCCTCAATTAAGCCTCTATCAGGATGTGACCTTAACCTTTGACCTTGACCCCGACGGCCATCTTGGATGACGTCATTTCGTTTTCTCGAACATTCCGGCATTGTGTTATCGGCCATTTTGAATTATGACGTCACCGTTGCAATTTCCGTTACGGCCGCCATATTTAAATTTATTATCCAATTTTAATGAAAAAAAATTTTAAAATTATAAAAAAATAAAATAAAATTTTTTTTAAAAACATATTTAAAAAACAAACATTTACAACACGGAGCTCGGAGTCCTCGGTTCGAACCCGACGAGTGCAAAAAAATAAAAATGGCGACCGATCCTTCCCTCGTGGTGGGTGCTGGCAGACTGACTCCCGCCACTTTTTATCATCATCTAGTATGACGTCATGGCCGCCATCTTGTCTTCGATGCTGGAAGCCATCATCATTGTATCGTCGGCTAGAGTGCGCCGATGACATGTTAGTTTAATTCGTATCCGCTAGAGTGCAGTAATCATTTATTACTGTGACACCCGCCATCTTGTCATTTGGCCGCCATCTTGAAAATCCGTAATTATTTAGCTAGAAATTCGGGAAAAGTTCCAAAATTCATTAAATAAATCACTCATTAATTTACATATTGATTCGATCGATTCCCGTCCTCGGTTCGATACCCGATCGATGCAATAATGTTTAATCTTATTTAAAAAATAATAATTTCAATATTCCATGTTCAACATTCGTAAAGAGTCTCTAAATCCTCTACGACCACCATCCTATCAGACATCAAGACCACCATATTGGAAATGTGTAATTTTAATGCTAGAGATCCGGGAAAAAGTTCAGAAATAATTAAATAAATTTCCGATCAATATACTGATTAATTAGATCGACTAAGGTCCTTGGTACGATCTAGGACGATGCAAAAAAATTAAATATAACATCAATTTAACATAATAGTAACAGGTTCGAGGAATTAAACACCGCAAGTTCTTTTACAAACATAATATTTATTACATAAATTCTATTCTACTACAGGATCACTTACGAAAGCCAGCAATCTTATAATCATTTAGTTCCACAGCGGTGTGAAATGACAAATTCTTAGCTCCAATCGGTTTATACTAGACAGAGTCCAGCCAGAACCTTTACAGACATAGTCCACCTCTTCTTGACAGAGTTTCTGGATACCGTTTTTAACAGTTTGCTTCACATCGCTAGAACTGTAAATTACTGCAGCCGATGTCTTGAATGCACACTTCTCCACTTTGTCATCGAACGGATATGGCTTTCCATATATACAGTCCAACCACAAGTTATATTTCAAAGGTCCGTTTGTTGCTACATCATCAGTAAGCTGATTGATTATGTCCTCTCTGATATCGTCAAGAAAATTACAAATGTCCTTCGACTCACCTAACGTATTTAAATAATAGTAGTTTTTCAATGTTCCACGAAATGCAGACTGCGCCAAGTAGAAGCCATTATCGTTCACTTGTAATGCTCCGAACACAGTCTTAGGTTTAGTTCCATGTTCAGACGTCATACCAATCGGTTGCTGCACATCGGTTTTTTTGGTTGTACGCTTTCGTGTCTCCAATCTAAAGCGAGGAGTCGAAATTTCTGCAGGTAGTTCAGCAGTAGGAGCACAGACTCCACCTTTACATTTTTTCGCATGATGTCGCAAACTGTCAATTCGAGTAAACCATTTAAGGCACTCATCACATCGAAACTTCATGCGAGAAGGATTCTTCGTGCATTGGCTCCGCTCATGTCTTCGTGCATCATGGGAAAATGCGAACGACGTATCACAGTAGCTGCAAGGATACCGTGGTGATGAAGACGATCCTTTCAGACCCGATCCAGATACTGACGTTGCCGCAGTTGCACCATCTCCAGACATACTCTTATGAACATCAATGCATCGTTGTTGCGCCGAAACCTTTACTTTCTGCCGAACAGCAGGACCTTTGCATGCCTTCATGTGCGTTTTCATATTATCTTTTCTGGCAAACTGCTTATGACATTTCTCACAAACAAACATTTTACGATATAGGTTCTTGGCACATTCGCTCCTCTCGTGTCGCCGAGCATTGCTGTTGTTTGAGAAAATCTTGTCGCAGTAACAGCACCGATGTTCGCTAGTTGTCAAATCAGCATCCATTGAAGTCTCCATTGATGGCGAACCAGCGTTCGCCGAGTTTCCCTGTGCAGCCAGCACTAGAGGCATTAAAGTCTCTTCTGCTGGCGGTACCACGTCTGTTGAAGTCTCCTCCAGTGTTGACATCGACGTTGCCAACGGGATCTGCTCCACCATCGTCGACGCTGACGTCAAGGTTCCCGCAGTCGATGGTACAACCTCCATCGAGTTCGTCGTTAAAGTCGATAAAGATGCCATCGAGTTCGCAAGAACAGGTAATTACGTGATTAATGCACCAGAAGAAACAAACTAGGTGATCCTTACACCGACGACGTCAGTAACAAACTAAGCATCCTGTTGTCTAGAGCTCGCTTATATATACATGCACCGTATGGAATAATACGCTAGTCAAATCAAGAACCATTTACAATAATACTAGAGTCAAAACAACATTAAAAATAGAAGCACCGACAACGAAAAGGCAGCACATTTGGAAGCACCGACAACGAAAAGGCAGCACATTTGGAAGCACCGACAACGAAAAGGCAGCACATTTGGAAGCACCGACAACGAAAAGGCAGCACATTTGGAAGCACCGACAACGAAATGGCAGCACATTTTGAAGCACCGACTACGAAAAGGCAGCACATTTGGAAGCACCGTCACGAAAAGGCAGCACATTTGGAAGCACCGACAACGTAAAGGCAGCACATTTGGAAGCACCAACAACGTAAAGGCAGCACATTTGGAAGCACCGACAACGAAAAGGCAGCACATTTGGAAGCACCGACAACGAAAAGGCAGCACATTTGGAAGCACCGACAACGAAAAGGCAGCACATTTGGAAGCACCGACAACGAAAAGACAGCACATTTGGAAGCACCGACAACGAAAAGGCAGCACATTTGGAAGCACCGACAACGGAAAGGCAGCACATTTGGAAGCACCGACAACGAAAAGGCAGTACATTTGGAAGCACCGACAACGAAAAGGCAGCACATTTGGAAGCACCGACTACGAAAAGGCAGCACATTTGGAAGCACCGACTACGAAAAGGCAGCACATTTGGAAGCACCGAAAACGAAAAGGCAGCACATTTGGAAGCACCGACAATGTAAAGGCAGCACATTTGGAAGCACCGACAACGAAAAGGCAGCACATTTGGAAGCACCGACAACGAAAAGGCAGCACATTTGGAAGCACCGACAACGAAAAGGCAGCACATTTGGAAGCACCGCCAACGAAAAGGCAGCACATTTTGGATGCATCATCGAATAAGGAAGCACATTTGGAAGCTCCATCAACTAAAAAAGGCAAAAAGGAAGCACAAGTTACGAGATCTAAGTCTTAGTAAGAAATCATAATACAAGAAATAAAAACATTACATTCTTATAATTTAAATTATTTATTTTATTGCTTTACATTATACAAATGCAAGTAAAAAAAGTCAATATTGTATGTAGCCAGCATTCCTCAGTTCCTTGAGTATGAAGGATATTTCTTTGATGCACGAATAGTTTCCTGCACAAAGCGAACCATGTAGAAGTCTTAGCCGGTCAACCAATATGTTTGGATCTTTCCATGATGTGTAATCATTCTCTTGTACCACCATCTTCCTTGCACCTTTATAATAAATATTATGATCTCTGGTGTCTTCCGTTTTACCACCAACCTCAGGGTAACTTTCATGTTTGAGACGGTGATCATCACAAGCTTGATCAGATTTATTTAATATATCACGTCGTTTCCATCGTTTCGGTCTCAGGACACCGCCACATTCTTCGATCTTGACAGCTTTAGGTGCTTCATCATAGTCTATGTCTTTGTCAACAGCCTCAGAGTCACTGTAACAATCACCGTAGAAGGAATCGTCTTCACCCAATTTACCGTAATAATTCGATGTTGATGATGTTGAAGTGTCTTCATCGTCTTCATGCTTCCTTTTTAGGAGTCCATCATTTTTACAAAGTAGGAAAGATCTACTTGAATTCGGCTGGAATATATTCTCACTTTTCACGTTAAGGATTCTTCCACTGTCTTCATTCTTTCGTAAATCATCAACCTTCTTCAATTTAAGTTCTTTGTCGAGATCGGAAGAGACAAGAAAATTATTGTCGTAATGCAGATCACTCTTCCTTAGGCTAGTAGATTCATCGTTGTCCTCTAGCTTTTACGCAGGCTTGGCGCTACAAGTTCTGCCATGTCTTTTTAGGCTCTCTCTCCACGTAAACGACTTGCTACATCGAACACAACTTATCATATTGCGCAGTGGATTTTTAACACAGTCATTCTTCTCGTGTTGTCTTTTATTCTTTCTCAAGATAAACTCTTTACTGCAAAACTTACACCTATGTTCTTTCGATACAGCGTCAGATCCCAAATCGGAATTCATATTAGTTACTGAGACTAATGCCAGATACCAATTGAGTGTTTTAAATTAGATTCAATACTTAAATAGAAATTTTTTCATATTTCATCAGCGAGAATTAATATATCTCATGCAAAAGTACTTTATGCATGTAGTTCTGCTTTTCAACAACAGATGTCGCCACATGTTGCTTGCAGGTAAATAATATTTAGTTATTTTATGCGGGATGCGGGATGCTCACTATCGATCGCAAAAGAAGGATGGCTTCGTTAGACTCCAAGGAAAAGGAAGTTCGTCTTGCATGTTGGTGCTCCACAGATGTCTCATGACGTAATATTAATTTGACTGAGTAATGATATTTGTTAATTCCACCTGATAAAAATATTGCAAGTTTTGATTTAGTAGCAGAAATTATCGAATTAAATGTAACTCCAAATAAAATGACATGTCTCATTAGAACAAAAAAAATCCATGCAGAGAGCGGTTTCTCAGAATAGTCAGAAACACTTGAAGAAACCACAGGAATGATTGCAAGAACACGGGAAAAACCATCAAAATATTGTCAAGAATAATCAGGAGCACACTGAGAAAACCACCATAATATTAACAATAATAATCGGAAGCACACGGAGAAAACCATCATAATATTGACCAGATTAATCGGAAGCACACAGAGAAAACCACCACATGTTTTCTTTGATATCATAAAATTACAAGAAAAAATATTTAAAAATAAAAATAAATTAATAAAAAATTAAAAAAAATAAAAATGCATAAATTTTTGGCTTGTATAAATACTCTATCTTTGCTCAACAATGATAAGTTTACAAGCTAGCAGAAACTGTTTATGCATTTTTTTTATTTTTTTTATTTTTTATTAATTTATTTTTATTTTTAAATATTTTTTCTTGTAATTTTATGATATCAAAGAAAACATGTGGTGGTTTTCTCTGTGTGCTTCCGATTAATCTGGTCAATATTATGATGGTTTTCTCCGTGTGCTTCCGATTATTATTGTTAATATTATGGTGGTTTTCTCAGTGTGCTCCTGATTATTCTTGACAATATTTTGATGGTTTTTCCCGTGTTCTTGCAATCATTCCTGTGGTTTCTTCAAGTGTTTCTGACTATTCTGAGAAACCGCTCTCTGCATGGATTTTTTTTGTTCTAATGAGACATGTCATTTTATTTGGAGTTACATTTAATTCGATAATTTCTGCTACTAAATCAAAACTTGCAATATTTTTATCAGGTGGAATTAACAAATATCATTACTCAGTCAAATTAATATTACGTCATGAGACATCTGTGGAGCACCAACATGCAAGACGAACTTCCTTTTCCTTGGAGTCTAACGAAGCCATCCTTCTTTTGCGATCGATAGTGAGCATCCCGCATCCCGCATAAAATAACTAAATATTATTTACCTGCAAGCAACATGTGGCGACATCTGTTGTTGAAAAGCAGAACTACATGCATAAAGTACTTTTGCATGAGATATATTAATTCTCGCTGATGAAATATGAAAAAATTTCTATTTAAGTATTGAATCTAATTTAAAACACTCAATTGGTATCTGGCATTAGTCTCAGTAACTAATATGAATTCCGATTTGGGATCTGACGCTGTATCGAAAGAACATAGGTGTAAGTTTTGCAGTAAAGAGTTTATCTTGAGAAAGAATAAAAGACAACACGAGAAGAATGACTGTGTTAAAAATCCACTGCGCAATATGATAAGTTGTGTTCGATGTAGCAAGTCGTTTACGCGGAGAGAGAGCCTAAAAAGACATGGCAGAACTTGTAGCGCCAAGCCTGCGTACAAGCTAGAGGACAACGATGAATCTACTAGCCTAAGGAAGAGTGATCTGCATTACGACAATAATTTTCTTGTCTCTTCCGATCTCGACAAAGAACTTAAATTGAAGAAGGTTGATGATTTACGAAAGAATGAAGACAGTGGAAGAATCCTTAACGTGAAAAGTGAGAATATATTCCAGCCGAATTCAAGTAGATCTTTCCTACTTTGTAAAAATGATGGACTCCTAAAAAGGAAGCATGAAGACGATGAAGACACTTCAACATCATCAACATCGAATTATTACGGTAAATTGGGCGAAGACGATTCCTTCTACGGTGATTGTTACAGTGACTCTGAGGCTGTTGACAAAGACATAGACTATGATGAAGCACCTAAAGCTGTCAAGATCGAAGAATGTGGCGGTGTCCTGAGACCGAAACGATGGAAACGACGTGATATATTAAATAAATCTGATCAAGCTTGTGATGATCATCGTCTCCAACATGAAAGTTACCCTGAGGTTGGTGGTAAAACGGAAGACACCAGAGATCATAATATTTATTATAAAGGTGCAAGGAAGATGGTGGTACAAGAGAATGATTACACATCATGGAAAGATCCAAACATATTGGTTGACCGGCTAAGACTTCTACATGGTTCGCTTTGTGCAGGAAACTATTCGTGCATCAAAGAAATATCCTTCATACTCAAGGAACTGAGGAATGCTGGCTACATACAATATTGACTTTTTTTACTTGCATTTGTATAATGTAAAGCAATAAAATAAATAATTTAAATTATAAGAATGTAATGTTTTTATTTCTTGTATTATGATTTCTTACTAAGACTTAGATCTCGTAACTTGTGCTTCCTTTTTGCCTTTTTTAGTTGATGGAGCTTCCAAATGTGCTTCCTTATTCGATGATGCATCCAAAATGTGCTGCCTTTTCGTTGGCGGTGCTTCCAAATGTGCTGCCTTTTCGTTGTCGGTGCTTCCAAATGTGCTGCCTTTTCGTTGTCGGTGCTTCCAAATATGCTGCCTTTTCGTTGTCGGTGCTTCCAAATGTGCTGCCTTTACATTGTCGGTGCTTCCAAATGTGCTGCCTTTTCGTTTTCGGTGCTACCAAATGTGCTGCCTTTTCGTAGTCGGTGCTTCCAAATGTGCTGCCTTTTCGTAGTCGGTGCTTCCAAATGTGCTGCCTTTTCGTTGTCGGTGCTTCCAAATGTGCTGCCTTTTCGTTGTCGGTGCTTCCAAATGTGCTGCCTTTCTGTTGTCGGTGCTTCCAAATGTGCTGCCTTTTCGTTGTCGGTGCTTCCAAATGTGCTGCCTTTTCGTTGTCGGTGCTTCCAAATGTGCTGCCTTTTCGTTGTCGGTGCTTCCAAATGTGCTGCCTTTTCGTTGTCGGTGCTTCCAAATGTGCTGCCTTTTCGTTGTCGGTGCTTCCAAATGTGCTGCCTTTACGTTGTTGGTGCTTCCAAATGTGCTGCCTTTACGTTGTCGGTGCTTCCAAATGTGCTGCCTTTTCGTGACGGTGCTTCCAAATGTGCTGCCTTTTCGTAGTCGGTGCTTCCAAATGTGCTGCCATTTCGTTGTCGGTGCTTCCAAATGTGCTGCCTTTTCGTTGTCGGTGCTTCCAAATGTGCTGCCTTTTCGTTGTCGGTGCTTCCAAATGTGCTGCCTTTTCGTTGTCGGTGCTTCCAAATGTGCTGCCTTTTCGTTGTCGGTGCTTCTATTTTTAATGTTGTTTTGACTCTAGTATTATTGTAAATGGTTCTTGATTTGACTAGCGTATTATTCCATACGGTGCATGTATATATAAGCGAGCTCTAGACAACAGGATGCTTAGTTTGTTACTGACGTCGTCGGTGTAAGGATCACCTAGTTTGTTTCTTCTGGTGCATTAATCACGTAATTACCTGTTCTTGCGAACTCGATGGCATCTTTATCGACTTTAACGACGAACTCGATGGAGGTTGTACCATCGACTGCGGGAACCTTGACGTCAGCGTCGACGATGGTGGAGCAGATCCCGTTGGCAACGTCGATGTCAACACTGGAGGAGACTTCAACAGACGTGGTACCGCCAGCAGAAGAGACTTTAATGCCTCTAGTGCTGGCTGCACAGGGAAACTCGGCGAACGCTGGTTCGCCATCAATGGAGACTTCAATGGATGCTGATTTGACAACTAGCGAACATCGGTGCTGTTACTGCGACAAGATTTTCTCAAACAACAGCAATGCTCGGCGACACGAGAGGAGCGAATGTGCCAAGAACCTATATCGTAAAATGTTTGTTTGTGAGAAATGTCATAAGCAGTTTGCCAGAAAAGATAATATGAAAACGCACATGAAGGCATGCAAAGGTCCTGCTGTTCGGCAGAAAGTAAAGGTTTCGGCGCAACAACGATGCATTGATGTTCATAAGAGTATGCCTGGAGATGGTGCAACTGCGGCAACGTCAGTATCTGGATCGGGTCTGAAAGGATCGTCTTCATCACCACGGTATCCTTGCAGCTACTGTGATACGTCGTTCGCATTTTCCCATGATGCACGAAGACATGAGCGGAGCAAATGCACGAAGAATCCTTCTCGCATGAAGTTTCGATGTGATGAGTGCCTTAAATGGTTTACTCGAATTGACAGTTTGCGACATCATGCGAAAAAATGTAAAGGTGGAGTCTGTGCTCCTACTGCTGAACTACCTGCAGAAATTTCGACTCCTCGCTTTAGATTGGAGACACGAAAGCGTACAACCAAAAAAACCGATGTGCAGCAACCGATTGGTATGACGTCTGAACATGGAACTAAACCTAAGACTTTGTTCTGAGCATTACAAGTGAACGATAATGGCTTCTACTTGGCGCAGTCTGCATTTCGTGGAACATTGAAAAACTACTATTATTTAAATACGTTAGGTGAGTCGAAGGACATTTGTAATTTTCTTGACGATATCAGAGAGGACATAATCAATCAGCTTACTGATGATGTAGCAACAAACGGACCTTTGAAATATAACTTGTGGTTGGACTGTATATATGGAAAGCCATATCCGTTCGATGACAAAGTGGAGAAGTGTGCATTCAAGACATCGGCTGCAGTAATTTACAGTTCTAACGATGTGAAGCAAACTGTTAAAAACGGTATCCAGAAACTCTGTCAAGAAGAGGTGGACTATGTCTGTAAAGGTTCTGGCTGGACTCTGTCTAGTATAAACCGATTGGAGCTAAGAATTTGTCATTTCACACCGCTGTGGAACTAAATGATTATAAGATTGCTGGCTTTCGTAAGTGATCCTGTAGTAGAATAGAATTTATGTAATAAATATTATGTTTGTAAAAGAACTTGCGGTGTTTAATTCCTAGAACCTGTTACTATTATGTTAAATTGATGTTATATTTAATTTTTTTGCATCGTCCTAGATCGTACCAAGGACCTTAGTCGATCTAATTAATCAGTATATTGATCGGAAATTTATTTAATGATTTCTGAACTTTTTCCCGGATCTCTAGCATTAAAATTACACATTTCCAATATGGTGGTCTTGATGTCTGATAGGATGGTGGTCGTAGAGGATTTAGAGACTCTTTACGAATGTTGAACATGGAATATTGAAATTATTATTTTTTAAATAAGATTAAACATTATTGCATCGATCGGGTATCGAACCGAGGACGGGAATCGATCGAATCAATATGTAAATTAATGAGTGATTTATTTAATGAATTTTGGAACTTTTCCCGAATTTCTAGCTAAATAATTACGGATTTTCATGATGGCGGCCAAATGACAAGATGGCGGGTGTCACAGTAATAAATGATTACTGCACTCTAGCGGATACGAATTAAACTAACATGTCATCGGCGCAATCTAGCCGACGATACAATGATGATGGCTTCCAGCATCGAAGACAAGATGGCGGCCATGACGTCATACTAGATGATGATAAAAAGTGGCGGGAGTCAGTCTGCCAGCACCCACCACGAGGGAAGGATCGGTCGCCATTTTTATTTTTTTGCACTCGTCGGGTTCGAACCGAGGACTCCGAGCTCCGTGTTGTAAATGTTTGTTTTTTAAATATGTTTTTAAAAAAATTTTTATTTGATTTTTTTATAATTTTAAAATTTTTTTTCATTAAAATTGGATAATAAATTTAAATATGGCGGCCGTAACGGAAATTGCAACGGTGACGTCATAATTCAAAATGGCCGATAACACAATGCCGGAATGTTCGAGAAAACGAAATGACGTCATCCAAGATGGCCGTCGGGGTCAAGGTCAAAGGTTAAGGTCACATCCTGATAGAGGCTTAACTGAGGCTTGAGTTAAGGATGCTTAAGCCTCTATCAGGACATTTCTAGCCGTTGGGATTTTTAAGGAATAAAACGGGAAATTTTCCCTCGAAACGGGAATTTTTCCCTCGAAAACGGGAAATTTTTTCTTATAACGGGAAATTTTGAGTCAATTTTGAGGAATTTTGAGGAATTTTTGCCGCCGTGACGTCACAAATCCAAGATGGTGGACCGACAATCACAATCCACATCCTGCATCCTGTTTCCGGAAATACTATTATATACTACCATCTAACCTCTGTAACCATCAAATTCGTGTGTCCTCATGTTGCAAATTAACGTAGAATTCTTTTAAATAATGGCGAGCGTGATAAATACACGCAAATTGTGTTTCAACTACTTTTCTGGAGGTGAATCACACGTAGTTCACGCATCCACAGCTATAATTCGCTGCCGGAGCAGCTACGTCGACAATTGAATCATTTGATTAGCAGAGCGAAAGATTAAACTACATATTAAATAGGATAATGAAACAAACGGTTTCGATAAATGTTAAAAAGACTTGAATAAATACTAAACCCCGACTTTGGCCCTGATTTATGACAAGAATAATTTTTGTTAAAATACTGTCCATATTGTTAAAATCAATCCGTCACAGATGGCAGAACCGTTGTTGTTACACATTTCTATTCCTCGACTTTCGTCGCATTCACGAAATTACTTCCACCAAATACCGTACCCCTAGAGCTATGATTAGAGACATGCAAAATTCGCGGATTCATTTCACGATAGGCTAGCATCAAAACAACTATAGTACCTTCGTACCGCTTCTGCGATTGGCCCACATTTTATCCGGGGAACTGTTAGCCAATGGGAAACACTAAACTAAGAAAGTGCCGAATTACGGACAGCCTAGTTGAGACGTCTCACGCGTCAGTAGCCAATGAACAGGTGTCATTTCCCGCGAGTATTTAAAGGACTGTGGAGTCTATCCTAGAGGTAAATGAATCCGCGAATTTTGCAGGTATCTAGCTATGATGTTACACATAAAAAAACATGGCATGAGACTGAGCCCTAAGCTTGGCAGATCGTAAGCCAATGATGACTTGGTGCGTGGAAGACCAGACTCTGTGTGCACTGCACGCTCGGCGTGCGGGTGGAATGCGCAGTGGACAACATCTCCAGTCCGCGGCCGTGAGGCGCGCGCGGTGTTGCCGTTACCGCGACCTCATCGCAGCCAATAGCGACGTGCTATCACGTCCCGCCCGTGAGTCACTGCGGCCGCAGTCCTCACCGCTACCTGGTCGATAGGTTTCCTTACACTCAAGGGTTTACGCAGAGAGTGGGTGGGGAAATACAGCCCAACCTTCGAAATCATAAGAACTTGAACGAAAAAAAAAAAAAAAAAACTATCATTGCCAACAACAAAAGGAAAGAATCTGAAAGTTAACAGCTGGTAAAGAGGTGTTCTCTCTCTCTCTCTCTCTCTCTCTCTCCCCCCCCCCCCTTTTTCCCGATACTTTCCAGAAATGGAATTCTACGTACGCTCCTGCTTATACTAGTAAAATGTCCCTTAAAATAATTCATTCAAAATCTGCTTAGTTGTAAATTGTAGCGCTACTGTAGATTTTATGGTAAGATTTAAACTGGCATAATAAAGATAGTTAGAAATTGTCCCAATTTTTTATTTATTTTTTTATTTTTTTAATTTGTGTGAGATTGACAGCAGGAATGTATTTTACTTACTGTGCCGACAAATCTTCAATGCATCATTGAAAAGGGGCATAGAAAATATACCTACATTTTATAGTCCAATTCCGAATCACATCGAAAATAAACCTAAGTTCATGCATTAGTTTAGGGATATTTGAAATTAAGCTGACTCATTATTTGAAGCCCAAATTTACTCGACTTATTTCCACACCTTTATGTAGACCTAAGTATGAATTTCTGAAATGTTCACTTATTAAGTACTCATATTAAAGCATTACAAATATTTTTCCTTTATCATTCCACCAAACAAAACATAAAATTCCACTCTCTAGTTCATATAGAACAATCCCATACTCCACAGAGGTAGTAACATGCAGTGAAAGAAAACATAAAAAGGTGTATGTGGTTTGGGGGCCCCAAGTTAAATGTCTATTGGCAACTTGTTTCGGGAAATAAATTCTCCGAATATTTTATTGATTGGGCGCTCTTACAAACAAGCGCAGGAAAAAAGTAAAAGGGCAAATTTCAAGCAAGTCATATTAAAGCGAGCGCCGTTAGAGAGAACAAGAAGTTTTCAACATGCACCGACTTTCCACGCGCAAAACCGAGCAGACTTGTATTAATTTTTTTTTGTAAATCATTGATTTTAGACTCAATTTGAAGACGCGAGTCTATTTTCTGTCTATCAAAGAAAGGTTATTCCATTTCTTGACACACTGTTAATAGAGTCATGTTTGATTTATTTGGTGGCCATTGAAATCAATCATTTTTATTTTATATCAATTACGATAGACTCTCAACTCTAGCGTTTGAAATTCATGCATGTAAAACTAAAACTTTAACGATATCCAACTTGGGACCTACGTTACAGTTTTACAGGTTATAAGTGACAAGTGACAGGAAATTCTGTGACAGGGTTGTATCCAGAGGGGAGTAGCCAGGGGGGGGGGGGGAGGGTTAGGTGTTCAACTCCCCCCCCCCCCCTCCTTTAGCACCAAATCTTTAATTATTTTCTTATTCATCACTCAAACAAATTTCATATTAAAATTAATAAAATTTCTTCCATTACAATATTTAAATTTAAGAACCGAAAACTGCTAAAATAGCACTATTTTACACCTTAAAATCCAAATTTTCACCGGGGAAGGACCCCCCCACAACCCCGCTTTAATACGGGAGGGGCCATGCTTCTTAACACCCCCCATACACAAATCCTGGCTATGCCACTGGTTGTATCAATTGTTACATACTGACCAATTTGTGTTTCATAAAAGCTTTTTACGACAAACATGTCGACATGTATGTTTGTGGACATTTTTACGTATTTATAGTGTTGGCGTTAACTGAAGTGTCAGGTATCCCTTCTTGTGAATGTAACATCGGACAATAATTTTCTGACTTTGACGTTGTTTATTTCTTCGTGTTGATAACGACTAATAGTGATAGTAATAAGATATAAAAATAAACAATGCAAATACGAATTTCTGGGCCACAGTCGTCGGGAAACAGGAGTACCGTGATAAAACCTACTAGCTCACTGTTATGTCTGCCACGTATATTCGAAACCAAATTCGTTAATAAAGCGATTTTACTAGGTCTGACCGACAATTTCGTTATTTTACCTGTAGTGTAAGGAACTTGTATTATTCATGGAATATAAATCTGGAATGAAATATTGACCAATTGGTTAATTCCGATTAATTATCGTGTATGTAGCATGGGCCCATAGTCACAAAAATAGGTCTACATTTGTTTGTAAAAAGACAGGCAAATATTCATTGTTTTAATATTTGCCTCACAAATTGCATTGAGTTCACTCACAATGTTATTTGCCTGTTTCCACGGCTGGGCAGGGCAAACAACTTTGTCTCATATAGTCCCATTTTTTATATTTCTTCACACACCTATAATAATTTAGACAACTTAAAACTGATATTTCTAATATATTTATTATTTAATTTTCTTGGTTTGGATGCGATAATTTTGTATACATTTTAATGAACAATCGTATTTTTAAAACTAATATTCCTGTAAAGGTGTATTTGTATAAAAATAGTTTTTTTGTTGGGTTTTCGGTAAATTTTTTTGGCACTATATAATGTGTGTATTTATGTAAATATGCAACAAAGGAGTTTTTAACGAGCGCATAGGAAACAACTCACATTTGTACAGGAGCTGAAAAGTGGTGCTGAAGCAAGAAATGATTTCATTAATTGAAAAATAAGGCACTGCGTTGATACTGAACGACCAACCAGCTAAGTGACAGTGAATAAATGTAAATAACGGAATAATTCACTGCAGGCATGCGCCAGTCAAAATTAGGAATATATATTAGTATGCAGGCGGTTAGACGATAAGTCCACGTGGCTCTCTCTGTGTTCGAACCCCCGCGTAGCACCATCACGAGCTTCGACGTGTTTTACGCAGTGAGAAGTGTTTTAATCAAACACGCACAGTGTGCTAATTGTCTCGCCCTCGGTATTCGCTCGTCACATCATCATTGCGGTTCCCATCAGAATGGTAACTGTGCGGAGCGCTGGTCGTTGTTCCGCGCTTAGCTAATTAGGCGTATCGCAGTTAGGCCCATCACTCGCACTGGAGGCCGTGGAGGACGTCTCACGGGAGTTCCTTCGATCAGTGAAACCAGTCTTTCACGTTCCAAGTGCGCGCCCTAAATACAAAACGGTCAAAACCACTACACATAAGCTGTTTAAACTGCTCCGCGTTTAATCAGTTTGAAAATGTTTAAACTATTTCCAGTGATGTGCCAGTGATTTGCAGTAATTTTAAGGGTTTCGTATTTAGAAGCTCCATCTGAATTATATTGGCATATAGAAACAATACGTTCTTTATCAATAGATTTTTAACCAAAAGATAGTCTAGAACGAGGTAGGATCCAATAATAACCGAAATAGTAATGTTGCGCAACATGTACTTGAAGCGCCAGTTTTCGCTGCTAGGTTAGCTGTTGCAAGACTTCTCCTGAGCCAGTCTGCCCAGTGGCGTCACCCGAAAACGACGAGTGTGGTTTTTATGGCATTTATGAGTGTGTGTGTGTGTGTGTGTGTAGTGCAATCGTGATATGAAAAAAATGGCTGATTCTCAAGAACAAAGTGCGGTTGTGAAGTTTCCGCTGCGTTCTTACCGAGAATGCCGAGAGAAAAAAAACCTTCACAGCCGCACGTTGTTCGTGAGAATGAGCCATTTTTTCTGGCACTAAAGTGCACTATAGACACTAACACGCAGAACTGCTAAAAAAATCCACACTCGTCGTTTTCTGGTGACTCCACTTGGTGGACTGACTCGGGAGAAGTCATACAACAGCTCCCTAGCGGCGAAAACTGGTGCTACTAGTACACGACAAGCAACATTACGATTCTGGTTATTTGGGGGTCCCCCGCCCCCTTATATAAAGGTTTAATTTAATTTGAAACTAGTCGTGAAAGGATGTCCGAATTCTTCCGATGCTAACACAACCTGTTGTATCGAAAAATAATTACATTTTCGGCGTTCATTTATTTGTGCTTATAGATTCTTGTTTATATATTCCTAAGAAATTTTAAATTTGTACTTGTTCCAAAGTGATCAATTCTCCATAATAATAGTACAGCAAAAATGTGAACAGCAGTTTTACTATTCAAATACCGACTATTGTCACTACTAAAGTGAGCGTCGTAAGCTCTCAAAAGCCACAATGATGCATGGAAGGGCGCGAGCGAACCTTTCTTCCACGAAGGGCAATGTCGGCGATTCTGTAAGGATTCTTAACAAAATGGCTGGCATATTTTAAGGTGCACTTTTCCGAGATATTTAGGTTGAAGGGTCATTCGGTAACAGCCCGAGTGTACTGAATTTTCAGTACGGCCAATTAAAACTCGGCAGGTGTGTTAAATCAACAACCAACCAAGTACAGGTCTTCATGCTTCACAATTTATGTTTTACTGGGCCAGTGTTTGGAAGTATCTGCGCCTAAAGAATGAGGGTTACAAACGAATTTGTGGGTACGCGTGTAACATTGCGTAACATACTCAACCGGAACACCGCGTTACATGATTAATTGTGAGCTTGTGTTATGTTAAATGCCTACCGCATTTAATGGGAGCCGGATAGATAAATTATTTGCAGGCAAACGACATTCGGTACAGCGGAGCAACCACATGTGTTCACTTCACATTACGCAGCGGATGTAGGTTGTACATTCGGCATGCTAGTTATTTAGTGACTTCTGTTTTATGCTTCAGTATGGGAGGAATAACATTAACACAATTACGTCGAAGCTGTATTTTCAACATCTGTTTGAAAAATATTAGTTTCGTGTTTCGTATGTATTAAAACGTACTCGGTTGATTTGCTTGTTTCGCAACGCTGTGATAACCAGCGATATTTTAAGTAGTTATGTTATTTTCGTAGCTGAGCAATTTAACCTTCATTTTCAGGTTGTCGCACAATTCAAAGAGCTACTTATTGAGCTAACAAAGTTCAGCGTATATATAAAAAAATTTGCCATCGTAAGTATATTATTGAAAATTACTTGATATAGTTTTGAAAGTGCAGTAAGTTTTCGAAGTTCTAACATTCACATCCACAGCCAGATATAATAAACAAGAAAGCCAATAGATATCTCAAGATGAGAAGAGTCACATAGACGCAAATTTTGCAGCATAGGTATACATAAATTAATATATCTTTACTGGGAATAAAATAAATTAGGTAAAAAAACCTTTCACGGCTTCGATTCACCCGAGATTTTGGATTCTTGCATTTTATTGCCAATTTTTTTTATCGAGGGAAATTGGGAAATTTCTACTGAATTAGCAATATATAAGCATTGTATTTTGTGTTCTGTATTACATTGTGTCTCTTGATTTGTGCTACGTATTAACTTTAATTTTTAGACATTTTGGCTAATATTCATAGTTAAAATTGACCCTGAATTGCGTTCCTGTCACTCACTATCAATTCATTTCCTGAATTTCCACACCTGGGTAAAACAATAAAAACCTCGGTTTTTATTGTTTCTGAAATTTTTCTTAGTTAAAAACTGCAATTAGCGAAACGATAAATCAGAATGTTAGGTGGAGCAGAAACTTAAAATTTTGTGTTCCTTCCAACGTGAATATTCAGAGTTTTGTCTCATCCTTGTACCTATATTCACTGTATTTAACTTTATCAGCGTTAGGGATGCCAATCGTAAATATTGATATTTATATTGAGAATATAGATAATTTTGTATCCATATATTAGAGCCGATATTTATTGATATATATATTTTGTTCCGATGATATCGTATTTTAATAAAATTATATTTTTCAAGTAAAAAAATATTAGAATTATCTGTGGATAAAATTGGTAAAAAATAGTAAAATAATACAAGCTTAGATAATGGAAAAATAAATGCAGTTGAGTTTGACGAAAAATAGGAATATATTTATTCTAGTTTAATTTGATTATAATTAAAGTATACCTATTGCAGGTTTTGCTCTTACCAGCAAAATCAAACACAACTACGTTATTTTTCAATTTTTTATTATTCATTGTTCTCTTTTCTACTTTTTTGCTTCTGTTTCACTTAATATCTTCATAAGTATAAAACAATAACAATCCATTAATATTACTTAAAATTAAAAAACAGTTAAACTGGGAAAAAAATATTGACACATAGCCTATAGAGTTTAATAATAAATGCAAAAGTAAAGAAAAAAGTTGTAGGTATTCACTTTAGCTAGCAAGAGCTAAACTTTTATTAGGTAATTACTTAATATCAGCTTAGATATGCTTAAATAATAATTTGATATTAAGTAAAGCACGCGTAAACGTTTTTTTATTAAAATGGACTGATATTTCGAAAACGTCGATATTTTATCGGTATCGACATAATTGAAGCGATGTATCGAAATACCGATGTATCGATGTGTTGAACAGTTGTGCCATTCCTGATGAGGGCGCGCTGGCTCGCAAGCGCCGCGAGGTTGGCACCGCTGCGCTGCGGGCGCGGGAGGGCGGGGCTTGTTGGGGAAGGACCGTCCCGCGAGCCTTTGAACCGCGTCCAAGAAGCCCGCGCGCGCCTCCAGACAGCGTCGCTGCATTCCTTCAAGCGCGGTTCCGCCCGCCGCCGCCAGGGACGCCACGCGCCGCAGTCGCCGCGCTCGATCGCTAAAGCTGGGTTTACGATTGATTTCCCTAAGAATTATAACTTAACATCGAGCACACGATTAAGTCAAAACTACATTTTCCAGTTTATGATTGACATAGAAGTCGTTAATTCTAACCAATCACAGCACAAAACAAACACATGGTCGGCCATTGTTCGAAACGGAGAAGCAGGTTTGAAATAGGTTATTGACAAATGGGATATCTATTTTTCGAAATGGATGATGATTACAAATGACAAATATACTAATTCTAACCCAAAATACTGCCTCGCTCGGTCCAATAATAAGACATAAACTTCCTGTTGAAAGGTTCCGGTTTGTTGTGATTGGTCGCTTCCCTTAAGTCTTAAAGAAAAATATAAAATATAACCATTTCTGTTAAGTCTTAAGTCATCATATGGTTCGCACACGACCCGTCACAATTCACACACGACAATCATAAACCATTCCACTAGTTTACATAGAGTCATATGGTAAGTACACGACTAAGTATTAAGTCTTAATTCTTAATTTTCAATCGTAAACCCACCTTAAACGGTGACGAAAAAAAACCCCACTAAGTATCCAATGACGATATATAGTTTTAAACCTACAACTCTTATATAATCGAAAATACTATCAAATTTTTATTTACAAGAATTGCTACGATTAATTAATTTTACCATAGCTATTAGTGTATGTTTGCTCCGTGGTATGTTCATTTACCACATATGCCATTCCATTTCACGTACTACATCTATATAATTTACACACACCATGAATGTATAAAATTGTACTTTCTTCAATAATATTTTAAATATTTTATAGCTTAATATTATTGTATCATGATGGAATTTTTCTCTGTTTATTAATGTAATACTTTCTATTCAGATGAGTGGCTTTCAGGGTATAAAACCCTCTAGCCTTTTAACTGCATGTATTGAAATCAGGGGCGTAGCCAGGGGGGGTTTTTAGGGGTTAAAACCCCATCCCCCCCTTAGCACCAAATCTTTAATTAATTTCTTATTCATCACTCAAACAAATTTCATATTAAAATTAATAAAAATTTTATTATTACAATATTTAAATTTAAGAACCGAAAACTGCTAAAATAGCACTATTTTACACCTTAAAATCCAAATTTTCCCGGGGGAGGGCCCCCGGACCCCCCGCTTTAATGCGGGGGGGGGGGGGGGCATGCTTCTTAACACCCCCCATACACAAATCCTGGCTACGCCACTGCTTGAAATCACAAACACCATCTTTCACTCAGACTAGTAACCAACGTAAAATAAAACAGCACTTGCATAACTATGTGTTCAACTGGAGTTATGTGAAAAGGAAGAATGTGTAAATTTAATGAGATTTTGGTAATATTCATACGTAGTTTTGCAGATACGTGGTCGCTGCAAATTTAAGTCGAAGAATATTTTGAATTTTTAAAGTAAAGTGTGTTAAAATATTACCGTGTAGTGGTAATTAGAATATGACATTAATAAATTTAACACTTATTGTACGCGTATTTACACAACATGTAGATCAAACTATCCACTTTAACAGCTTAGGCACTGTAATGAGATAAATTTTAGTTTTATTTAACCGGGGCCTACAGTAAATAGTATTTTTATGACATCTGTGAAAATCAACCAAAATTTACTTAGTTTCAATGTTTACATGGCAAAATTAAACCAGGAATTTTTATGAATAATTTTTTAGATTTGTGTTATAGTTTAGCTGTGCCGTTACATTTTGGTGGCTCCATAACCAAGCAACCAGCGTGTCTACTGGACTGTTATAAACACGAGTCATGGCACAGTGATGGTTATAAATTGAAACGCTTGGGCTTCACGGGAAAATATGAATATTTGTTAGGATTTCAAGCACTATGTTCATATTGTCCACATTTTGTGATTTTTATAATCGGTTGTCGATAGGGGATGCTATTCCGCACTTAGTTGGGTCAATGAGAATGCTGTTATGAAATATTTTGACACAAATTTTTACGTTTTCTCTAAATTAAGGAGAGTCTAGTTTTAATAAATCAAAGCATTTCGTTTGACTGGACAGAATAATTAGGCGAATCGTATAGGTGCTACGTGGTTTTTCAAGCCAGTGTTGACAGTTGTTTGAAGGGGATCTCAATTTTTCCCATTGGCGATATTTTAACCCGTTACCTTCAAGTTAACAAGATCGCGTTACTATTAAGATATCAGGACAATTTGATTTTAGGGAGGAGACTATGTATTATCAACAGTGTAATGTCATTTATCCAAAGTATTTTAAAACTTGGGATTAGGCTACTTTTTACTTTAATTATGTTGGTTTACCAAATATATTCTGGTGTAGTTTCACTATCACAAAATATCATTTGACACACCAATACGTTTGGTATGTACCCTAAATTTTACGAAATTGACTCTATACAGCTTTATGTTGCTACACGTGGGTCCGCCATCTTTGTGACACGTTTCCATTCATCGACTTCCGTTCCATTTTCACGAAATTACTTCTACCAAACGCCGTGTAACGAGAGCCAAGATGTTTATACATCAAATAAAAAAAAAACAACGATTCAAGAGCGTTTATTCTAGAAAGCCGTAACCAGCAGGGTGCATCCATATCTCGTTGGCTTATAGCGTATCGCAGAGAGAGAGAGAGAGAGAGAGAGAGAGAGAGAGAGAGAGAGAGAGAGAGAGAGAGAGAGAGAGGTTTTTAGTTTTTCCGCCACATGCCACGGCACATTTTTTTTCTTCTCTGTTCGGCAAGCTCTGAGGTCCTACCCCATGCGGGGCCGAGTTGGTCCCCCATGTGTTGTATCCCCTCCCCTCCAACCTCTGCAGCACTGCTCATTAGCGCAGCGGGCTTTTAGTCCCGAGCCTTGCTAGCGTGTTCGCTCCCCCTGCTTTTCCCGCCCCTGGCGGTGTGGCCGGCACGTGTTCTCCTGGGATGCTGCGCGTGGACCAGGGGTGGCCAGCGTCCAGAACCTGGTACACACTACCTGTCACGGTGGAGTCAACTCACGGTTAAGTTAATTTGCTGCTAATGTGTCGTGTTTTTACACATGGTTTTAAATGAATTAGTAAGATAACCATTTATAATTGTTAATAAAATGTTTTTACTACTAAACAAGTTCTTATTTAATGTTTCTTTTAACATGTACTGAAGCAGGGGTGTAGATCTCGAGAAGGGGTTGGGGGTGGAGCTGCTGGAATTAGCTCCCCCCCTGCACTTGCAAAACCGTGACTGTGAAACGGGTTTAGTAAACATAAACGTCAAAAATATGTTGTATGGAAGCCTTTCTGTATATTTTAAAAGTTTCCTGCTAATAGCACGCATACGGGCCAACATAAAGGGCAGTGTACAACATACGAGCACCCTATCCAGAGATGACGTGTGTCCGTTAAAACCCACGCGCAAAACTCTCGGGCCGCAAACCCTGCCTCTTCCTCCTCGGATTTCTGAAGGGTCTCCCTTGCAAATTCTACAGATTAGCGTCCCTGACTGAAAGCATGAAATCATGTGGTATTAATTTTTGGATTAACCGTTCGAATTTTTGCGTACATCATTCATAAAATCAATAAAAAAAATATGTTTTCCCAGAACCACAGAGACCCGAGTTTCAATAAAATATGTTTATTTTATGAATTTATTAAAAAATAATTTGCAAAAAATATAATAATAATAATTCAGGACGCTGCTACTTAAGCCATGGTCCAACCACCATTGCTAGCACTGACTCAGAACAGAAGGTCAGGTCAAGTCTGCATTGCTCCACGGACAATCCTTACCCCGCGAGGCTCACTTAGTTTTTGTCCAAAACCGCGCCTAGTGAGGATCCAGCCAAGTGGCGGTCTCGACTCATACAATCAATACAATCTGCGCGATTTTGTTAAAAGTACACTTTTTTTTATATAAAATTCACC
Organism: Bacillus rossius redtenbacheri; assembly: GCF_032445375.1. Taxonomy (NCBI): domain Eukaryota; kingdom Metazoa; phylum Arthropoda; class Insecta; order Phasmatodea; family Bacillidae; genus Bacillus; species Bacillus rossius. Next base: position 318,547,577 of record NC_086330.1, read on the forward strand.
GACTGTCAGATTTACGAAAATGTCGATAAAACGTTTTATCTTTATACGTCATTTAGTATATTTATAGTTGAAATATAATTTTTCATTCAATAGCGTTTTTGGCCAACAGTATTTGGAAAATTTTTCTGCAAATCTGTTGAAACGTATTTCATGCTAATATATATATATTTTTTGTACAAACCTAAAAACTTATATTTTGACAATGAAATACTTATTGGTCAGTCCTGGTAGTCGAGAAGGTTGATAACAAACTTCATCTAAATGAGATATTATACTTACCGGACGATGTCACAAAATGATACTGTTTAGCGGCTCAAATATTACTCTTAAGAGATTAATTTCATTGTAGATTCCCTGGGTCTTTTTTAAATGAAAAGCAGCTTTGGAACTAAAACCAACACTCAGAAATTTTTTTTTCTTCCTCCTTTTTTTACTTAGAGAGCTGCAAATTTCATAAAGGAATAGCTACCCAGACACCGTTACCTCTGGTTGTTGCGCGGACGTTTCAGATGCTTTCGTGTTTTGAGACGCCACGTAGCCAGCATTTTGCTTTGAGGGCTCCTGCTGGCACTGATCTGTCACTCTCTCTTATCCTCCAGTCTCTCTGTGCCTGCTTCTCCTGCCCTCTGCGCCCCGCCCAATAGTTTCCTCCAGCACGCAGATCCTGCTCTTCAACTTCCTTTTGTTTAGTGACGTGAAAGCGAGCGTGATATTGTTGCAGCATGACATTACCATTTCAATAGGCAAGAGGCGCGCGCAGTCGAGGTAAGGAAGGGTTGAAATTCAGAAGCGCGTCGTGAAGGGGTACCCGTGGAGGAGGGATGGGGGGTCAGATAGAGCTTATTCGTGTGTTTATCGTAGCGTGCCAATGAGAGCTTCACCTGCAATATGCCCAGGTACTTGATGAATCTTGCAGGCGTGCGGTGGCTGACTACTTTTACCTCATGGAGATAAAACGGATAACGAAAGGGAGAATTTGCTCAGTAGTTATTTGATCCTAAAAAAAGAATATATTAGTGTAAAAACTTATTGAATTAAAACTTATCAAAAGCCGGTATGGTTAGTCAAGGCAAAGACTCATCAGAGCGTAACGAAAAATGCAACGCTTATGAGTGGGGCGTTCGAGGGTTGTTGTTAAGGTGAGGGGAAATAACGAATAAAATATACAGTCATATTACCTTTAAAACTCTTTGCTGGTTATTCTTCGCCATATTTGTTACAATTGTTGTGATTCCTAAGTGTGACATCCATTTTGGATTTTATTGTTTGGGTTTATTGTTCAAGTGGATTATGGGATTTTTTAGTTTTATCGTTCTAGTGGATTAATAAAGTTTGTAGTATATATACTTTTAACGCGCGTAGCGGACACGCTTCCACTTTTATCGTGTTTTAGATGATTTCACGTTTGCTCTTTGGGGACAGTCAAGTGCCCATGTGAAGAACAGGTTGGAACGTGGGGCATATGGACATGAGAACTACTGTACAACAGTATTTTGATTTTGCCAGACTTCTAGCATATGCATGCTGCAGTGACATCCATAATAAGAATATTATATAGAGTGTCCATAAATGCATGTCCCAGTTTCGGTGGTATGTTATAAAAGTTTAATTTAGACTATTTACAACAAATCGTACATCAAATTGAAGGTAAACTATTCTAGCTTTCTTACAAATGTTTAATTTATGCATGTTTAGTTAGACGCCTCACATCCAACCTAAAGTAAAATTCTTCCCACACTTTGGTTAACAAGTCCGGAATAATGGAAGCAATAGCCTCTTCAATTCAGTGTCTCAACTCTGGCAAATCATTAGGTAGTGGCGGAACGTAGATCTTTTATAAAGCCCCAAAGGAAAAAAATCGCATGGCGTTATGTCAGGTGAACGTAGAGGCCAGCGAAAAGGAGCTCTATCGTGTTGACCATTACGACTAATTCAACGGTAAGGGACATCGACGTTCACCCACTCTCGTACGAACTAAACGCACGTTGAACTGAAATTATAGATTCGCTCTTACCAAATTTCAGAGCACAAAACGCTTTAAGCTCAGGAGTCGTCATTTTGCGTAGGTGGCTCTGCAAGCAAAAAAAAAAAAAACAACGCAGAATTACTCGCGCATGCGCTTATCTAAAACTATTTGAGTTACTGATTTAATTTTGACCTTGAAACAGTACTCTACAGCGCTTACAGTTGTTACCATTAAAATTTCTATCTGGTTCAGTCTTTGATGTACATACTTTGTTTTTTTTTTGTATGCTACACTATTTAGTTTTTTAATTGTCGCGTATAAACTTATTTACTGTAGCCGGTTAAGAATTTGAGGGGGTGGGTAACAAAAAAAAAAAAACAATACCGTATGTTAAGTGGGGTTGGTGGCAGTTATTTTTTTTTCAAGAATCGCCATTTTTCATTTCTCGCTGACCGTAACAAACTAAAAACTTTTCTTTAACATAAAAACCTTTGTCGAATTCAGAAATATGTTGATTCTTATAAAATGCGATAATTCACACACGTACACCTGTACCCAGCTCTGGTTAATAGCAACACAAAAACCATTATCAGGAGCAATTATTTAAATAAAATACTTGAATAACTATGGAAGTCAAGTTACACATACCGCGAAGGCTTTTATTAGATTTTGCATGCAGCAACGTTGTTACAAAGCTTAATCAAACAACCACATTCTGTTAATGAACTCTTATGAGGGTAATTTAAAATCAGGCGAAGACTGGTGTTGCATTGCGGGTCATTTACTCGGATCCCGGACTATTACCATGCAAATGGGCGTCGGCTCCCAATTACAGGTGGCCCAGGCAGCTCTTGCTGGCCGGGCCGGGATAATTGTTTCAGGGCCGTGCAACAACCAGCTATCGTCCTCGGGGCAGGCAACGACTGAGATCCGGTAACTAGTAGAGACCGGAAAAATTCGCGGGTTCATTGTCTATCAGGATAGACTCCAATATCCTCTACACACTCGGGCAAATGCCAACTGTTCATTGGCTGCTGACTTGTGAGTGTCTCGACTGGGTGGCCTGTGATTCGGCACTTCTATGAGTGAGGGTCTCTAATTGGACCTCAGTCCTCCAGATTAACAGTGAACCAATGGCAGAAGCAGCACTAAGGTATAATTATTTGAATTTTAGCATAACACGAAATGAATCCGCGAATTTTTCAGGTCTCTAGTAACTAGCAATCTGAAAAAATTCACGGATTCACTAGGCTAAAATAAACCATATGTACCTTTAAGCCGCTTCCGCTATTGGCTCACTGTTCGCCTATACCAGTGGTCGGCAGACTTTCCGAGTCAGATGAGCCAAATATTAAGTGAACACATTCTCCAGTATTTTTTAGATAGCCGCAACATGTATTTTCTCTGTATCTACATGGAATTTTAAGATGATAGAAAACGAGTTGAAATCAAAATATTTTATTCATAAATTCAACTTAAAATCTTAAAAATAAAAGCTTTTTAGGGGGAAAAAAACACGTAAATGTAAACAAGGGTAGTCATTAGTAGATTTCTAATGATAAAACAAGAAAACCTAAATTATTTTAATTATTTAATTATTAAAATGAAAATGCACCAAGGTGAGTGCGGTGGCGGGCGGTGATGGTAGGTGATCGCAGGTTGAAGACACGCCTTGTGATTGTGCCGCTTGATTTTGTTCGACTTTTTTTTTTTGTGCTGTGGCAGCGCGAGCCGCGGTATGCTGACACCTGACTTAGATAACTATGGGCCAATCAGAAACCCTCGACCATATAAGTATTGAATCACAGGTAAATTAGTTATGACGACTCACAAGTCAGAAACAAATGAACTGGCGTCATTTGCCCTAGTGTACAGATGACTGTGTAGTCCATCCTGAAGGTAATTTAATCGCGAATTTTTCCAGTCCCTACTAATAACACTACAAGAGCTTGCTTATCTTGTGGGGCGTTTCTTCGTGATGATTCATGTCGTTTTGCAACAAGTCAGTTTTGTTATTTTTACAGACACATATTTTATTCGACCAGAGAGAAATATTGATGGCCAGTTGTACCATTATTCTCTTTGATCCGTGACCGAATGACCTGTATCCAAGAATGAACTACGGATAAACCCTCTAAACGTTGCGCCAACACATAAAATGCGGCTTCACGTTCTTCGCTAGCGTGAGCTTAAACTCATAAATTTTCAATCTGTGGCTACCGGTGGCAAAATTGTCGGAGCAATGTTAGGTGCACTACTATTGGTGGGATGGAAATACAGTATTTGTAATCGCTACAATCGATTGTGACACGGTGAGAAAATGGTGGCCATATGCCTGTATTTAAAATCTATTTAAAAACGAAAAAACGATTTATTAATAGTTTTTTAATTATGTTTATTTTAATGAAAGGTTATTCTGATGCAAAAACGTATTAAGTAATCAAAATAATTAACATTTTCAATATGGTAATTATATGTAGGAAGTGCTATCAACACTAGGACAAAACAGAATTTCTAATACATGTATTAAATATTATGTGGAAATGTATAAATCATTCTCTAATATTACCGTCTGATTGCGATAATAACCTTCTTAAAGTTCGTACAGATTCTGGATATGAGCTCGCGTTGTCGATCTTAGATCATCCTTATGACCCACCAGGTCTTACGGTTCATCCAATATGATCCCAATGATCTCGTTCGCACACAAAACACTGCGACATTAAATGTGATGGAACCATGATGAAACCGGTTTATGAAACGACGCTTGTAAATATACAAGTTTAAAAAAGCAAATTAGATAGTAGTCAAGCGTAGCCAATTTCAATCTAACGTGAGAAAATGTTACTAGTAGCCATAAAGTATGAGACTACACTATACTGAAAGATTAAACAGGCCAATAAGAAAATAAAAATTTTGGTGCCTAGGATTTTGGAACTGATTTTTGCTATATTTGGGGCACTGAATCTAAATATGAAATTAGTTTTTTTTTTCTTTCAGCGCTACTCACACGAGTAAGGAAAAAATTAAAGCAGGAATATTTAACGGCCCAGAAATAAGAAAATTCATTATGGACCAAGCCTTCGCAAATTCCACGAATGAGGCTGAACTAAATTTCTGGACTTCATTCGTTGCATTTTTCGGAAATTTTCTGGGCCATCGAAAAACAGAAACCATGTTGAACTGGAAAACGATATCCTTAAAAATTTCAAATCCCTTGGGTGCAACATGATTAAGGTGTCTTATTTACACAGCCACCTGGACCGTTTTCCTGAAAATTTAGGAGGCAGCAGTGAGGAGCAAGGTAAAAGATTTCATCAAAACATTAAAATAATGGAGGACCGCTATCAAGGAAGATGGGATACGTACATGATGGCAGATTATTGCTGGAGTTTAAAAAGGGACTGTTCCAAGATATATTAAAGAATTTAAAAAACTTTCTAAGTGTTTAGTGATTAGTTGGTTCCATCGATGACTTGGTACTATATTTGTATATGTAATGATATTCGTATATGCTAATAATATTTGTATAATATAATGATATTTATGTAATTTAATAATAAGAATATCATGTTCATTTTTTATATTTGATTAATGGATTAAACCTAAAATATCTTAAAACGTACATTTCACTAAAACGTTATATCTTAGAAATGTGACCTCCTAGGCAAAAACTAATGCCATATTTGAATTTAGGGCACCAAATTCATATGAAATCAGCTCCATATACCCCGGAACGAAAACTATTGTTGTCCTGTGTTATTGTTAAAGAGTATTTTCAGTTCTATACGTCCTTATATCTTACACACTGTAAAGTTCACTGGATAAGAATTGTACATAAACATCGAGTAAATATACGTACGTAAAATCGTCCCTTTGAAAGCTGAACCCAAGCTGCAACGATAAAGTGTTCCTTTTTGGATTCAAAGCAAGGGGCACAGATTAACGAATGTGTCTTTTGGCCGAGGGAACATAACACATGTCTGTATGTGTGTTGAGGATGTTTATAGATCCTCAACTGTTCCAAGTTTTGAGTTTGTGTTCTCTAGTTCATCTTTATACCGATCCTTACGCCCCTCCTTTCGGCCCAGTAACGCAATGGCTGAACAGCGACCAGCGAAGAAAGTTAAAAATACTCAGCATTCCTGCAATGACCTTTAATAGTTTCCCAACGCGTCTATTTTAAGTCTCTATATGTTTTCATCCTATGAATCATTTCATCTTTCAGAAATAAAACTTAAATCTTGTAATTCTCATACCGTAAATCAGTAGGGCCATGAATATTTCGCGAAAAATTCTGGGACTAGCTTAAAGTTAAAACATTGTAGCATCGTCTGTGTTTCGTGATTGGGTGAATTTCTCTCAGGTACATGTCTACAATTAGAACACCAAACACAGTAATTCAATGTGGAAGCAAACGCGTCCTGAATGGCTCGGTCAAATAAGGCAACGGCACTCTTACTATAGAGCATCCCACTCTTAGATTGCAGTATGGAAGTAAATGGGCGCATTCTCTCTCTCTCTAACACACGCCGATTGCCGTTAGCGTTGTCCTTGTTTCTTCGTGCGTTGTTGCCAAATATCAAACGAAAATAAAATTTTAATTTTTGGACCAAGCTTTTTTCATATTGTATAGCATCGAAATACGCATCAGTCAATGCTTATTTTGAATACTTAAAAATATTTTAAGAGGCCGTGTCAGTAAATTTTTATTTCCAATATTCTGGTCTAGAAGTTCTCTCTTTTAACAGTGAGATTTAGTGGCTTATTCAACCGAAGTAACTGTAACCGCAGCGCGTGATAAAACTACTATACCGCCAGATTACTCGACGAAAAATGTATCTGGTTCCTCGACAATCTGAGAGGATGACAATCTGACCGGCGGCTCACTAGGAAATTGCGGTGCAGGAATTCAGAATCAAGAAACCTCACATTTACAACTGTAGTATGAGTCGTATCTAAAAATTTTAATACTTTAAATGTATCGGAATACAATTAATCTTCAAACATGTGGTACTGTAGGGCCGCGACGTCTTGGCGGGTCGACTCCCTAGAGCTCAGCGACCTTGTAATCGACACGTCCCGCCTTGTCTGCTCCGCAGATAGCAACGGCCTGGAAGTCTTCATGCCGTTCCGAAAACATTGGTCGAGAACAATCTCACGTACGGTGCAACACAGCGCAGATCTTAATGATACAGAGATGCGATAATGCTTTACGGTAATTTATTATTTAAAGGTAGTGCACTATTTGCTCGACTGGGCAGCTTAGTTAAACATAGTTAAACATAGCTATACAATACTTTAATGTTAATGTACGTACCCTACCTACTAGGTCTCTCAGTTATTAATCAGTTTATATTGTGCAGTTACTTTAACGGCTATGCCATTTACTTGTATTGACACATAGATAGGTATACACATACATTTATAGGTAGGGATACAGTTGGCAATAAGTAGATTACAATATCATAAAAACACAATGGTAATTTTAATTATTTATTAATGAAAGTCAAAGTATCTCAGGTTTATATCAAAAAGTAAAAATATTTATTCCTTTCAAAATCATAACAATTGTTGGCACTGCAGAACACGTATATATTGGAAAATGTCTGGAGTGACGATGCGCACATTTATTAAATAATGAAGTGTTTCTTATGTTCGGGTTCGAAATCTTATACACAGATTCAGTATATAATTATGATTTACATAAGTTTTACCTCGGCTAGATCAAAGTAATTTAAGTTGGTAAAGCTTTGATGCTCTCTCTCCCAGACCACTGGGTAATTACAGTTGTGTGTTAAAATAGAGTGCCAAATTAGATTCACGTAGTTAATTTAACGATATTTCAGTTTCTCAATGTTTTCCTTGAAATTAGGCCGCATAATAACTAAGTATGGATGTGATACGTGCTTCGTACTAACGAAATGGAGTAACAGACACAGTCATTTCTTACTCACGTATTTATACACTCCTAGTATCTTTATCCTTTTGGATAAAGCCCTATTACTATACACTGACACTTAAACAATCAGTTCCTTTCATCCTTTAGTGCGGATGCCTAATTCTAATTTGCTATTTTTCAGGATAAATTTCCGACGATGTCTGATACGTGTCCATTCATTAATAGGCCATTACATACTTCTTAAAAACCTTCTTAATTTAAGTAATTTAACAATGCGTGCCACATTAAAAATACTTCTCCTGATTGGCCAAGAACTAATGATAGTTATATTATTTTAAATAAAACACATCAATCCCGCGCGCAACAATAGCGCGGAACACAAAATCTCACATTAAATTCAAAATAAAATCATATAGTAATAACATTTTACGTTTATAAACACGGTGTCAAATTAGCAATTTACCGTTTAAATTTCAATTGTTCCTAGAGGGGTCCTTGCAATTGCCCGTCTCAAACGTTCGTTTTAGTCATAGTTTCAATTAGGTACATAGATATACCTACGTATTAAATCCAAAGAGTTTTCAAATAATAAAATATATAAATAGAACGAAGAAATATAAATTAAAATAAATGATTAGCTTAATCTGGGCTGGAAATATACATAGTTGTAGTACATTAAGAACTAAATTTGTAATTGTTGGTTGCTGTAGGAAACATAATTAATTAAGACTTGCATCAGGTAACTCCCTCGCTGATGCTTTCTTTTCCATTTAGTTTGGCTGAAACGTGAAGACGATCGACATGACACTTTCACGCACGTCAAGAACCTTACCACTTTTATGCACTCGGTTGGTATTTTTTTCCATAACAGCACTCTGAAAGAACCATATTAGTAATTTAGAGGGGGCCGAAAACCATATATCTATCAAACCATCCTCGAGTATTTTATAAAACATTGACCCATAGATAAACGTATATTCTTTTCATGTACAATCCTACTGACAAAACGTTTAGTACTTTGACTCAAAAAATAACACGAATGACATGCTATTATAACACTTTTTAGCAGCCTGTAGAGAATTAAGTTAAGATGAATGACAGCAGTGTTAAATAATGTTAACATTAAAAACACGATAATAGTAACATTGTTTGGCAACAATAGTATTAAAACAAAAAAAATAACACTATCATAACACAATAGTAACATAATATAATAGTTACAGCGTATCCTAGCAGACAAAGCCGAAGTACTCTGAAAGAAACACCTTTTTTGACAAATATGTTTTAAAACATTTGTATTTAGATTAATAGAACTCTCTCAAACATAAAAGTATGAATTTTGGCCATTATATTTGAAAGATTTGTGCGATGGGAGTGCATGACTTGATGTAAGCTTTTGGACATATGCCATTGCTAAGCACATGTATGTCTGTAGAAGAAAACTACAAAACACAAATGACAAAAACACAAATTAAGCAAAAAATTGCTGTTGTCAGGATATAAACACCACACAGTACTCCACAACACGAATATGGTCAACAAACAAAGAAAAACAAAGAAAAATGGACTAACAGAACGAAAAAAACCCCACAAATGATGACAGCACAAAAATACCGAACCCAAAAAATTCAGCACAACAGTTGAAACGAGACAAAAACACAGCAAAACGAAAAGACGAAACAAACACAATAGTTTTCCAAAAACAGAAGAGAACGAAAAAAAACCCACAAATGATGACAGCACAAAAATATTGAACCCAAAAAATTCAGCACAACAGTCAAAACGAGACAAAAACACGACAAAACAAAAGACGAAACAAACACAACAGTTTTCTAAAACAGAAACAAGCGACGTTTCGGGAACTGCTATCTGCTCCCGTCCTCAGGCAGAGAGGCACATGGTACGAAACCACAGATGCCGTTTAGAGAATCTGAAATAAACAGTTTTGACTAGCAGCATGTACATGAATGTCACAATGGGACAGCAAGAACAGATTCATCACTACTGTCAGTAGTTGCGTCACTATTTTCAGATGCAGTGTCATCGCTGTCATTACACACATTTATTATAAAACCTTCCAATACATCCTCCATGACACAGTCCTTTTTCCAATACTCATCCTCTTTACTGACCACGTGTTGACAGTAACCTTCCCAGTCGGTGCTTGTGATGGAATCTAAGGCCCTGGTGGTTTGCGACTGCAACGCTTGCAACGAAAGTTCGCCAGAAGTATTGTTCTCACGAATTAAACGCTTCATTTTGGCCCACGCGAGCTCAATAGCATTTAATTCACAATTATAGGGAGGCAGACGAATTACACGATGACCATGTAGCTCAGCTAACCTGTCTACTCTGAAACGTTTTTCTCTTGGTCGATGTTTTTCAACCAGTTCGGCAAGTGTTGTTTTCCGCATTTTATCGTCACATTCTATACCTTTTCTCTGCAACCAAGCTATCATTGCACATTTGCTGTCGTACTTGGATGGCGGTTTGTCTTCCTGCTTGCAATGGTATGGAGCATTATCCATAACCAAGACTGAAGCCGGTGGCAAATTTGGAATCACTTTTTCCGTAATCCATTTTTCAAAGTTTCCAGAGTTCATCTGGCCGTGGTAGTCTCCTGTTGTTGTGCCTGCTTTATAAACAAGAGAGGCTCCGGGAAGGAAGCCTTGCCTAGAACCAATGCTTACAACTATCAGTCTGTGCGCTGCACTTCCTGTTGCCATTACACCTTCAACGTCACCTTTCTTTTGCCAACATTTCTGAAAGGTTAAATTAGTGTCAACCCAAGATTCATCCATGTAAAATATCTTCTTCCCAGCATCCCTGCACTGTTTCATCTGAGTCAGGTACCGTGATCGCCAAGCAACAACGTCAGATCTTTCGAGAAGAAGCATTCGCTTATTTTGGCTTCTTCTCCACACAAAACCCATTTCTTTCAGTATTTTACGCAGCGATGTCTTTCCCCAACTCCATCCGATTTTTTCTTTCAAAACTGGCAGTAGTTTCCTTGTTGTGGGAACCACTTTTTTTACTGCATAAAATTCGTGGATAGTGTCTCTGATCACTCTTCTATCAAAGTCATCAACTGACAACAAATGTTTCCCAGTTTTTTTTTGGCCTGAAATGAATAATTACACATGAGAGGCTGTTTCACGGTCAAATAAAGAAGTGTAATATATATGTAAATATAAACATATAAATTGTAAATAAATAATATATTAATATTATATACATTAATATATATCATAAAATCATATATATATAATAAAATATATAATGCAATATATATAATGTATATGTATCTATGTATAATGTATGTAATGTAATATAATGTAATATAATATCATGTAATATAATGCAATATAATGTGTAGCAATATCGGCTACACCTGTAGCTAACAAATATTCTAACAAGCGGTGCTGAAAGTCTGGAAAATTGCCAAATGCAAAACAAACAAACCGCGGGTTAAATTACGGGGAACACGTTAAAAAACTTATAATGTAAGTATAATTATTAAAAGTTATAATTACCTTTTTTTGCCTGGTGTTGTTTGTTTTTTATTTGGCGTCTCTCTGTTGTGTTTTCGTATGCGCGAAACTGATCTTTGGCTTATACCTGTGTATCGCGCAGCTCTTTCGGTTGCTTTTGCAAGAGGTACTAGCAGACATTTGTTGGCAGCTTCTTCATCACAGCACTGGATTACACTACTTATAATTACCCTCTCCCCACTATGTATTACTTTATTGTATCTTGAATGTCCTGCGTCGGGCTCCATTGCTCACTTCATACTGAGAGCGTGGCGCCTGATGTTTTTGCTATGAACCGCATAGCGGCTGATGTGCGCGCGCAGCTGCTTCCCCTCTCATTTACTCTTCCCCGCTTCCCCGCAAAACGACACGCCAAGACGTCGCGGCCCTACAGTAATTATTCTTTATCTGGATGTAATATTCCGTGAAAAATAATGGTAGTTGACATTAAAAAGTATACGAAATTCATAGTGTAACGTTTTAAAAGGATAATAACATAAATTCTTATGCTTAATATTGCATATGCATTACACACAATCTAAATACAATCTCACTTAAGGGGATTGGTGCAGGACAAAAAACAGTCATTCGTCAGAATTTGTTGGAAATGAGCTTAAGTGTTTCATAAATGCTTGTTTATTACTACTGTATGGCCAGCCAGCACGTATATAAGCTAGCGGGTGAGATTTGGCAGGTTAGTGGCGAGAGAGCTTCTGTGAGGGGAGGTTGTCAAATGTTGCAGCTCTGAGGCCTGCCATCTAGCGGGAATCTTTCGAAGGTCTTACACAATATCGCCTTTCTCTCTCTATCTCTCTCTCCAACACGGACACCCAACCAGCTCTTATCGCTTCCCATCTCGCCTTATCCTTCATTCTCGGATCAGGTAGCCGCCCTTCCCCGCGTAGACTTTCGTGTTCTCCAGGAAACCAAGACAACCTGTGAACAATTTGTCCAAAGCTGAATTTTTGTACTGTGGTAGAGTTGCCTATGCTTAATAACATACCGAAAGTTTACCACTGTAGACCTTGTGCGTTATCACCGAAAATTTGCATTTAAGTCCTAGGTGACAGCAACTTACATCAGTCCATTAAAATGCTACCCATTTATACAGTTTTTAATTTAGACTGTCCATAAACTTACCAAAATAATCTAGAAACTTTAATACACCCATTAATGTTAGAAAAAATTTAAATTTTTAGTATATATGATATAAAGCGATTAATTCACGACATATTTTTTTTTTATCTTTGCCACCCAGATAAAAATACGATTTACACCGATTTGAAGAGCCCAATGCGAAAAAATGTCTAAATACATGTTTTTAATTATACTTTTAGCTTTAATATAGTATATTTATAAAGAGTCTAGCATAATTAGTTGCCTCATTAAAGCTGCCCGAGCGTTGCAGTGTACTGCGGCCGTACTGATCTTTCACGGCCGGCGGGCTTTGAAACACGCTGCGTACTGCGACACTCAATAAACTTGGTCTTATTTATGGATTACTTAAAATATATTTAATGCATATGATAGGGTGTATTCATGTTACATCTATTGAGATATACATATTATTTTTTTATATATGAATGATTTTTGATACAATAAAATTAACAATAAACAATTTCTGCTTGGAACTTGTAAATCAAAATTCTAGAGGACCTCTAATTTTATATATGTGTGTTCGTATTTTGTTACAAAAATTTTATTATTAAAAATTATTTTTTATTTCTAATACATTATATTATTTTAGATCAGAACTGTGCAAAATTTTAATGTAGCCTATATTATAAAATATATATATATATTTAATTGTATGAAATTATTTTACTATATAACAATTGAAGAAAACGATACACCGTTAATGTGCTTGTTGAGTTTTGTCACTTTTATAACATAATTCGGATGATAATATTATTTTTTTCCAGAAAATAAATAATACATAAGTTGTGTTGTAAAATGTATTGATAGAATTACATATTTAGTAATTTTTTTTCTAAGTTAATTCATTGGAGTGCTGCGCCTAGCTTACTTCGTTGAATTGCTAGTGGCAAAGAGCGTTGGTGGATGTTTTTGCAAGAGTTTGACCGTATTTTATGACCCCAGCTGTGAGAGGGTGTTCGTCCCAGAAATCCTAACGGTCAAGGAAAATAGCCTTTCTCTGTAGTCACGTACGGGTCTGCTACTCGCGCAATATCGTCAGTTTATCACAACTTTCCGGGAAGTTCTATTGTTGTTATTTATTTATAATTTAGAAATTAAAGAGTCGATCATACTAACCTTTTTACCTAAGCAAATTGCATCCTGGAAGATTTTTATCTACGTTTGCAGCAAAAATCACTTGCAGTTAGGAAACTTTTATTCTTTCAGAGTAAAATTCAGTCTGGAATTACCATACATTAAAAACCTTAGTTTTCTGGAGCAAAAAACGTCCCAGCACGAGCGACTTTAACACTGCTGCACCACACACTACGCAGCTTGAAATACATCAGTGGTCAGACTATTGTACCAGACACTCAAAATATACACATTTAAACCTTAAAAAAAAAAAACACAGACAATATTTATGAAGTGATTTTGACGTTACGCTCAACATATTTATGTAACATGTAGTCAAATTTCTATAAAAAAATATATTTATTTCTTACCTTTTATGATTAAAATTACCAATTTAATAATAGGACGTTTTAACTTTGAGGTGTTTATCACAGTTACCATGTAGGACATTATTTTATATTACTTTGGTGCCATAATGAGAACCGACTTAAAAAAGTATTAAAGTTATTAAATTTACGAAACATTTTTGTGGATCATTGTAGAAATTATCATTAAGGACTCAACTGCTCATTTATTGGTGTGATCACAAGGTTTCATCGGTCAACTTTTGACGTGTTACTAAGAAATGTTCATTCTACTACTGTAAAAAATTTTTTCTTTGGGATAATTTTCCATGTATTAAAAATTTTTGTTTCTTAACAGCGAAATTCGTCTCGACCCGAACCTACTTCGACAACCTCGCAGTAGTATACACTACGCGGCTCGGATCGCTTTAGTGGTCAAACTAATTGTATGAGACACTTAAAAAATATACCAATTTAAAGATGAATAAATATGCAACAACGATTACTTTAAGCGATTTCCACGTTGGGCTCTTTAAGTTTATGTAAGATGTATTTATATTTCCTTAAAATTGAATGAAAGTGAATTCGTTAACTTTAATGATTTAAAAGGTCTATTTTATAGAAACATGTTAAACTTTGTGCTTTTTATCACTATCCTCAGATAGGGCAATGTTTCTAGATTATTTTGGGTTCCATACTGAGGTCTATTCCATAAACTGCATTTGCAATATCCATTATTGTGGATCGTTGCAAAAAAAATTAATTTTGGAATTAACTACTCGTTTTCGGTGTGACACACAAGGTTTGCGGCAGTACTTACACTTTTGACGTGTTACTAAGAAATGTTCATTCTACTACTGTACAAATTTCGGCTTTGGGATAATTTTCTATGTATTAAAAACCTTTGTTTCTTCACAGCGAAATTCGTCCCGACCCGAGCCTACTTCTGCAACCTCGCAGTAGTATACACTACGCGGCTCGGATCGCTTTAGTGGTCAGATACATTGTACCAGGCTCTCAACAAATAAACTAATTTAAAATTTAAGAACTAAATCGTGATCGTAAATTGGCCGCCATGGTGATTTGCGAATTTATGGAGAAATAAAAGCAGTTAAAATCTTATGTAGTTTCCAAGATACATTATTACATCACCAATCATCTTAAGTAACAGGTTTACAAAATTTCAACATATTCATTAACTAGTCAGTTTTTTTTTCAAATGTGTTAGTATTAACAATCTGGACCATATCTAGTCGGTGAGGTCTGTATTGTTACAGACTATCTGTATTCCGGTATTTGGATTTTGAAGCTACTTAATGATTCGCTTTCAATGTCTATTAAAATATACCTAATGCTAATTGCAGGAATATTTCTACTCGATTTCAAAATTATAATTCCTGAACATTTGTAGCGGACACATTTCAATGTAACACTCACTGATTTTCGAGTTGTGTTGAGGTTTCGCATGCCACTTCGTGTACACGAGATGGCCCCTGCTCTGGTAACAATGAGTAGGGACACCTGTATTTCGCGAATACATTTCGTGTCAAGGTATTTCACAAAATACTGTAGCTTTTTATAAGAGGAAAGGCAAATTGTGAGGGTGCAGCAGTACTGTGACCACATTCTCATTGGCCTCGTCAAGAGCGGGACGACACCTCTCACCGCTCTCAGCCAATAACCACAGGAGAAAAGCTACAGTATTTTGTGAAATACCTTGACACGAAATGTATTCTCGAAATACAGGTGTCCCTAACAATGAGTCATCACAACCGGTGCCGTCTGTACGAGCGTCTTCACAAGTTATCCTGAAATATGTTCTTAAATATTAATTCAAGTGAATTCTTAAAATCCTACACACCTTATCTTAAGTGTCGTAAGTGAATCGTTATATTTTGTAAATCCATATAATATAGGAGCCACCATGGCGCGAAGCGATGGACGCGATACGAATATTTTTTTTTTACCAACCACTACATCAGTAAATATTTGTGGTTTCCATTCGCTATGAATTCAAGCATGTAACATTTGTACTGCTTCTTCAATTCGGCCACAGTTAAATGGGAGGCTCTGAATCCCTGAAAACTCCTCAACAAAATCAACGATGAATCACAGGCATTATAACAAACAGTTGTCACAAGTCAAGTAGCCAATGAGCAGGTGACATTTTTCGAGTCCGTAGAGGATTGACTATCGTACAGGTCATTAACAACACGCCCTTACGCGCATGGTTAATACCCGCATGAGTAGAGCAGAGGTGCCCACCTCTCCCCCCCCCCCCCAAACACTATGACTCAACCCCCCCTAAACTAATTATGCCCCCCCCCCCGAATTTTTTTTATGCCATTTTCTAAATGATTTACTCAATTATTTTATAATATTATACTTTTTTAGTATTATATTTTATCACATTTTGCATTAATTAAAACTGATTTTCTAATAATAATTTTGGTAATATCAGGTAATATTTCCATCCTGAACCGACAGATGCCAAACTGCTTTTGTTGAGGAAAGTGCGGGGTTGCCAATTTGATTTACAAGATCCCTTTCATTTATCAAAGCACCAGAATCGTATTTTCACATTAGAAGCTATAATTATGTAAATAATATATACATTTTTCTCGTCTTTTAACCAACCCCCCCCCCCCCTGAAATATTAATGACGCAGTCTGCGTCGTTACCCCCCCCTTGTGGGCACCCCTGAGTAGAGTGTAAAGGCGTAAGCATGATACACATCTGGTCCTCATCTAACCGCGCACACTTAGATTTAACTCAGGATAGGGTGAAAAATGTTTACTAATTTTGCAGTCCTAACAGTCACCAACGAAACGCCAGCAAAATAAATAAATAAGGCCACGAATATTGTTCGTGAATGAAGGCGAAGCTGATACTTTGGAAACGTTACCAGCATATATTAAATAATGTTTAACTATTATTTACGTAGCTTACTTCTTAAAACTGCATTCATGTAAACTGATTTTGTGTGAGACTATGTTGAGTGTTTTCTGCTACACTTATTTTTCTGAAAAAAAGTATATTGTGGCTTAATAAACTTGTTAACATTGATGCCTGTCATAAAAAAAATTCAAACGTAATCATACGGATACATGTTGAGTATAGTTTATGAATGGTTCACGCATTGCTGGAAAAAAAAAGCATGTTTACAATTTTACACATCTTTATGTTGTCGCATCGCGTCCATCGCGTTGTACATACGCAACTCTGAAAAATAAATGTATGGTAAAAAAGCTATAATAAAATAATCTCTTATCTTTCTTTATTCTTTTTTCTAAGCGCTCTAATGGCTTTCGATAGTTTTGTTCTTTTGTGTACTATGCTTGGTGGAGGTTTCTTCGGCATTTTATTCCTGAATAAATCTCACGCTTACAACAAAAAACATCTAGCTAAATCACTGTGCTAAATAATAACAGAGAATAACCATTCAATTATACGCCGAGCTAGACCAAACACGTTCTCTTATCTACTGAAAATGAGTACGTTGACCTTCATATCAGTTTCGCGCGAAATCCCGTCTCCCCTTCGTAAACAGCAGACAGCTGAGGCAGGGTGGGAACGAGAGAAAACACTGGCTGCAAACAGTTCGGGAAACTGTCGCAAGGTGTCACTACTGTCCAGCGCGCTCCATAATTTCTCGTATCCGAGCTTGCACGCTGCTCAAACTTCTACAGTTACGTTTTTACTTTAGGTCCGACTGCAATAAGCTAAAGACTAAAATAAAGTCAATCATTCAGCCGACAGATATATTGGCGTTTGAATTACAAATGAAAACGCGAATGTTATTAAATTCGCAAATGAATATCACGCAATTTCGTAGCAGCTCATTTATTAAAATTCAAATTGTAAATACGTTAAATTAATAATGATTACAGATAAAATAATGGTCACAGTCATATCTCCCGTGTCTGAAAATTTATCTGCGAAAGTTTTACCACTGAATTCTTTATAGTTTATTAATAAAGCTTGAATTAAAGAAATTCCCGAAAATCAGCAATAACTTAATTAAAATAAAAAAATAAAAAAAATAATTTTACACCAGAATGGTTCAAATCTTCTCTAGAAGCTGAATCATTAACAAATATATTGTTTTTTTTAATACGATGCTGGTGCACCAATCCCCTTAAGTCAGACTACCTAATTTTTTTACAATGCACCATCATACAGTTTAACAGAGGTAGGAGAGAGAACCTCTTATCGATGTTGTTTCAAAGAATCTAAATTTACAAATATTACTATTTATCTTATTATGATATGTATCTTTATGAATAAGATTTACAAAAAAAAATGAATTGATTACATTACACTTTAACATTACAAAAGACTAAAACACTAACAAAACTTAGTTTTATATATTGTTGTAGCATATTAGAAGACGAAATAACTCACTAGACTAACATTAAGAAGGCTGTATCACAAATTTACTTTACAGAGGAGAAAATATCTTTTAAAGATATTTCATTACCTCATTGATTACATAATACTGCCGTTGATGTGATCGTAGATATAAAGTATTGAAAAATTAGATTTCATTATGTTTATGTAAATATTTAGAAAACGTTATTGCTTATAGATGCTCATTATTTAAATAATAAAGAATCTTTTACTTTTATGTACTGGACAAACAAAATACTTATAAGTTAATAAGCTTAGTTGAATAACATCTTCAATTTGTATTGAATTCAATGTACAAATTGAAAATCATGTACAATGAATGCAACTGATTGAATTCAATAAATATTTGATCTTGTGAAACGGCCATAATGGTGATGTAGATAATTATAGATACTCACATGCATTTTGAGAGTCCTTATAAAGCCTATTACAATTCTATAAGTATACATTAAAATGATTTTAAAATAGACATGTGTAATATAATTAAAACTTGTTTAAATAAGATCATAACAAAAAAAAATGAAAATCCTTCAACAGTAAGTTATGTTTTATAAGATTTTAACAAAACACACATGCCATAAGAGAATATTAATCATGCCACATAATTCAACACAAAATATTCATTCCAATAGGCGCTACGTAAAAATAACTTCTATTTTTATGCTGATAACTTTGCATTGTTTTATATATATCATTATTTCTAACTTTTAATATTCTCCACACATTAACTGAAATTAAGTATTTTCAGAGCCTTAGCAAGTGTTGGTCTGTACCACATACAGTTCGTACGATATCTCTACGTGAAACACATACAGTTCATTATTTGTAATTTTAATTATATTTCCATGAACATAATGAAATTAGTATAGGGCCTAGGTTGTTCACTGTTGAGTACTTCTGAAGTATTTTCATTGTGAGTTAACATACATACCAAATGCCATTCTTCCAGTAAAGTTACAAAGAAGACAACAAGATAATATATGTATAATATATATAATATGTATAATATATATAATATATATAATATGTATGTAGTACCATATTTTAAACCCCTATTAAATGAATAATAACTCAATCTCTTTTCTGGACTATTAAGTAATAGTTTTTGATTACTGTTATTTGTAACTTAAATAAAATGACAACTAACAAATTAGTAAAATATATAATTACGTGCGGTATAGTGACAGGTTTACTTGGACGGCAAACGAATATAATAAAATGTCTATGACAATGTTAACTTTACTCATTATTATGGAAAGAAACAAAATGGGCAGATAAGCATATTCTACGCTGACATTTAAAAATGCTCAATTCAAAATGAACATTTCTTCCCGATGACAAACAAAAAAGTTGTATGGTCGCGAATAATACATTCGTATGGCGTCACATCAGCGGAATATTCCCTTGGCATAAATGTGTGAAGTCTGTGACACAAAAACAAATGAACGAACAGCTTTTTTTTTATCGGATGTGCAATCGGAGACCCTTGGGGTGGTTGAAGAGTGTCAGGTCGGTCGCCAGACCAGATAGTGAAAGCTCAGGGGCTTAGGATAGAAAAGGCCTATCTCCAAATTATTAAGTATAAATGTTGTCATGAAATAGTTAAAGACTTGATTACAACCAGGTTTTTAAACCCATCATGATCATGAAGACACTGATCGGAAGGTGATGTACAATACATTTCAATGGCCTTTTCAGTTTTTGCTAAATAATTATAAATATAAGCAAAATTCCACTGTATCTGGACAAATCAAAATATTGATTATATTTTTTTCATCACAGAAATAATATATGATATGATAACTAAATTTGAAAAAAGCGGTTATGTTAAATGTATTGTATACTTTCAGTAGGCAAAATTTCTGGCCCCTACCTCTTATAGACTTTGAGAAAAACTGCCTTTTAAAATAACATTGATATAGATAGGAGCGCAAATTTGTGACACGGCCTCTTAAGTGTCCGAAAAAATTAAAAAACATAACTTATTCACTGCAAACTGTTTTGAAGTATTCCGAGATGTTTCACATCATAAAAAATAACCTACATGTGCATTTCAGTCAGATTTTTTTTATTAATAAATTAATGCCTTAGGACGCCACCGAAAAAAATGTTAAGACAAAACCTACACAGGTTTCACTTAAATATATTTTTTTAATATATTGAAATGCATTTTCTCACAAACTGACACATCAAAAAGTTGACCAGCGGAAAACTTTTTTTCTATTAAATATAGATGGGGGACGAAAGCGTGAAAAATGTTCACAATGAATTGAATCAGTTTTTAAAAGCAGCTCCATCTCAATTTCTTCTACAGTTTCCGTGGAAATAGCTGTTAAAGATGTGTCTTATCAGTACAAGAGCGCGCTGCAATAGAGGTTTCTCTCACAAGCTGCCGTCGTAAGAGGAAACAGGGTCGTGTGTTTAGATAAGTGGGGTTCTGTCCTGCAAGCAATTTCAAATACATGGCTTCCTTAGTCAACCATGTATTTCCTTAGACACGCATTTCTGAAAACCAGCCTGCCAGTTAGTATCGCGTCTCGCGACGAAGCAACGCGTTGTGTCCGGTGACTCGTTACAGTTATAATTTTGACAAACCAATTATATATTAACATACTGATTTTATTTTCTACATTTATTTTTATTACGTACATATAAAATATGGAAGTTATAACACTGAAAAGAAATTATATCGGTATGCTACGCGGGAGGGAGCGCAAGATTATGTTGAATGTATTTGAGTATTTTTCAAAAAATATGAGTGTGCGCAATTCAATTAAGGAAGCTTACCATTCTTCTGGTCAGCTCTGTGCTACTCTTATGGAAGGGGTATCAACATTGGTCAGCGGTAGCGATAGTGATTAAAAGGTAGGTATGTGATGTTATTAATTTCTTAATCAAGTTAACGTTACATTTATCGTATAAATTCCTATGAATGAAATGTGTGTGAACAGATTCTTGTTGTAAGTTAAAGTTAAAAAAAATTCCTTATCGGCAAAGCCTAAAGGCGCAGGAAGATTTTGATGATTATATTTCTTTACATTGGAACAAAAAGGGATTTTTATATCCTTAAACCCATATTTTTTTTCCTTCCCCTTGCAGTAATGGTTGTTACAAAATATATTTTAATCGAATCTTGAACATAATATGTAAAATGTATCAAATAAATACGAAGGAATTTAATAGCGATCATGGTACAAAATTTTGAATTATTTTTCTATCCTTCTCAACACCAAGCATCTTATCAAACATTGTTTTTGACAAAGTTTTGGAAAATAATTATGATATTTACAAACAATTTAAACAGATTTGATAAGGTAGTTACGTTTTTTTTTGTCCGGTGAAAATATTTTTCGAACCCATGCAGTTATGGCTATTCGTATCAAAAATTTATTTAGAAAACATTTTTTGGCATTAGGTACTCCGAGTTATCATACGTTAAAATGGATGCGATATTATTCATATTATGGGAGTTGTTGCAATTTTTCTGTTTTTCAAAAAATCATCCTCATTTCAACCCAATTGTTCGGATTTTTCCCATAACTACTCGACCGAGAATTTCCATTACCGTATTTTATTTATCATTTTGGACATGACTTGTCCAAAAATACGGCATTTATCGGGCCCATGAAAATGTGATTATATATATATATATATATATATATATATATATATATATGGGATTTTTAGAACATAAAATAAAACTATAAGAAATTTTCGCCTACAATAGGTAGTTTTTATTTGAAATTTACATAAAAGTGGCATTATTACAAATTTATGTGTGTAATAGTATAAAATATTATAAATTACGATATGATTTCTTAAAATGATTCTTGTTCGATCCGAATTACAAAGAGACATTTCTCCTGAAATTCGTAATGTGTTAGAGATGTGGCAACAGCGCGCGCCATAAGCCGTGTACTGCAATCTAAGAGTGGGACGGGCTATAGAAGGCCGCCTATCACAAGGAAGAACTCGCTGGTGCTGGTATACCTTGTTGTGGTATAAAGGGCATTCACATTTTTTTCGCGGAAAATGCCTGCCCCTATAAATCAGTATCAAAGCGAAACAACGCTACTCGGGTGTGGAGATGCACTTCATCGTGAAAGGTTCGTAAAATAGTTTCTAACAAATCAATTAAGAAAATCTCTAGTACTTGCCATGACGCAATATTAATATGAGTACCTATATAAGCATAACTTAATTTATCTTTTGACTAAATCTAAAATAAAATCACACCTAACAACAAACGCATATGAAAATTTTCACATATAAATAAATTAGTAGCACCTAAGCAAAAAATTATGACACTATATCGTGCATGAACTTAAACTACCAAATGGAGCATTCAGGTATTTTTTTCCTTCGTGGCAATTTATGAGACAAAAATATAAAGTTTTTTTTTAGGATGGTCTGGGCGCAATTTAAGTAAAAGCATTCAGAAGAATAATTTGTTCGTTAGCTTGTTCCGTGGTCCCTGTTCAAGTCATCTTTAACTGCGAGAGTGTGGCATCATTATATAATCCAAATAGTTATTTAACGTTACCTCCAGATAAACAAAATAAGTATTTCGTGATTGACAAAACTTTAGATACCTTCAAATTCAATAAATATGAAGAAGGTTAGTATTGCTTGATTTCCAAATTAGCAGTTTCCAGATTCGAGACATCTACTTATCCATGTAGAACCAGCTCTGCAATAAACTATCTCTCGCTTTTCAGGCATGTCATGCGGGAATAAATATGTGTATATGTATGTGTGTATGTATATATATATATATATAATGGCTGATGTTAAAATACGTCCATGCACAGAAGCGCAACTGAAGACTGGCTCATCAAGATTATAGAGTGCACCGAACGTAGAGTTAAAATAGAGATAGAGTTCGGGTGAGGCTGCGTGGTAGATAATTTATTGTGCCAACATCTACAGTGTAAAAAACACATGTCGAATCGTTTGACCAATCAACATCAAGGATTTGCGCCGAAAAGAAAAGAAAACGGTGGTAGACGGACTCAACTTACATGCAAACACAAACAAAGCAGCTCAGATCAAACTGTACTTTACTGATTAAGAAAGCATTATTATTCATAAAAAAATATGTCTACTAACCTATAAAAATCAAAGAAACAAGTTATGTCACCTTTGGAATTACCTTATTTCTCATACTTTGGTTAGTACTTCACGACCACCGGAACTCGGATAAAAGGCTGTTGTACCTACACAAACAGGTTGGCCCATAACTCAACGTACAGCCAAGAACAGTTGATATGCTAGAAAATTACGGTTCTGAATCAAATACAAAAATACAAAAAGGGTCGTAATTTTCGAGTTATATGTATTTTTTCACAAGTTTATAAATCCCTACTCTGCACCATATTATTTGCTACACAATCACATAATAATTTTACTATTTGAAACAATTAAAAATAAAATCAAACATGCTAAACTTATAGAAAAAAAATATTCTTTTCACAATTTATGTGGCAAAAATTTCCAAAAAGAGTGACTTTGACAATTCACACTGTAAAAAAAAATTATAACTTAAGAAGTTATTTGAACATATGGCTTATTAAAAAAAATTAGAAAGTAAGAAAGTAAGAAAAGTAACTTTTTTGCAAAGTAATAGTTATAGTTGCCCAATTAAAAATTGTTGCCCCATAAGTCACGCAAAGAATATCCCCCCCCCAAGTGTGGGATGTTTGATTTTATTTTATGTTGTTATCAGTAGTAAATTTATTTATGTTTGTATAGCATACATTTATAGTCGCAGTATCTAATAATTTGGTGCAGGGTATGGATTTAATAACTTTTGAAAAAATGCCTATTACTCCAAATTAACTACACTTTCTTGAATTGTGGGTTTATTGTTTCAGAACAGTGAAACTGTTCTCGGCTTGACACTGAGTTATGGGTAGGGACTGGAAAAATCCGCGAATTAGATGACCTTCAGGCTAGACTACACAGTCATCTGTACACTCGGGAAAATAACGCTAGCTCATTGGTTGCTGACTTGTGAGTCGTCTTAACTAGTTTTCCTGTAGTTCGATACTTCTTTGCTCGAGAGTTTCTCATTGGCCTAGAGTCGTTTGGGTGAACAGTAAGCCAAGAGCGGAAGCGGCTTACATGGTATATATGTTTGAAAATCAGACTATCACGAAATGAATCCGCGGATGTTTCAGGGCTTAGTTATGGGACGTTCTGTATACGCATATATTGGCTTGGTGCGCAGTAGCGGAAACTGTCTTGACATTTAAGCCAATTTCCCAAGACACAAAAATAAGGGTTTAGGTGTTGAATATGCTACACTTGTACCGTAACTATGTTACTAGTGCACGATAGAACACGGCCAGTCCCTTATTTTTAGGCAACAAATTTTGGTGTCCTATCCGTTGCCGTTCTGTTGCCCGAATTCCGCGCATGCGCAGAGCTTACTTTTTCGTTGATTTCGTCCAGATGACTGAATCGCATCTGTCGCCATTAACTCGTATATAATCCTTTTTATGATCATCGGGGGACGTACCAAGCATGTTGATGTGCCAAATTAAACTTTATGAAAGAGAAACTATCGTGGAATACATTATGTAGACTTTAATGGTCGTAAAAACAAATAATCGCAACTTTAAAAGTACTTGAGAAAATTGAAATCACACCATTTAATTCGCGCGACACTGCTGCTATCTGTAGGATATCTGGCTTAGCAAATGTATCGATGGTTGCTAAACGTCCGATAGAATGCATTGAAATCAGTTTCTAGCTTCGTGCAGGGCACACAAAGTTTATTTAAAATGGTTGCTTTTTCGGCACCTAAAAAAAGGGATTGGGAGTGGACACTTTCTGGAATAAGGTAAGCGAGTTAGGTTACGGTTTGAAACCTTACCCAAAATGTCTTGGAATACCGCCGTTATATTCATTCTGCAACTCCGGACTATATCGTCCTCGACGGCAGTACCGTTTCTTCTCTCGCACTACCTCCCCCTTCCCCCTTGCATATCAAAGCCATCTTGTTCCGGAGCAGGGGCGTAGCCAGGGGGGGGGGGGGTTAGGGGTTCAAACACCCCCCCCCCCCCCGTTAGCACCAAATCTTTAATTAAATTTAAGTACCGAAAACTACTAAAATAGCACTATTTTACACCTTAAAATCCAAATTTTCCGGACCCACCGCTCTAATACGGGGGGGGGGGGGAGGGGCATGCTTCTTAACACCCCCCATACACAAATCCTGGCTACGCCACTGGTTCGGAGTAACTAGGAGGGTCTCGGAACACTCGCCGGCACGCGCGATGTTCTGCTGTGTGGCTTCCCGCGAACCGCGGGGAAGGTGTGGGTTCTTGGACGCCCTTGAAGCTGAGCCGTCTCACGCTGCTGGCTCTGGGTCAGCACGCACTTCGCCCTGCCGCGGCGGTGACTCCGCCGTCGTCGCGTCCGCTGTCTCGTCACGGGCTGCTGTTGCCAGTTCATCGCCATCGCCCTTTCGCGTTGTTTGTTTTGCGTCGCGCATTTCGTCGCCGTGTGATTACCCAACGTTATGTGCGAACTGCATTTGGAAACTAAGTGTTCATATCTACAGGCTGTCCATAAAGGAATATTCTAGTTTCAATGGTATATTATGCAAGTTAAATTTAGACTTTTTACAACAAATCAAAACATCAAATTGAAGTAAACTAGCCTAGTTTTTTTTCTTCTTTTAAATGCTTAATATGTGCACCTTTAGTTATACGGCACACAAGTCCAATTCTTCCCACACTTTGGTTAACAAGTCCGGAGTAATTCTGGGTCTCAACTCTGGCAAATCATTAGGTACTGGAGGAACGTAGAAACGATCATTAATAATGCCACAATGGCAAAAATCGCATGGCGTTTTGTCAGGTGAACGTGGAGGCCAGCGAAAAAGAGCTCTCGATTTGAATTACCTATACCATAGGCGATTTTTTTTGCCACATGGTGGGATCACAATTAAACTTTAAACGATACGCACGTTGAACTGAAAAAGATTACAGATTAGCAAATTAGCGGAAATTAGCATATTGCAGAACACAAATCGCTTTTCGCTCAGGAGCCGCCATTTTGCGTGTGTGACGATGCATCCGAGAAAACAACAAAGCAGTACTCGCGCATCTAAAACGGTTTGATTTACTTTTTAGTGACCTTGAACCAACACACTACAACGCTTACAGTTAATACTATTAAAACTTATAACTGTGACATTCTTTTAGGGACATAATTTTTATATTTCAAGGGTTCCAGGTTGAGACCAAGTCCGTGGGATGGTGTGCCCGGCGTTGCGGCTTTCATTGTTGCAGCCATCTTCAAGGGTGTCCTTCAATCACTCGCGTAATAACGTGAGGCACAAATTCATCAAGTTGCAGGAAAGAAATTTACAAAAATTCGGAATACTAAAATTTTCAACATCTTACAGATCATTGAATTTTTTTTTGCCATAGTCACTGAAACGATTCAAGAGAACAAAGATATCTACTGTTATAATACTCGCGGCTGTAATAAACTGAGACCCAAGCAAAAATAATAATAATAAAACACTTCTCAGTTTCAAACAGGAATAATTCGTGGAAGGAGAATAATATTTATTTACACGTGTAGAATCAATTGTCTCGTTCTATAATTTAAATTTTTGAACACGTATTATAAAGAGGAATAGGGGATAGTACCACCGAATATGTATAATAAATTGGTAACTATGGTTGTGGTTTATTTCGTGTACATGTTACTTTATTTCTATTATGATTATCGACAACCGTAGTCCTGTTCAGTATATATAATCCGATTGTAAGTAGTAACTAGCATATATAAATTTTTCTAATTTTATCACTATGCAATTTTTATTATAAACTATTATAAAACATATGTGTACCCTAATACAATTTAAAGGAGTTGTACAAACTTAAGGTAGTAATTATTAAACCTTATTTTTTCTACTTTTTAATGCATGCAGGTCTAAATAATATTCGGTTTCAAAGGTTTATTTCGATTTCAAAATGTCTTAATTTTGGTTATGGTATTTTATATGTTATTTATTATGTAATTTGTAAATACTACAATGATTCCATTTATAACTGATTTGTTTCATAGCTGGAGGTACAGAAACATTTGCGGATTACTTTGGTCGCAAGCTAGAATGAAATTCCTCTAACATTTGTGCACTGTGTTCATAATTGAACCGCAGTTATTGGACAAAACTCTCTACGACCATGAGCCAACGATGCCTGGCTAGGAGTGAAGTAAATGAATCAGGTAGCGCCTATTAATGAGGGCAAAAAAAATTTCTCAGAAATCAGCCAATCGAAAAGCAACCGTTAGTAGAGCAAACATACAATTTTGAATTTTAGCCTGACGCCGAACGAATCCACGATATTTCCGGGTCTCTATCGATATTCCTATGGTTTATAACTAGAGACCGGAAAAATTCGCGAATTCATTTTGCGATAGGCTAAAATACAAATAGTTATACCTCAGTGTTGCCTCTGCTATTGGCTCACAACTCACCTGGATGTCTCTGGGCCAATGAGAAACCCCCGATCATAGCTTTATCTAATCACAGGCTGCTACGTTGGGACGTCTCACAAGACAGCAGCCAATGAGTGGGTGGCATTTGACCGAGTGTACGTAGAACTGTGGAGTTCATCCTAGAGGTCATTGCACCCGCGAATTTTTCCTGTCCCTATTTTTAACATAGTATAAGGATCTACGAAATGTATGAAAAAAAAATTATGCGCGGAAACTATAGTTAAAATCGATACATTCTAAATCCACTTTCTGAAGACTCGAGACAATCTAGCGATACGAATGAGAAATATGTTTGACATTGGTTTCAAAGTTGGCCAACGATTTATGCCCGTCGCTTTCATGAAATCAGTTGGGAAATGTTTACCCTACATACGTGTGCGAGCGAGTTGGCTGCCGAGAAAAAACAGCTTTGACTTGCGGATATGTGCCGAAGACGACACGAGTAATTTATTTATTTATTATTTTTTTTTTTTGCTGGCGTGATATAGTGCTGACGAGACAAGAGGCAGGGAAAGTTTTATATATAAAATGGTTCGAAACTTAAAGGTTTTGATGTAACCGCAGGACTTGCCAGATGTTTTCCTTCTCCACCACGGCTCCGAGGTCTCGGGAGCAAGAAGCACAAGAAGCACAAGAAGCACTCTCGCGCGCCTGCGCCGCGCACATGGCGACGCGCCTTCAGCGAGGTCATGGCTCCTCCCTCGGCCGGGCGAACACGCGGTGGCACAGCTGCCGGCCGCCTCGGTGCACGTCTTCCTGGCGTTCAGAAGCCACCGTGAAGTAAATATACGGCGCGCCTGAAATGCAAGTTGCACAATATTTGGGGGTTGTAAAATATAGTCGTACAATGAAAGATAGTCATGATACTATTCATAAGTAGAACAGAAAACAAAATGCTAGGACCCGGGTTATCCTGCTGGCACGTTGTGTGGCCCCCGAAAGCTTTTTAAAAAAAAAAATTTAAAAAAGTTTGAAAAAACATTAAAGCTCGTTATTTATTTCAGTTAATATTTAGTTTTTTTTTCGCCATTTGTCAAATTTAAATTGCAAAAGAACTGACAATGTTGAGTGGATCTTTTAAAAAAAGTTAATTTTTCTGGTGGGTTATGATAGCCTTTATTTCTTTTTTAATTTCGCTCTTTGATGCAATTGTAAGATAGTGTTTTAAGCATTTTAATTGATTAAACATTTATTTCTACTAAACTATGTGTATTTTTTTTCATACCGGTGTTTCTGTTCTACATGCAGAATTTTATGAAAATGTTTCTATTATTAAAGTGCGGCCCACGATCTTGACTAATTTTTCCAATAAGTTTTCGAGCTCTTACATATCGGTAACGCCTAGTTTACGCCGTATTAAATTCTTAGCCAAAAAAAAGCCTACAAATCTATCTCAGAGAAGCTGAAGATCGCCTAAAATGAAGACGCGCAGCCAGGAGATGCAAGTAGGCCATATTAACACGATTCCTCAGCCATGAGGAACGACTCAGGTACACCGAGATGGTGACTAGCATTAACCTTATGATTCCACTGAATTTATGCGAGGTTATGTCAGTAAAAGGGAGTGCCTTGTAGTTCTTCGACCACCAAAAAAAAAATACCCTATCTACCTAAGAAACAAAACTACGTAAACTATATTTACAAAAAAAAACTATTTTAAATAAAGGCAAGTCTATATATATTGATAAAGTGTAGGTTTTAAACGACGTTACAATATTTTAAACAATGTTTTTATGTTCTAAATAACTTAAAATAGTATTATATTTATGTTTATAATAATTACTTTATAACTCAGCATACTATAGGATGATTTTAAGTAACTAACAAAAAATAATTTAGTTTTGTAACTAAAAAATTGTTCTCAAATACACCAGTAAATCTGGAAACTAAAAAACTTTTATATTAATATTTTTATAAATATAAATATGATAGAACCGCATTTTTTTAAATTATATTATCTAAACTTAGATAAGGATCTTCACTAAAAAAATTACAACAATCTGGTATGGTATTTTAATTTAATAACAGATTGTATATCAAAACTGATATACATTTCGTAAAGCATTATTCTGACTGGAAACAAATGTGTGCCAGAAAGGGCAATTAATTTTATAATTCATAAATAATTTTTGGTTTAAAAATATTGCAGTTTCGAAATTCTTAATGAAGTAAAACTTTAAAATAGTTTCTCTTATGAATCTCTGGCCTCAGTTTTTAAAGACAGTTACGATGTTGCTGTGACGTGTAGTGTTAATGGCTGCACAGCGGCGATGAGCTACAGCTGGTATGTGCAGTAGCTGCAGGAATGCACGTACCGGGAGCAGTTCCCTCTGTGCCTACACGTGCTCGTGCCAAGTGGAATGCGCGCGGCTTCCCTGCTCTCCTAGTTGGACGGACGCCATGACAGTTGTCGCCATCATCTCGCCCACCCTCAAACCAAACCACATATTACGCGAATGGCAATTATAATAATAGTTTTTTTATATGGGATATGAATCGTTGGAGTAGCGTCACGATGCTCGCAAATGGAGTCGTACGCGCTGTTGGAATTGAACTCGCGACCTTCATCATCTGAACGTGAAGTCTCAGCGATCACAACTACTGAAGATAGCTTTTTCTAACGTCTAAGAATTAGAGACCGGAAAAATTCGCGAGTTTATTTCGCGATAGGCTAAAATACAAATAGTTATACCTCAATGCAGCCTCTGTTATTGGCTCACAACTCACCTAGATGACTCTGGGCCAATGAGAAACACCCAACCAAAGCTGTATCGAATCACAGGCTGCTACGTTGGGACGTCTCACAAGACAGCAGCCAATGAGTGGGTCACATATGACCGAGTGTAAGTAGAACTATGGAGTTCATCCTACAGGTCATTGAACCCGCGATTTTTTCCGGTTCCTACTAAGAATTATAGTTCTAGTTTTGTTGTGTGCGCGGCGCAGTTTTCAGTTAAACACATTACACAAAAATTGTTAATACGAGACTCGTATAGTACTTTGCCTAATTCGCATGCATTAAAATACAAAAATTTAATATTTTACCATTACATATTGATATTTTACTTACGGTAGTGTATAATTCCCCGTTTTCTCCTGGCATCTGCACAAGGATGAATTCAAGATGTGATGGTAGAGTTTCAAGTCCACAAAGGCTTAAAGCGACAGAACCATAAAAACGTAATATTGTTTATTAACTCGATGCTAACAGTGTAGTAGGTCTTGCTAGGTTAGACTCTGAAATCTCTCGCATTGTGATTTTACGCCAAAGTCTGATAGCGGTCGGTGGGAAATAATGATTGTATCATGCGAGCGACTAAAATTTCACCGTACTTGTTACGCTAGTTCACAGTTGATGGCTTCAAGTGCCCATTCGTGAGAAGCTAGGCTCGAATCACGTTCCAGTGATACCGATGTCGGTTTCCCAGGGCTTCGCCAAATCACTCGAGAAAAACGCTGGGATATCTCCTTATTTTGAGCTCATTGTTCAATCTTTCTAGTACTGTGCTGTGTATCCGACTTTGATGATTTCCTTGTCGACGAAACGTATATCTCGAGTTTTTTTGTGATACAGGACCATGTAAGTTTTTTCAGAATCAGATCCTTTGGGAGTGTACGACTTTTGTGCTGTCAGCTGTGCGTGGATATGAATAAAAATCCCCTTGTTTGTGTTGTTGGCGCGTAGTAAATAATAGTTTGGTGCGTCGGAGGGGATGAAATTATCAAGAAGACAACGTCCGCCACGTCTCCCACCAGTGCTGCCAATGTCCAGGCAAACCCATGCATACAATTCAACACGCGTTAAACAAACACTGTGAAGTTTACGCTAGATACTGTACTCAATAAAAAATAATTAATACTTCGCCTATACAGTAACGAGATGATATATCAATCGAAATTCATTTAAAATTTACACAGACATATTTTAAAACGCTAAAATAAATTCCGGGATTCATATTTAAGTATTTTACAAAAGATTTACCTTCCTATTACGAGAGATATATAAGAGATAGTTATGTAGGTAATGCTGATTTTGATGTTTTGTTAAGTTTATCTGTTTTCGTAGTAAATACGTAACTATAGTTCCGTAACTGGATATATGAATCAGTAATAATGACTAAAAAAACGTAGTACTTGGCAGTACTGCCACCCACTTTAAAAACATACGCCCTGGCGTGGGAACAGTCTTGGTTCGAACCCAGATCGCTGTTCCGGGGAATGGGACGGACGTTGCTTTCCGGTACTTCGTTCTTCGGACCTTCGCATTCCATCTTTGCTGCGTCGTCGTTGCGTTATCACGGCGATCGTGTTTCCTTTTTTTTGTTCAAATCCTGCCAATGCCGTGTTTGCTTTACCCGTCTTAGCTTGTGCCAATTTTGTTTGTAAAGTCACAGCTTCGTCATACTCGAGACGTACGAAATTCATATTGTCTATTAAA
Source organism: Bacillus rossius redtenbacheri (assembly GCF_032445375.1). Taxonomy (NCBI): domain Eukaryota; kingdom Metazoa; phylum Arthropoda; class Insecta; order Phasmatodea; family Bacillidae; genus Bacillus; species Bacillus rossius. The sequence continues at coordinate 318,579,960 of NC_086330.1, forward strand.
CTAATATTAACATCACATATGCTTTATGTTTTAAGTGTTTTTTTACGTGTAGCATTAAAAAATTGACATTTTTGCTGGTTTTTGTATAGAGTAGGTATTTATGCATATATATTTTTTTCCAAATTAACTTACGATGCTTGACAAGCTGCTATTGGTTATTACTTGAAATTATTAAATAAGTTTACTGCCTCGTCTAAAACTGCGAACTTTGCAGACTATGAGAGGCGATGAGATGCAAACGGAGCACTGATGGAATGAATGGATGCGGGAAACAGGAGTACCCTGAGAAAACACATGGCTCAAAGTAACGTCCGTCGCCGTCATGTTTCCCTCTTGCGGGAAAGGAAATCTTCGTGGGATGCGAATAACATTGCTTGTGATAGCATGGTTACATTATCCTATTTTCATTAAAGCAGTGCCATTGTGTACAATTACTCCCATTAGGGTAGTAAATGTTAGTCTACGCAGTCAAACTACGATTTGTGGGAAACAAATTTCCAAAAGCGTATAAAGTTCAGAAATTTCTCGATGGTTTATTTCTTCCGTATGCTTGGTGCAAATTGCCATTCGGAGAACCACGTAATTTAGCTCCTGCATGGCGGGAAATGAACGCCGTAGCGTGGCAGATTTATTATTAGTCCTGTTTAACGCTTGGAAATGTGAGATTATTTATGGGCGTTGTGTGACGGCAAGGTTTACAGTGTTTTTTTTTTTTTTTTTCCCCCGTGAAACAACTGTCCAATAAAGCAAGCCTTCGCTTTCCTGTTTTTTTTCTTCTTCATTGTGTCTGCGTGTTATTCACAGCAAGTGCCAACAGCCAAAGGGTTTGCTTGGGGGAATTCACCAGACATTGATAACAGATTTTCTTTTGCTTTTGCACTTTTCATGTTCAAAGAGCTCAGCACTTGGTATTTTGTCTTTCCTAGCCGTTGGTTGGTCACTAAGCTCATTTGACCGGTACTACTACTGGTCAGTTGTAGAGTTTATAATTCATCAGTAGAGACCCGGAAATTTCGCGTATTCTTCTGGCCTCAGGATAGAATTCAAAGTTATAGGTGTGCTCGACCCATGTTTACTTTCCCATTGGTTGATTTCTTCGCGAGAACATTTTTATCCTTGTTATTTGGCACTACCTGATTCGCTTACTTCTCTCCTAGCTGGACATCATTGGCTCGCGGTCGTAGACGGGAGTGTCCAAAAAATTGCTTGCCAATCATGAACACAGTGCAAGAGTGTGAAGGTTTGCAATCTAGCTTGCGACTAAATTAATCCGCGAAATTTCCTGGTCTCTATTCATCAGCTTTGTGACAATTTAGTTTTCCTTTACGGCCTACTCTGGACTCACAAGGGGACCACCAAGTATGGTACAAACGGATTTTAGTAGGTCTTATATATGTTGTGGAGGGAGGCCCCCAGAGTACCAAGCTAAGATAAAAGGGTTTTGTCCAATGCGCCTTATTTTTCGTGAAAATGGCGGTTAAATTTTATACGAGCGTTTTAGACCGGTATATTTTCCGTCGTGCCAGGCGAGCCATTCGTCGTGAAATTAAACATAGAATTTAATAAAAATGCCCTTGCAGTTAATAAAATATGTATTAGTAAGTTTAAGAAAGAATTTCGGCTTTTAATCTCCAACCCAGACGCTCGTGGTGCGCTGGGAATATTTTACGTTTTTATGTCTTCCAGTGTTAAAAATGATATGCAATTGTGGCCACGGGGACGAAATTTTATTTATAATTCATTAATAATAACGCCCCTCGCGATAAACAAAAGAAAATATGTATTAACGAGTGCCTGGTTGCCGCGGAAGCGGCTAGATATCGCGATTCGTTCGGTTCGCGTCCGTCACCGTAGATGACAGCACCGTAGGGGAATAATATTTCGTTTTTATAATACGATTTTATAACAAATACGCATCCCAAATACACCAAATTTTTTATAATGTGTTACAATAATTTTTAAAACATTGTGCAAAAGATCCCGGGTGTAATTTGAATTATGTGTAACTGTAAAACACCATTGTTCGTACAAAAACGTATTTTAAAATTCAACATTACTTTTAAATAGCCGTACCGATTGTGCTGAAAATCAGTGGATGATCGTTAAATTACATAATATTAATAATTCAAACATGATTGAAAAGTCAAATCGATGGTTGTTTCAATCGAGTGGAAGAGAGATGCGGCGCAAGCGTATAATGAGCGTAACGGGACACATTGTAGTGGGACAATGTGCGTTACGGGACACATTTTAGTGCGTCCAGCCGGTGTTCATCAATTTATTAGACGTCACGTCAAAAAATCCAATTTAGTGTGTAGCTGTTGAAGTGACTGGTGAATAAACGGAAAACATTAGCGACGAAGCAGTAGGATTTGAATTCCGCGGAAACAAACGCGGTCCCAGCAATGGCCAAGTAATATACATGACTGATATTTGCTATTTTATATTTCATTTGGTCATTTTCAGCTGTTTAAATCCTCACGAGTCTGTAAAGGTATTTAATAGTGGGGTGTGTTTATATGAGTTCTGTCGAGTTTACTGCAATCCCAGAGGTTACCGGCCGTATTGTTACCAGGTTAATTGCTTGATGGTATTGGTTATCGTAGTTTGAATATCATAGAGCTGATTTACCGAGAAAAAAAATTGGTTTGGGTGGAGAACTTTTTAATAAGAGAATGTATAAAATATTTGAACTTTATGGGTTTCAGTTTAAAACATCTTAAAATATAAAATTAATAATTTGTCGTTATAATATCCAGTAAATTACTTTTGTTTTTGATTATAGGTAAGATAGTACAATTACGTTAAAATATTTTCAGAAGCCTGTTGGCGTTTTATTACCAATTAGCGTATTACATCTTTAAAAGCGCAGGTGTTTTTGGGTTGAGAACTCGTTAAGTATTGGTTATAGAGCCGGTGTGCTATCGAGATTGTAACAGGCGTCTTAAACTTTTATGATATACGTGACATTTTCACGCAGGCTGCTTTAAGACGTTGTTGAATAGGCGATGTTCACGGAAGATTACGCGCTGGATATCGAACGCGCTCCAATGAAAAGAAATACTGCCACCTTTCAAATGAACTTTTAATTTAAGACGCTCCGGCCGGCGCGGTGATTACAAGTGAAATGAGTGCTTCGCCTCTTGTTCGTTAATGACCACAATTAGTTTGGTAGCTTCTCTCTCTCCTTCGCTCTCTCTCTCTATCTCTTTCTACCACCCTTTCCCCCACACGTTTCATAATTTCTTTTCCCGTCCTTTTCCCTACGGCTACGTTGTGGCCTTCCATTAAATTAATCATGTAATAAATAAGAATGTTCGTAGCATAAACACATTTTACGTTCCTTTTGGCAGAATTATCTTGTCGCGTCTTCTCAGAATGCAGTTGTTACATTGCTGGCGATGGCAATGTGACTTTTTTGGTTCCCTGTTTGTTACATTATAATTAACTAATATATAATGAATTACTTTTGAATAAAATATATTTATTACATTTTTATATTATAGATCTGCACTCAAGCGCGTACTCTTCATTCCCGAGTTTTCCAAAATGTTCAACCTTTTATTTTTATAGGCAGATCACACCCACAATTGTCAATAGGATAGTAAAACTTGAAAATCATTTAAATTTAACGCACATCACTGAAACCATAGGTCGTTTCTTACAATAGGCAATGGCCTAATCCTGACCTAAATTCATCCCTTGTGTTAGTTGCATGAGTTCGCCTTAAGGACCCAGCCTACCTGGACATACGTACGGTGTGCACAACTTCAGAAAAAACCACGCCATTTGAAAACTGCTCTGGATCTTCAAGTTGTATCCGTTTGCGAAAAAAAAAATTAAAGAATACGTTGAGGGAGGATGAATGCATAGTTATGTTTTAGTATTTTGTTTAAAAACTACGTAAATCGTAACTTAATTAAAGAAAAGTATGGCAGCTAATCTTGAAAGACTTCAGGAAATACAATTTTTTTTAACAGCAAAAGAGATATAATTTATAAGACTTAAAACTGATGAATTTAGCGGATTTTTTTATCTCTCAACCATAAAAATTCCCTCGCGTCTTATAAGGTGTCTGACAAGACACATGAGTGGCTTTACTCTTCTTCTTTCTTCCTCACGTGCGTGGCATCTTTTTCAGTCCTCCGCAGCACTTTTTCATTCGTCACTTTGCCCACCGGCAGATTTATTTAGGATTCTACGCCAGCGCCATATTTCAAATGTCTCTGTTCTCTTACTTTGTGCCTTCCGCGCTATACAGAGCTGCGTTCTCGTTCTCAGTACAGTCCGCACTTTTGAAAATTCGTGAGTGACGACTTCTTGTAGCCTTTCTAGTGGTGTGCGTATTTTAAATAGTAACATTTTCTTTGGTTTCTTTAATATTATATCGATGTAAGTTCTGGTGACCACACAACGCTTCTTTCTGCCGACGAAGGACTAACTCCTATGCCTGTGCTTCTTGACTTTGCGAACATTTAAAGGGGAGATAAAGGAACCAAAAAACGCCATCTTGGTTTCAATGGGTTTTTTAAAGTCATAAAAATTTTAATTGTTTTATTTTGCTGGATAATAGTGACCGTCCGATACTTTTGTATTCAGTAAAGTGAATATTCGGTTGCTACTTTTAATCACCATAACGGCACGAGCGTACATCCTGTAAACATTAATATGCTAATTTCTGTGTAGTAATAATGAGAGTATTTATGTATGTAGAATTACAACGCATGATTATAGGTATGGGAGTTTTAGTGTGGAAAATAAATATGTCACGTGGTTGGGGTCTTAATTCACACTTAATTTTGCTCTTTTCCTGATACTAAAGCAAAACATTGAGTCTAGGTACTGCAGATATAAACACTATCATAAAAATTTCAAAGAGTTTTGGCAAGGTATTGAATTGTTCACCTTATCGAAAGAATGGTTGGAATTAATTAAAAACGAAAATTTTCTAGCACGCCAGCGTGCGTTCGTTTTAGAAGCTAGCAACCTAAGCACTATCAGGTAAGTGGTAATTAAACTGATCTCTATTGAGATGTGGAAACCTAGCATAGACATCAGCTTACGGCGAAATGAATTTTCCTCACTCATACCTTGGACGATACGTTATAGGTAGTTAGTTCGAGCCCGCTTATTCATGACATTTTTTGACATATACTAAATTATTATCTTAACTTTTTTTTTTCAAATATTTTTTCTTGAGAAAAATATTTTAGCTAGTTACGACACAGGTCAAAACGCCCTATATCCGAGTTATTCTTTTACTTGGGCGATTTTTTATAACGTATTTACTATAGCTATAAGGATTACACATTTTCAAAAGCATTTGCGCGAACATTTAGATCAGTATTCAGAAATTCTGAATAAAAGCTAGACGGTCGCGGATTGGATGAAGAGATTTTGGAAGTTCAAAAACATATTTTGCAAGGAAGAACTGAATGTTGCATTTTCCAACGATTGTATTTATTGAAAAACGCTCAGCTTTGTTTTATTTCGCACAACGTTATTTGCAGGGATATTTTCTGAAACATATAGCTGAACACAAGTTTTGCACAGTTGCGCTGAGTAAAACTTATCTTTAAATAGTATAAAACAATGTCGCTATCCACGTCTATCTGATCGTTTACTTATTGTAAACTACTGCATGGATTTTGATGCGGTTTTCACCATCATTTAGAGAATTTTTTCCGGAAGGTTTGTATGTATAAAAATTTCATATAATATTAAAAGATAGTAGACGCGATTTTTTATGGCTATTATGGCACTTACATAACTTACGCTGACATAAATGACTGGTACATCAAATTAATGTAATAAAGAATTGTAGTTCTTAAAAAGCTCTACAGAAAAGTCCGTGATATCGTTACGTCTATCTTCTGAGGATGACTCACAGTAACCAATTTTATCTTTCGAAATTGGTTCAAAATATTGGGTAATTTCGAAGCTATTTTTATCGAGATAATATTAATACTTATCCAATTCAATATGTTAGTTACCTGAAGCATTTTTTTAGATGAAAATAATCCCTTAAACCATAGTATATACGATCCATCATTTTGATTCCGCGGATTACATTAAAAGCAACGGATTCACCGTTTCAATTTAAACGACTTTAATTCTCAGAATTGTACAAATGTCTTTATACTTGACGAAAAATAAAGCTGAGGTTAAAAGTTCAATGTTGCCTGAATAAATTTGAACATTGAGTGTTTTTGACATGGACAGCTATATGTAGCTTTTTCGCGTGTGACTTCTATACAAATATCTGTTTTTGCTGTAAAAAATATTTACAAAGAAATTCTTGAGTTATGGGTAGTACGTGTTAGTATATACCTATACAATTTTTGAAAACACTCGATACTTAGAGAACTTGATACTTAGAAGTACTTATTAAATCTAAATCACTCCACACTAGCAGATAGCATCCTTGTGAAGCCGAGGTGCTTCACTAGTTTATATTTTTATCATAAAATAACAATTTTTTTTCTCGACAGTATCGGCTCTTACGGAGGAACTTTTCTTTGTCAAAGCTTTTCGTTTACGTTCTTAATTTGAATGTTTGCTATCTGAAAGGAAATTTAAAAAAAAAACAACTTACAACCTGATATCATGCAAAACTTTTGTAACAGAGTGTACATTTGAGCTTGCAGAGTGATTAGTTTAGACCATGGTGACCTTGGTCTACTGAGCAACATTCACCGCAGTTGGTAACTTCAAACTCCAGTGTGTGCTTGAGTGATCGTGCAGGGTGTTAAAAACACCCGCAGCGATCCTGCAGCGCGAACAAGACGTCACTTAGCTCACAGCCAGACACTAGTCCTCACTTCGTCTCCCAAGGGGAGGGCACAACTTGGGAGATTCCCTTTGGGATGAAACTCAGTGTATTAGTAGCATACCTTTAGGATGTCCACTCTTTAAAATAATAAAGCACACTCGCCAGCCAAATCCGAGACTGATGGTCGCTTTTTCTAATAACTAATTTTAAATAAATATACTGTTTACAAATATTATGATTTATAATTATAAATGAATTATTTTTTATTTATTAAATATTACTTGATATTAATTCCAGTGTGACGATAGATTGCCTACTTGTACAACTAAAGTTAATATGTTTAGTGAAATTTTTTTAAGACACCTAAATGTGAGACTTTGTAACTGCAGGGTCTGTAATCAGTCAGGTAACGCAACTAGGTGACGTTGACTCGTCGAGAAATGCTGACGGTTTTAGTTTATCGAATCACACTATTTACTAGAACGTAAGCTACCCCACATCGGACACTATCGTCACGTAGTTGATATCACGACGTGGAAGGCATTGTGCTGTTCCTAAAACTGCCGGTCTATCGTCGCATGTATCAAAATGGTGGGCGAATCCATTTCCTTTTGAGTCATGCCACCCACCGTTCATTTTTGTTGTAATGGTCTGCCTACTTACGGGCGACTAGGCGAAAACGTCTGACTTAACAGTAACATTGCGTGTTGCTGCCGCTCAGGTTTTTCATGAAGTTTCGTCTAAAATAGTTCTTTCCAAGGTCTATTTCACCAGATATCGGTTTAACTGACATATATCGTTTAATACATGTATTATCTCAAAAACAACAAAAAAACAGCAACGTTTCGCCTTAGATCTTTATTACTTTTTACGCGTGTAAAATATAATATTTGTACAACTGTTGCATCATAAATACGTTGTATTATTTTATTGACTCTCAAAATATAGGCATTATATATTTCTCAAGCATTTTTATATATTTTTTACAATGTGTCTTGTTGGTCCATATATATATATATATATATATATATATATATATATATATATATATATATATATATACTGATGCTCATATCATCTGCCACGTTCATCAGTGATTGTTTCGCGAATGTGGAAGCTCTATATGGTTGTGCAGTTAACTTTTCATTTAAGTAAATATTTTCCCGGGTCTTTTTGAAATTATAAGTCGGTTATAGTTTTTTAACGATGTAACTAGGATATTTCATTTTTATTTTTTATTATTTTCAGAAGACATTAATTTATTCTGGCAAAATTAGTAAGAGTTGGCTTACATATTAATTTACCATCCAAAATTAACACAACAAGTTCCAAAGCAGGTTATACAAATCTTTTACTTCTACTGTTAGTTATACATTTTAAAATCATATTTTTGAGTTACATTACTGAAATAAAAAAGACTAAGATGAAGAGTAAATTAGTCCTTATTTCTAAAAACAAGTTTAAATGTGAATGCTTCTAGTCCTCCTCTATATTTACATTGAATGCTTTTTCTAGTGTATTCAATAAAATAAGAAAAATACAATTTAAAAAATAAAAATATATATATATATTATTTGTTAAATGTAAACGCCCTGGCTATAGTCAAAAGTGGCAACGCAAGGAGTGCCCGCCGCTACTACGCTCCCGCGACCTCCTCACGTATCGATTGGGCGCCCGAGGTGCGTAGACCTCGTGACGTCACGAGGCCGCGCGCGCGCCTGCGCATCTCGCCTCGACGTCACCTGTTGGCGACGTGGGGGGGCGTGCCTCCCGCGGCTCGGCTGCTCGCGGTAACTACGGAAGCTTGGCTGAGGCAGCGCCGCCGCGTGTGCATGCGGGGAAGGCAGGGGGAGGGATGTCCTGCGGGAGTGCCACGTGTGCTTGTCCCTGTAGGCAGGACGAGGACGAGCGCACGCCCGACGAGCGCAGGATGGACGACGAGATCCAGGAGACGGTGGAGTCGATCCTGGGCAAGGGCGCCCGCGTCGTGGACTGCGAGAAGAAGTCGAGCGTGCGCGAGGAGGAGGTGCTGCTGGTGAACGGCTGCCCCATCGCGCTGGAGGGCGAGGACGGAGCGGCCATCCGCGAGGCGCTGCTGCGAGGCACGGTGCCGCACGGCGACCTGCTCAACCAGATCCTGATCCGCGCCGGCATCCTGCGCGCGCCGGTGCGCCTCGAGACCTCGCTCAGCGTCAAGTCGTCGGTGGTGACGCGCGAGGAGGTGACGGTGGCGCGCGGCGGCCGCGTCGTGGACGAGCGCTCGCGCGAGACGCACGAGGACAACTTCTACACCAGCTCGACGAGCGAGGTGTGGGAGCCGGCGGGCGTGGCGCCGCGGCCCGCCAGCGACGCCTCCACCTCCACCGACGACTCCTCGGCGGGCGGGTCGCGCTACTACCTGCCGCTGCCGCCGCCCCCGCCGCCGCCGCCGGCCCAGCTGCCGCCGCCGGCCTTCTACCCGCCCACCGTGCTGCGCGGCGGCGCCGCCCCCACGCCCTCCACGGCCTCCTCGTCCGAGGACGGCGTGGACTGCGCGTCGCCCGGCCGCCAGCTGAGCAACGGCCTGCGCGACGTGCGGCTGGACGAAGGAGCGCGCGCGCCCCTCGGCGTGCACACCACTGCGTCGGCCGTGAGTATGCCTCGCGCCTCCCCCTGCCGGGCTCCTGCCATCACCACTCCGTCAGGTGGCTGGTAGCGGCCGTTGAGTACTCACTCAGGCTGATGTAGACCGGCGAGCATTCATTGGCTCAGATTCCTGTAATTATAACCATACCAGCACGCAACTCAATGCAGGAGCAGCGCCAAACGCGGAAGTGTTTTGTAAATTTTGCTATCGCCGAATAATTGCACGAATATTTTCAGTCCCTACTGCTGATTACTTCGCAGGCTTAGGTAAACTACACTGGTTCCTTTTTTATGACATGCTTAACTCCTTGAATATATGTATCGCTCGCTCTGAGGCTAGGGTAGGGGTACTGTATTGCAACACCTCGACGTAACTCAAACTTAACGAGCACCGGCTCAATAGACAAGTGGTTTGGAGGGCCCGTCGACTATTAAGCCTAGAAGCATAGCCGTGCGAGGTAACCAAAAATCTAATTGTGAGACTCGGGAGCCAGTAGCAAGCTTGCCACTAGATAATTGCCCATCATGTGGTGACCTGTCAAGACTACACACGCAGGCAGCTGCCAGTGAACAGTTTTTAGCTACAGCACGCGTAGGATTATATAGTCTTGCCGTCAATGAAGCCACAAATTTTTCCTGGCACTACTCATCGCTACACACGAGACCATAATTAAATAAAAGTTGCCGTGTTATGCATTGCATGTGTTGGTCGAATTTTTTTTTTTCAATATTAATTGTCATTATTGGCTGACACTCGACAATACAAAGTGCTCCACTCGGACGAAGTGCTGTGAAACTTTTGAACTTCAGCGCTGTGTCACCTGAGCACGTCCTGACACATGCCTTTGACAGTTCTGTTGTCAAATATGCCATTCAATTTTCGGACCACATATTTTCTACCTGGTTGGTACAACCCTGTATTCATTAATGCCTTAGCCTACAGTAGGGTTATTATAGCGGAAACACACACACACATACATATATAAATAGGCAATCTCTGGCGCGTGCTGTTGCGAAATAGTTTTGAAGTTTGAACTTAAAAATTAAAGAAAACCGGTATCAAACTAGAAGCACGATTAAAAAAAATTTAGAATTAGAAAAATATTTTATATTCATACACCTACATACAACCTTACTCTTTGAGGCTATCTTTCATTAAAGCCTGTTTAATGTTATGTCAATATTTTTTCTTGTCCGTATGACAAATGTTTGTTAGTTTTAACCAGTTTATTCTTTTAAGTATATTTTCAGATGAAAATAGGCTACAAATAGTTAGCAAAAAAATTATTAATGCATTGTGAATTGCGTGTGTAAATATGAGCAGTAACTTGTTCGTGTCCATAAAATACAAATTCCTTTTCCTTAGAAGTGTCAAAAATACACGTAATGGTGTACGTTATAGCCAAATTGTTTTAATTAAGAAGTCGCTATCACTTTGTATGATCTTCAATGCAGAAAGTACACTGAAATACGCGCTGCGTCTAACTACAAATCAACATATGACCTTTTTGATAAAAGGGAACGTGTGTAGGAATAACAAATGTTTTTAAAAAAAGTGTCATTCCTTACGATAAATTATTTCGTAATTATATTGAGAAATCGTAAGCTAATGATAAGCACACGGCAGAAGACTATGGCAGACTTGGATATAATTAAGAAAAATCTGAGAAAGTTTTTGCAGGTAAATTAAAGGAATATCATTAATACTTTCCTTTTCCCCACGAATGGGCAAACTGACCTAAAAGAGTGTGCGTCTTCCTGAACTTCACCACAATATAGGCTGTGATTCATAATAACTGTCACAAATAAACGCAAGAGAATTATTTATTCATAACAAAAAATATTATCCTTAGAATTGCTTTCGTTGATATGACATGTGGCAAGTGCCCCTTTACTGGTAGACCACAGTTACGGAGCACTAAAGCTGTCCCTGTGTTGTAAATATCATCCCGTAGGCCATGCTGTCTTAAGAAATTCTGTAAGTATCTAACGTGTGACGTAAAATCCTTAATCGTGTTTCGCGCCCTTTTTGGCTAATTTTTTAATCCAAAAGTTTTTATTGCACTTTTTTTAAGTTTCACTTAGGGAGGTAATTTATTTATATATTGCACTGCTCACGCGTGGGTTTAAAAACTTTTGAGTCTCCGTCTCCCATCGTTTATCAAGTGCAGATAATTTGAGCTTACAAAGGCATCTTCATAGTTCCAAATAACGGAATCTGCTTAGAAAACAGGCCAGATTCTGACTTCGAATTCTATTAGTAGTATAGTTATGACGATTCGAGTGCAGGCTTCATGTTATGGAGAGACAGATTCAGTGGTTGTTCACCACACTAGATTTTAGTGATCTCTGACCTACAAAATGTTCCTTATTACCCAACAATGACAAAAATTTGCTCGAAACAGGAAATTGTCTTTAGGAAAAACCTTTTTTGTTTAATTTTGAGATTTTAAAATAGGTTTTTGGGTACAAAAAATAAATATGGGTGGGTAAAGGTCACCAAATTACAATATGGTGACCAGATACTGACCCGCTCATTATCCACAGATTGAAGCCTGCCCTTGAATCGTCTTGACCATACTACTGCAGTGTTAATTGTAAACAGGCGTGTGGAAGGAACAAGAGCGAATTTTCTGTGGACGTAACACGTTTTCAAAGTTGCGTGTGATATACCAAGATAATTCTCAATGAATTCATGAATTTACGAAGATCCCTGGAGAATATTTAATCCGTGTTATACGTAATTTTAAGGGGGGGAAATATTTTGACAGTGTAGGTGTAGGAGCAGCTGACTCGGGTGGCTTGGTGGCGTGTCTGCGGTGTCGAAACGCGGCGAAGCGGCCACGCTCTCAGCAGATGCAAGCCGGTCGACGTTAAGTAGTCTAGGAGAGGGCGTTGAGTGGTGGATGCCGGGGGAGCAACTGGAAAATTAATTAAGAAGTTTGAACAGCCCGGCTTTTGTTTGGCCAGGGGGACTCTCTGTGGAGGAAAACAACTCCACGAGGGCACCCTGACATTCTTCTCTCGCCAGCACCACTGAATTGGCCGGGAAAGTATCTGGAATTCAGGTAATGTTAAACCAAGGAGGTTGGAATGAGTAAACACGTGGAGAGGCTAGCGAAGGAATGAGGGTGAAGCCAGTTCTGCAGCGAATGGCGGTTAAAATATGCACGGACGAAATCGCAGATTAATGGTAATGCATAAGCTATCATTTAGAATATTTTTTAAATATATCTTCCATTGCGGTGTGACAGAGAACCTTAGAATTTCTTAAATATGGAAAAATCGTTGATGTGACATTACTATAAATTCGTAAATGCGTTTTAAAAGCTTAAAAATTGTGAATTACGAATAAGGAAATTTGAAGATGAGGGCAAATTATTTAATAATTATATAGCAGAATTATATGTTTTATTTCGATTCCGAGCAGGTAACTTCCGATGGACTAAGCATAACACTTAATAAATATCAATTATAAAATGAAATCCATTTTTTTTTTCAATTGTTTTTGCACGTTTCTGGTCGTTATAATAAAAATCCATTGATTTTTCCAATATTGTAAACATTTATTTCAAATGTGTTATAAAATTGAAATATGTTGGTTAAAATTGAAATTTAAGTAGCCGAATATACATCAGTATCGTAATTCAAATTAGTTAAATTTTTTAACGAGTTTCGAAATCTACATTTTTTCATGTACACATATTAAAGTGCACATCTTTCAAGAACACTGCAGTACTTGTGTGGTAAAAGGTGTCGATAATAGGTGAAGAAAATATCGAAGAAAAAGACTGGGGGAAGAAGAAGAGTAGGGTGAGAATAAATGGAGAAGAGTAGTAATAAATAGACGAATGTGACCGTAGTCGAAGGCGAGCTCTTTACCACATAAATAGTGCGACAGACACGCCCGAACGTGTCCGAAGTTCCACGAAAGACCAATAATCATGCCATAAGCCATCAAGACTATTATACACTACTTTTGTTTCTCTGGAATAGGATTTTTTCGTACAGACTTTTAAGCGAGTGTTTAATAAACATATTTTGGCTTTTTTTTAAAATTGAAATTGGTATGTTTTCTTAGGTAGGTTATGGGTTATGCAAATATGCTTTGATTGTAGGAGTGTTACACTGCTTATGATATTTTGAAATTTTAAAATGACTGTTACACCTAAATGCTTGACATCTATAGTTTTAAACATTATTGATCACTTTTTAATTAAAATTTAAGTTTTTAACTAAAAAAACTTTGAACGGTACGCAGTGCCTATAAAAAACGATTGGCTAGCAGTATAAAACCTGATACGCTGTGAATATGTGGTGATGTGGAAATATTGGTAAATGGAAGTTAACGTGTTATGAAGACATCAGTAGTCCCATATCGGTCGTTTTTTTTATTACCGCCTTAGCTAATGGGGCGCGTTTTTAATGCAAGGATCGTGAAGTTCCGCTGATAAGTTAGGAATTACTTGCTCTTTAAAGACTGCATTCCGGTAGTTGTTTATCTCAGTGTCGCTACACTATGGCATATTTCAGTTCTTCATTGGCTGCAGCTATACTTATTGAAACGTAATATGAGAATAACTTGGTTCAGCGTAATTTGGCCCTACTTTGGACACTGATTTCTTCATTAGCTCAATTAATTCTATGAGAAGTGTAATAAAAAAAAACTATAGTCCATGGACAGACATATAAAACGTTCATGTGGTTTAATTTAAGCTTAGCAATCAATCAAACCGTGAATTTCTCTAGTGTGTTCTATTCATCGTAGGTCGAAGAATATAACGAATCCATTCAGCAGCCATGTCGACTTAAATGAGGTAATAGTATTGAGATCACATTTACTTAGACATGCATTCGATACAATTTAGTGATAAATAAATGTAGAAAAACTAGCGTGACCAAACTAAGTGAAATACAAATACAACATAATATTAATAAAAATATTGATTTAATATACCCACCATAAACAAAATGCATCCATGCCTGAGGTGAAGTCACATCCATGACTTCAATATTAGAGTATTCGACAATAACCACTACATCATTTAGCCAGAAAAAAAAATATTTTCATATCGGCTGTCCAAAGTTGGACGAATGTTGCTACAGTGTGGCTATAGAATTCCATGCAAGTCTAAAATACTTTCAAAAATATTATATAAAATGTAGGTTTCGCAATAATCTCTGTTATATACATCGATTTTTGGTTTGCTTTTTTATTTTGTAACATTTTTTTGACATGCGGGCTGCAGCAAATAACATTAACAACAACAACACTTTTTCTCGCACAGTGACATCGAAGAGTGGCCTAAACTATGTTAATTGCCCGGTTATAACCATAAATGCGTAATAAATATGTCGTACAAATTGCAAAGATTTTAGTATGCATACTGAGATGTGGTGACATTACAACTGAATTATTACATTAATTATGTGTATGCAGTTTAAAAATTCTTTCCTCTTTGCCATCGCTAACAATTATACACGTTTCAAGCGTAGAAATTATTTACTTTTTTTAAAATCACATCTTACAAATAAAACGTGGCAGTAATTCGGAAAATCAGTAAACTATTAATTATGCATAGGAGAGACAGGTAAACAAGTTTTATTTGCGACTTAACTTAGCTCGAAGGTCTTTTTTGTTTACACGATAGAAAATGTTTTGGTTCTAAGTATTTAAATGTTCAGCACTGTACCAGCTCATATTAAAAAAAAAACACAATCAAAGTAAAACAAATTGTTATTTAGTTATTTTAGTAGGTATGTAACACAATTTTGCTGGCAAATTGTTTACAGAAATGTTTTGTGATTATAATTTTTTCGTCTGGACTGCGCACATTTTCAGTAAGTTTCTATTTTTCTGCGAATTCTACGAACACAATATGATTATATATTTTCTTAAGTGTTACTAATTGGAGATTCGTAAATTTATCTCCTTTTGAGGACGCGTCAAAAAAGTGTGCAAACTATAAACATCGACAAAGTTTTTCTATTGTAAGCCACTTTATGGAAATCATGGTTGTAGTAGTTTTTTGAACATAAGTTAAGAAAATTGATTGCAACATATGTGTAAAACCGAATCAGCGTAGGCTTACTGCTAGTTAATATGTACAGTTAGCATTTTTTGTAATTTTGTAGTATATTTTCGACATATTTCAAAAACATACTACCTATAATACCAGTTGCCATGGTGCGACTTTCGTAAAAATTTTTATATAGTTTTTAGTGACATCTTCAATACAATTTTGTTGACACTTTAACTGTCGCAATTTTTCACAAATCACTTTCAAACTGATACATAAAATCTAGTAGTGGAAAGATTGGTATTGACCAGAGAGGTAGAAATGGGGAAGGTTTTTTGAAAAACAGAAGAATCGCTGTTCATTCTAAATACAATGTTCATATTTAATAATTTTTTAGCTAATTTAAAACCCTGAATAAAAAGTAAATACTATTTTTTTTATTTTGTGTATGGTAACTAATGTTAAAATAATATTTATTTTTATTTTTATCTTGCTATTTTTGCACAGTGTCTCTTATTTCCTTCAAAGGCAAGCATATATATTTTGTAGTGTATGTGTAACCGATATACATCTGCCACCATATGTATTTTTAAGTTTGTGTTCTGTTTTGGTGCAGCAAAAGTAACACACAAAACATAAATATGAAATGTGGTCTCTCCTTAAACATATTGGAATTTGTTCTAGCAAAAGGAAAGCCAAACGTACCAGGCATTTACCAGCCAACTAATGGGAATTATGTGTTCCCAATATAAATGTCAAAAGAATCACACAATGCTTTCTAAGCAATAAAACTCAAACAAAAAAATAATCCTGTTAGTCTCATTAGCTGAATCTCGCTTTCACTCTCCCCTTCGTATATATTATGATATCTTCGTGCCACATGCACCACTGGTCAAAGAACGGGTGTTAATTTATCACCTAAATGAACATCGAAATCATGCAATACTATAAATTATAAATTATAAAGCAGTTAAAACTATCTAGCAAGATAAGGTAGTACGACACTAGTATTGACGTAAACTAGTTGGATTGGCAATTCTGAGTGCCGCGGTTGTCAGCGAAGTGAGAGCCATCTATGTGGTGGCCTGCGAAGCAAATCAATACTGGTTGGCGCTGGCGTCGTGGTACGTAGTACGGCCGCTAGAGTGCTGAGTGTCGGTCGACAAGAGTCGAGAGCTACTTGTTCGAGGGCTAAGCTGAACGCAAGGAATCGATTTTTTGTTGTTGTTGTGCTGCCATCTATCTTTTTAACTTAACTAATTTGAACTATCGTAACTATTCATAAGTTGTATTTTATAGCTCTTACAATAATAGTACACATAAAAACAGAAACAGATCACGGAACTTATATATATATTTATTTAGCTACCTTTCTGCCGCTTCCACAACACACGGGTACGTAAATAATGGCAACCAATAATATAAAATTTCACGTTTACAGCCAATTAATTTAAATGAAAAAAAAAATTGTGATACGAGAACATAATTCGCGAATAACACATAATATAATAATAAACCACAAAGTAATAATAGCATATTAGAATTCTTGTATTTAATTTAATTTTTTACGTATTTAAAATGTAAATAAACATGGCTGCATCCTTTGTCAGATAGTGCGCTTTTATTAATCGTAAGGATTTTGGAAACATGCAATGTAGATACACCGTTCCGTGAGATGTCTCCGTTTATGTTATCCGTCTCCGTTTACTTTATCCGTCTCCGTTTACATTATCCGTCCCCGCTTCCGCGTCATTTTAGAACTGACCTAAATCCTTATATCAAAGATTGATTTTTTTAAATTTGTATTTCAGTAAAACGAAACTTAGTTCCGCATTCATTCGTTTTCAGATATTGAAAGTACATACCTAATATGCCACATATATCAATGTTACATTGGAAGAAAAAGGGTCTTACTCAATATGCCAACCATCCCTCCTAAGTTAGGTTTGCCAGGAAGGAACAGTCTGACATTGAAAGCTAAATGAACCTTAGGCTCGATAGCACTCCAAACTTGAAGTGCAGAGAAAGAATCAGTGATAAAATAAACTGCGCCGATTGGCTCGCCACGTTGCCCATACAATAGGTGCAGAAAAAACTTAATAACATAGGAGGAAATGCTTGTAAAGAATCTGTAGGGCAAAACAATTGAAAGCAATTTACACAAAATCAAATTCGGAGGTCAAACTTTTTTTTTCTAACAAGATATCACACATAAAAGAGAATTCAAATTCAGTATTATTTGTTGTACTATTGTTTGAACATACTTTCTATACCTTTTGGGGGCCCCAGGGGCATAGGAACCGGGGGGGGGGGGGGGGGGCACAGGGGGGACGTGTCCCCCTGAACTTTTTGGGTGGAGGGGACTGCCCCCCCCCCCCCCCCCAACTTTCTAGACCGTGACATTTTTATTTTATAATATTATTCTGCCCAACTGTATTTGTAATTTCTTCACTCATCAAATTTTATCTTAAGGAAACAATAATAATTTTAACATCGATGTATCCAATGGTTAGATACAAAAACTGCTTAAAAAGCGCTATTTTGCACTTTTAAAATCAAAATTTTCCGGTGGAGGACCCCCGGACCCCCCGTCTTAGTAAGAGGGGAATGGGTTTACATGACATCAAAATCATTATTTGTCCCCCCCAACATTATGAACACAGCTACGTCAATGGGGGGCCCCACAAAACAAATAATAATAGACAATTTAACTGCTTAAAAAATAATTTTCATTGCTGTGATGGTTACACAGTAGTTACATAAGTTAGTTTAGTGAACATATAAAACAAAAATTTTGTTGATTCATTTTTACTAAACTGATTACGTTTTAAGTTTATTATTTTCATTTTGAATTTCGGTGATGAGATGGCCGGGTCGAGTTCCAAAGAGGTAATATCATGCGCAACATGCTGCATGCGAAGAAAAAAATATATTGAAGAACTTTCCTGGAAATTCTTATTGGTGGCATCCCGAAGCCATTCGAACAGATGAAAAACACCGTCTTTATTCCAGAGAAGTGGAATTTAGGGACACGTGGTCGGGATTTCTCACACCAACATTAGAACCGCTCAAAGAAAATATATATAAAAAATAACCCATCTGCCAAAAATAAATTATCTAATTGGTTCCCGGGAACAGAAAAAAAAAACTCATTTACTTGGCTTTGCGGAGAAACTTAAATTTACACAAATCCAGCAGATTTAAGTGCCGAAGGTAAAATTAGGTTTTCACGATGTGTCTGACCAAGAGAAGAGGTGCAAATCACCTCACAATAACCAGGATGACCATAGATAAAACCACTACATGTTAAAGCTAACAACAAATACTTTGCACTTTTAGGCTCTCTTCCTAAACTAAAATTGCATAATACCTTATTAGTCATTTATTATTATTTGAAGCTTTTATGTATCCGTTTCACAATTTGTTTATAGGTATTCTATATAAGAGTCCAGTCTTGAGGAACTTCACAACAGTCTTATATATTGAACATAGTTACTGATTTAGATAACACACAAAAGATTCACATTAGAAGTTACTAGTCGACCCGTGCGGAATTCCGCAGTGCGCACAATTTCAAAAGTACTTATAAGAAACGTTTGACGTGCCAGAAGTTTTGGTTAAGTGATTTTTTGGTGGAATTGTTTGGTTAAGTTGAAGTATACTGAAACCGTCTCTAACTGCTAAACGATAACAGTAATATTGTAACTGAGTTGTTGTTGTTCTCAGTTACAAACAAAAAAAGTTAAGTAAGGCGAGCATGCACCACAAACAGCTGTGCAATGGCACATCAACGAGCAAGCAATGAAGTATGTTGTCTTGATATATATATATATATATATATATATATAATTGTTTATTATTGTGTGTCTCTCTGCTTAAAATGGATTGTGAACAAATCAGTATTTTATGATTCAAAGATAGAAAACAAATAACAAATCCATTAAAATAGATTTCCATTTAAATACAATTTGTGTCATGCGTGAATCTTTGAATCATAAAATACTGATTTGTTCACAATCCATTTTAAGCAGAACGACACACAATAATAAACAATCAAATTTAAATCGTTTCTTACAATTACACACACATACACACACACACACACAATATACGACAGTTATTAATGTTTACAAATTTATTTTAGTGGACATTTTCGAGAGAAAAGTGTGTATAAGCCACATCTTTCGATTAAAAAAATTGCTTCGAAAAAAACAACTAAATGCAGCAGGTTCAAAGAAATGTTACTAAACATATTTATAAAATAATATTTTATATAGTAGTATTTTATTTTATTATTTATTATTTTTTATCAGTGGTCGGAAACGCAAGACTATGGAAGATTAGTTCATGATATAATTGTAGTATTTACATATAATATAAAACAGATCACCATAATTAAATTTAAGAATTCAAAAATTGAGATAAACATTTGAAAGAAAATAATATTTGGGCCTACATATTTCACAGATAACCAGGCTCAGCAATTTTAACATTAAGTTTGTACTGCTTTAAATCATTTTATACCAATGCAAAGGTCTTAACATAATCCTAAAACACAAATTCTGACCCTCATTTAGTATTAAATGCTCCCGAAGCGATGTAAACAGTGGAAAATTTTGACTCGTGACCGCAAAATGTTTTTCTCCTCACGCTGAAGTTACACTCTCGAAGGTGATTGGTTGAATAATTTATATATTCGAGTCACAGACATCGCACTGCATCCGTTGCGTTGTGTTGTGATCTAGCATTCCGTGTTAGTTGTTTTTTGTTTTTATGACAGTGTGCTTAAATTTTTTTCACTTAGTATCAAAATGGTTTATATTGTGCGAAATATGTCACTTGGGTTTTGGGCATTATTTTATCTGTCGTTAATATTGTTACTGGAAAACACTGTAAACATATATTATGTAAATAGTTGCCTCCGATGTTCAATGTAATTTTACTCCTACAAGTGCTCGTGTATTTTTACTTTTTATGCTCAAATTGTCGAAGTTTTTAGTGTATTTTTACTCCATGGTATATTCATTAACATATGCATATATGTGTAAATTTTATAAAACTTCCATTTAATTTTATGATTTTACTGTGTCATTTATTGGGCTAAATTTACACAAAATATAAACATATATATTTGTATTACAACCAAATATATTTTATTTACTTATAGTATTTAATAAACCATTGGTATTAAAAATATATTTTTTTTAATTTTATCGCTATTAATTATTGAGTTATGACTTCTAACAAGCTGAGAAAATCAGCGAGTTCCAGATCCACTACCTATTGTTTGACTGTCTAGCGTCTTAACCTTACTATCTACCTGTTCGCAAATCAATAACCTTATTTCAATGAAATGGGTTTTTGTCAATTTGCACGTGTATTTTTGCAGTTACTTAGTCGTTGTCAATTTACCCTGACAAATGTTATTCCCTTTTCAATTACGCTTGTGTATACACAACGACAGTGTACTGATTAAAAAAAATAGTTCAATGATTCACATAACATTTGTATGTTTGATTTCACCTGTTAGTCATGGACATAAATTAAATACACTGGTGTAAAAACTTCGAAATTACACTTTTTGAAAAATGGATTTAAAAAATTGTGATATTACTAACTATTTGACTAAATAATGTATACAATAATTTATTTTAATTTTTAAGTTTATAGTTATGCATAATTTGCAATTATTTTATTGCCTGGTGCTCACGCGTGGAGTGGTATACCCACTTCGTCATAGTTTTGTTCCTTGCAGGAGAAATATCAACGGTTAATATAGATATATATATATTTTTTTCAAGAGGCGGTTCTATAGCTATGGTCGGGCAGTCCTTATCTAGTTGTGTTGCAGTTAATAACGAAGTTCACGGAGTACGAACTAAGCTTGGGAGATAAAAAGTTCTATAAAGATTTTGGAAGTGCTACTGGGAATAAGCCGGTTTGATGAAAAACAGCAAAGGAGCCCGGAATTTAAGTGCTTTGAAGGCAAAAGTAAACCTCCTGATCTTGCGATTAATGATAAAGTTGTTTGTCCTTGGGTATGCCAAGCCAAACTTTCCTCGAACAAAAACTTGTTACTTGAAGTTCGCTAATGCTGTGTTACCTTTAAGTCTGGTAGAAAAACTGCACAGGATTTTTTTAATAGAAACTTGACTACGTTTTTTTTTTTTTTTCATGGTAGGAAATAATTTTCCAGTATAAAATTTTTTGCTAGCTTCTGCGAATAAAATTTTAACTTTTTCCATTTGCAAGTTTTTCCTGTAATCCTCATACGAGTTTAAAACTTTTCATAGCTATACTTTAAAAAAAACTGTTTTAATTTTTATTATATACATATATATTTCATTACTAATGACATTAATTATATAGGTTTCAATTTCTGGAGTAATCATTCATTATTTTTATGTTTTTTTATGACAATACGTACATCCTTTAAAGAAAAACCCGGTCATTTAATGTGTGAAATTAAAAATTATAGTGTAGTTTTGAAAAAAAAATTATTTGGAACTTGGTTTCTATGAATTTATTGACTTCTTGGAAAGCAACATATAATGGAGTTATTGTACATGTTCGATGGTTTTTATTTTGTGCTTTCTTTAATCTGGAAACTAATACAACCATTGAATATAATTGGTTTTTAAAGCCTAGGCTGCATTTGCAATAGCACGCAAACAACATATAGGTACGTAAGTCGAAGTTATATTCCACACAACACGGTATTCCGAATCATTCAACAGATTTTTCCCTTATTTACTTTTGTCGAAATTTTCAGTTTCAAAATTTTGAATTTTGTCAGCCATTATTTACAGAAGTAGTTGGTTGCCTAAAATCCAAGCATTTAATTTCACCGTTTTGTTTTTAAAGTCTAGGAACAAAAAGTTTCACGATTAGGAACAATAAGTTATAAAGAATTTCCTGTTAAATACTTATAAATTCGAATTAGTTTCCCTATTTATCTTTGAACTGTACATATCACTTACTCTATGCCGCTGACGTCGTGTACGTTGATTGGCCGCGAACAGAAACCGGCGCACTCGACATCTTACCGTTCGTCGCATGCCTGCTGTTTGCTGCGTTTGCTATTTTACAATGTGGCTGCTGCCTGATTGAGTTCATTCAACTTGCGTGCGTCTGTGCTGTGCGCCTGCTCTTGCGAATGTAACCCAGTGGTTAGGTGTTATCTCTTTAACCTCACATATGTAAATAATGTTTGTGTCGGTTAAATTTCCGGTTTGAACAGGACGGTGCCCACGGACGTAGTGACCGTCCATCAGATACATATTTTTGGTTATTTTATAATTAGCAGCTTTCGTAACAGTGCAATATCGTTAACTAATTGAGACACGATTTACGCATTAATGATATTGTTTCCGTGTTTCAATACTTAGGCTTATAAACATAAAATTTTAATTAATATAATCATAAAATTAAAAATGTGGTTTATTTATGTTGACAGACACATCTTCAGCCCATGTTGAGTTCATTGTGCCTTGGTATACATTAGGTTTAGCGTTCGTTGCAAATCGAGAGGCCATTCACGCGCGCCCCGCCGGCCAGCTGACGGCCGCTTCTAGGGGAAGGTGGCCATCGGGACCGCAGCGTCACAGCACGCAGCGTTACAACAGCGCGGAGTGTCATACCGTCCAATCAGCTTCCAGAGTTGGGAGCCAGTACGTAGCGTCACGTCAAAGCACCGTCCTATCGTAGCAGGGCCTTCAATTCTAAGTAGTCACTGGACAAATGTGAACACACAAACCGTTAACTGTCAACATGAACACGATATTTCCAATTTCTAATGTAACATACAAAAAATAAGTTAGCAAGTGTTTCAGTACTCGCCAGTGATGTGTAAACATCTAACCTTGGTAACAAGCAATTCATGTGTTCTAATGTTGCAAATACACTTATAATACGAAACTCGGACGCAAAATTTAACGTAGAAATTAAAAAAAAAAAAAAAAAATCCCGAGCGTGATAAATATACGAAAAGTACTTATTCATTTTAAGGGAAAAAAATTGTACATATTTTTCCTCTTTTATAAACTTTATTATAATTATGTTTAGCAAGATGGGAATATTGATTTCTAGGGCTAGTCGAACAACAAGAGTACCGAACGCGTTGCATGTAAATGCCTCAACGCTGAACTTTTGTCATTTTCGCCTAGATCGGAATTATCATTACCTGTGTTTTTCAGGTTATGCTTTTTGGCTCGTTGAGGATGACATTTGAGTATGCACCAGAAATGAAATAAAATAACCGCGTTTTACACAACAAAAAATGTAATCGGCTGGGAAGTCAAATGCGTATGCATGCATAAACTGCTATACCTATGAGTTGAAGCAGTCAATATGTCGGACCCACGTGTGGCAACATACACCCATGAATATAAACTTTCGCGAACTTCGGGGGATGTACTAAGCGTATTGGCGCGGCCAAGTAGACTTTATGGTAGCGGAACTATTCTGGAATAAATTTTGTAAACTTCATAACAGTCATAACAATATATAACTTAAAAAAATACCTTTAATTTACTAGCCAGGAAAAATGTGTTGGAACAAACATGGTGTCAAATATATTAAACATTTAGTTGGTTTTATAATCATTACTAACAAGGCACTATCGTTTTAGCACTTTTCAAACTTAACGTTGCAGTCCAATAGGTACATTAAAACAAAATTAATTTGAAGATTTTAAAACATATTATAACACTAAGTATATATGTAATCTGTTTCAGCTTAAACTACAGATGTCATTCCGTAAATGTTCCTACTAGCAAACCTTAACCTTATTGAGCTAATCCAACATTTATGATTTAATAATAACAATTTCACTATGAAATTTGTTTTCTACATGGCGTCGAATATATATGGGCTAACAATTTCTTGCGTCTCAACAGTATGACGCACGCAACGCTATTTCTACATTTCAATGTTACCTTTAATTGTAATTTTTTATTGTAAGTTATTATTAAATTTTATGACTATAAACTATGAAATAAAATATTATAGTAAAGCTGTACGATTATATTTTTGTTTAAATACCTATGCGCGGTGTAAATTCTGCAATGTTCACGAAAGCAATTTTTACGGTGAATCTCGTGGGCCCCATATTTTCGAGATTTCTGAGACTCCCACACAGATGGCAGCACTGTGTTTACACACATTTCCATTCCAAACGACTTCCGTTCCATTCACGAGATTACTCCTACCAATGCCGTATACCAAGAATTAATTGGATTTTTCACTTAAAACATTGTTAAGAAAAACACATGCTAAGTTGGTTATTTTGAATAACGCGGATCGGCAGTATTGTTTTCTCTCTCTCTCTCTCTCTCTCTCTCTTTCCCCCTCCCCCGCTCTATCACCCTGCCAACAACTCACCCCTCCCTTCTTCTTCCTCCTTTTTTTCGGCCGGGACGTAGTGCAAACTCCAACCGATAGGTAGCAGCAATCAACGAGCTTTAGCTTTGCGACGGTAGATGGCAGCTGAGATGTAAATGGAACACAATGTTCTTTTTTATTTTTATTGTTGTTGTTAATGGCACAGAGGCTAACATAATCACATAAAAATAAAACGTAGGTTTCATACATCCAATACTGACAACATTATAACATCGTATACATACAAAATCACCTTGGTATACATATACACC
The DNA here is from genome assembly GCF_032445375.1 of Bacillus rossius redtenbacheri. Taxonomy (NCBI): domain Eukaryota; kingdom Metazoa; phylum Arthropoda; class Insecta; order Phasmatodea; family Bacillidae; genus Bacillus; species Bacillus rossius. The sequence goes on from NC_086330.1 coordinate 318,605,030, forward strand.
ATCCGACTTATAAGTTGGTATTCAAGTCATTGCTGTCTTTTGCATAACAAATAGTTTCGTAAGTGTTTCCTGAATCAGGAAACACTTACGAAACTTCCTGAACATTTTTAAATGTGGACATTCTCTAATGTAAATTGGGAAATTGTTGTATTCCTGGAAACCTTTAGCATAGATTGACTGTTGAGCTTAAGCAGTCCTCCTATATTGCAAATGGAACTTATTGCAATTACGTGTGGCATAAGAATGTACATTTGAATTTTTTTCTAACCTATTGCTTAAATATTTTGGCAAGACTCCAACATTAATCTTAAATATAAAAATCATACAATTGTAATAAAGAAATTCACGGACACTTAGCATACACAATTCCTCTAGCATAACATCAATTTTCTCACACACTGTTATTAAAACTATTTTGTTAGTGTTTTTTTTAATTGTGCCGACAAAACAAAAATAACGTATGTTTTCTCGTAAAAGTAGTGACTGTAAAAAATTGCTTAAAAATAATCAACCTACCGTAGTCCACGCAGAACATCTGGAATGATATATGCTCGTGATAAGAAGAAAAAACCACAAATGTTTTCCAGAACAGGGCTATATTTTTCAATTCTATTTCAATGAACCAGGGCCATTTAGTTTTTAGGTCATAACTGTTTTCTGTCTTGATTTTTTTTAAAAAAATCTGATTTCGTTTGTGCATAGTCTGTAATTTAATGAATTTTTTGGGAATGACTAAAACTGTATTATATCTGTTAAGTGTTAATATGCACTATGTTGTGGTATTTTAAATTTCATAAAGGTGATCCATGCCTCAACGAAGAAAATTTTTCAATATCAAAACTATGTAAAACGTTATGTCGCATTTAGGTTCCTCTTTCCCTTTTAACATTGTGTTAAATGGGAGTTTAGGATGTGTTTGATGTTATTCGTAATTCCGTCTCATAATAAGTCGTGCAATTAAGAACACTTGCGAAACCTTTTACACCCATTATATTATTAGTGAATATCTGTTGAAAATATTGGTGATAGAACAACACATGCAGGGCATATTCCATGAAATGAAAAAAAAAAAATCAAGATGGCGTGTGAGGCCGAGTGTTAACCCCGCAGATTCACCCGGATGTGCGAGCGAGCAACGCGGGCGCATTGATGTTATGAGGTCGGGTAGTAGCTAGCGCGCCTCCCTCCGTGCCGCCACTTAATGCATATTGCAAGCGCGACCGCGGCGACATCTGGCCGCTAGGCGGCAGCACACGCGGGTGCGGGGAAGCGACGAAGAGGGGGTTGCGGATGGAAAGGGAAGGGAGAGTCCTCCGCGTGGCTTGTTTCCTGAAAACCCCTCCGCAGCTCGGCGCGACGGCATTGAAATCCCAGAAGTGAATGTTGGGGTTGAGTGTGCACGCAGGCTGCACAGTAACCAGTGCAAGGTCCCAACTTTGTAATGTTTGTTTTCAACGCAAGAAAGTGTTCGAGAGGTCTAAAAATAAAACATTAAAATATGAAATGCGTTGAAATACGATTCTACATCAATTAGTTTTAACAAAAGTGCTAGAGTATTTAATTTGGACATTTCTTAAAAAAAAAAAGTTCTGTTTCCGAAGGGGTTGAACTCATATTTTTTTTGCAAGTGGTAAACGTTGCTGACGTTACCCTGAGCCGATGTGTTTTCTCGGAGGCTTCATGTTTCAAACACCAATTCACCACTCTTATCGTCTCTAATGACCCTCACACAAACACAACTCATTCATTATTTATAGTACTCTGAACAGTCAGGTGAGGACAATTTAAGCCATAGCCTGTAGAATATAGAATTCTGCTGGCAGTTGTTGGAATGTTGAGCTTTTTTCCCCTTTTGACTTATCTAATTGACAAGCGCAATAGCTTTAAAAGCATGACTTTAATAACTTAAGTTGTAGGTAGCAGTGTGGCGGCGCGTCTAGAACGATCAGAAGCGATGGTTTTCGCTGAGTAAATAAAGTTTGAGAAAACTTCGAAAGCGGGGTGTGTGGAACCCACGTTTGAAATGTTGAGTTCAGCTCTCAAAAGACGGGTGCACGAAGAATTTTTTTTAACTTTTTGAGGGAATTCGTGCGTTCATAGCGCGACTCACGTACCGTGAGTTTGCAAGATATTACGCTAACGTAGGGAACGGAATTTATCACGTAAGGATACTGAGTGAAACATTTCATTTTAGTCTCTGTCTTTTGCCAGATGGTTGAGTGGTGGACGCCTTATAAAACATTCGGAATCACTAATTACTACACCATAGACGCCGGATTTAAGGGGGTGGGAATGTTGTAAATATGGTGAACGTTTCATGATGAAACTTTGCTATAGTACATGCACTATGTGTATACGCATTCTGAGTAATCCTTAGAAAGTTGTCAGTCGTTTATTTCCCGTGAGTGCATATCACAAAATGAATAACGCATTGAATCTGGCTTGTAAGGTACCAATAATCAAAACGAAAAAAATTCTTTGCCCGAGCAGCTACATCAACTATCGAATCATTCGATTTTCAGAGCGAATTTTTAAACTAAATTATGAAACGGCTCCGATAAAAGCGAAAAAGACACGAAAATGACCAAACTCCGGTTTTGGACCTCATTTTTGACAAAGAATTTTATTAAAATACTTCCCGACTTGTTAAAATTTCACAAAACAGTTAATACTATAAATTTTTTCTTTGGCTTTGTGAATTTTGGTTCACGCCATCCGCCACAGATGGCAGCACCGCGGTTACACATTTCCGTTCCATGCGATTTCCGTTACAGTCACGAAATTATTCCTACCAAATGCCGTTCACCGAAGGATTAAGATGTTTACACATCAGAAATTGAAAATCTGAAGATGTTCCGTTGATGTCAGCGCGAACTAAAAACAAGGAAGTTTCTAGCCCCGGAACTTGTCGGCGGTGAAATTAAAATAAAATAAAAGGGAGGGGAAATAATTATGACCTACTCTCCGCCCGAGCTTTTTATGCACACCGGCCGCCGTGCGCCAATGGAAATGTAGCTGGCGGGGTGCGTTTGTGAATTTATTCGCAGCGTTCTGCGCAGTTGACGTCCATTTCCGGCTACGGCAGCAACGTGTTGTGTTCCCCCGCCTCACCACCCCCCCCCCCCCCCCTCATCAAAGTTTTTTCACCTCTTTTGAACCCTCTCTTTGTGTCCCCTGACGAACAAATACCGGCCGACCTGTGCTGTTAAATATTTCATTGAATATACATTTTAAATAACACATTTTATTTTACATTTTCATCTAAGTGCATATGAGTGATTTATAAGTGGGCTATTTAATATCGGTATATCATTCGGGTCGGTTAACAGAGAAAATTTTGGAAAATTGTAGACAGATAAATTTAAAGAGATCAAATCATGGCTATTTTGCAAATATTATTTTTTATTTTTATAATAGACTGATTTCATGTGGCGAAGTTAAGGCGTGTCGCCTTGTCTACCACTTAACCACAACTTACAAAATACCTTACAGATTAAATAAATAAATTACTAAGAAGTATAAGGTAAATAACAAAAAATCTAAACGTGTATAAGAAAAAAAAATTGGTTGTCTGTAAAGTCGGTTTACGGACGATAGTTTAACGTGACAACGTCATAACAAAACATTGATGAAATGATTGATCCTGAAGAAAAGGAAATATGATATTCGGCCTGAGACTGAGCCGATTTTTGCAACCAAACCATTTAGGCATTAAAAATATTATATTCTTTGTGAAAGAATTTTTTTTTAATTTGAATAATTTTTATTGAATTATCACTATTTTGTATGGATAAAAAGGAGTGAAATGAAATGTACAGTTTAATTAATAAATTTACTTTTATTTTCATTCATTAATTCAAATATATTTATTACTTTTGAAATTTTGCGTGCGCAGTATTTATTTTTACAAGTACAAAAAAGTTTTTTCAGCTACCAGGATTCGATTCGACAACCTTTGGATTGGAAGTTAGAGGCGCTGACCGCACGACCACGAGGCCATACTTTAAAAAATAGTAGTTTCAGATGGTATATATTTTCAGGGTAGGGGAATAATATTATTTCGTTTTTATAACACGATTTTATAACAAATACGCATCCCAAATACACCAAACTTATTTATAATGTGTTACAATATTTTTTTAAAAAATTGTGCAAAAGATCCCGGGTGTAATTTGAATTATTATGTGTAACTGTAAAACACCATTGTTGGTTCAAAACGTAGGTATTTGAATATTCAACATTACTTTTAAATAACCGTACCGATTGTGCTGAAAATCGGTGGACGATCGTTAAATTACATAATATTAATAATTCAAACGACGAAAATATGATTGAAAAGTCAAATCGATGGTTCCAATCGAGTGGAAGAGAGATGCCGCGCATGCGTACAACGAGCATGAAGAGAGATGCCACGCATGCGTACAATGAACAAACAGGACACATCCGTAGTGGGACATCCGTAGTGGGACACTTTTTCGTGCGTGCAGCCGGCGTTCATCGATTTATTAGACGTTGTCACGTCAATAATTAAGAGAAAAAAATATATATGTGTAACACCAACCTGAACTATATTCAATAAATTCAATAAATAAAAAAATAAAGATATGAAAAACAAAACTAAAATGCGCGTCCTTTGCCGGAACGGTCTTAACCATGGGATCCTCTAGTTTCCAGGCTGTTTTCCGTGAAAAAAACAAGTCGTGAAAGAATATCCTAAGTCTTAAACCTGGTGTATCACCGGAGTTTCATTTTCTTCGAAGATTTTGTTATCAGAGGCCAATCTAAGGTGCGTCCTTTGTTGAAAAGTCTGTAATTTTATGTGTAATTTTTAAAAGTGTAGCGTCCACGATTTCCGTCGAACGTTATGGGCGAATATCCCGTTCCAGGTTATTATTATTATTATTATTATTATATTTTTTTTCACGTTTAACATGGGTAAACTTGTAGACTTTTTTAGTGGCCGAACGTCAACAAAACAGAAAAATATGTATATAAACTGCATACCTTTTTGCAAAATTAGCTGGCAGAGTTGAATTTTTAAGATTTTTGTGGAGTATGGATAAGGAGAACCAAATTGAATAAATAACTGAAACGTTTTGTGTTTTAAGGCAATGATGTTGGCTACAGCATGGTATGGTTTAAAATTATTTCAGAAAAAAAATTAATTTAATTTATCCATTTAAAATCATAAAAATTGTGATGATCTTAAAAGGCCATGTAAAATAATTTTTTTTCTGAAACAAATTTAACCATATCGCATAATAGCCAGTAACATTTATTTTAAACCTAGAAAGTTCCAGTTTTATACACCATTTTATTATTTTATTCTCCTTAACTATTCTGCACTAAAACGTTAAAAATGCAACTTTACCAGCTAACTATGTTCAAAGAATGCAATATAAACATTTTTTTTGCAACTTTAAGAAATATCAGCCACTCGAAACGTCGGCAAGTTTAACCGCGTGGATCGTAAATATAAAATAACGACCTGGAAAGGGGCGTGCGCCCTTATGCCAAGTTGATGCTACACACCTCCGCTGTGTAACGCACAGAATTTCCTCCTCGACAAACACGCTTGTTTCAGTTCGCTCCCTCGCCTGGAGTCTGGCCGCGTGTTGACGCAGTCTCCGGGCGGGAGACAGCTCGGCAGAAAAAAAAAAAAAACGGCGGTGGGGAACAAACGCCGGAGCTATTCTAATATCGGGAGGTTTTCTGCGGACCAGATTTATGGAACGTGATAAACATTTCCCTCCCTCTCTGGTTCTTTTCCGCGCGCGTTCATCGCTTTTTATCTAACTCCTTCCTGCTTTACATGTGCGCTGTATTCAGTGCCTTGCCGTCGCTGGTTATCATCTGGGCGCGTGCCAACTGGGCTAGCTTTCATGTTACCCTTTTCAAAAAACATCGCGCGTCTCCATTTCTTGCTTTTGTGGGTAGTCCAAGTCATGATGATGATTATTATTATTATTATTTTTAATTATTTCAGTATTTCGATACGTCTTTGAAGAAATCCACGATTGCTGGACTTGGTAAAGAAGAGAAGAAGAAGTCGGTTAATGTCGAAGAAGTGCACAGTGGCACAAGTTATAGTAATTAGATTGTATCTGTGAGTCTGTTTGAAAGTGATGTCCTTGAAGACACTGTAATTATTTTTGTAACAGGAACAGAAACATTCATGTACAATTACAAATGTTTATACATTTGTATATTTACATGAAAACAAATGTATCACTACAAAATAGTGCTCGCAGTAACACTGGGTTCGGATTCTTATGCAAGCATTTATGCTGTGTGTTGTCCCAGTACCTCCAATAGTTAAAGTCATTTGTAAACCGTTTCCTGAATAGCTTCCCAGTATTAACTGCGCACGTAACTAGAGTGATACAACAAAATAAAGTCATGGTTGAATAATCGATTATCTTTTCCATGGTTTTGATAAAAATTCTTGAATAAAATATTTAAAATATAAAAAAAAATATGCGTTAATTTTCGTAAGAAATGCTCAGTATTATCTCTATAAACATATTTCACGTTTGCAAAAATAATCATAGCCATGCGTTGTACAAAGTTAGTGTATATTTCGTGTAGTATTTTAAAATATTTCTTGGGAACTTGTTCCTAAAGGAATATTTTGTTAAAGTGTGTGTGTTTATATATTCCTGTGCATGGCCGGCAGTAAGAGCGTCACCGTCCCAGCACTTGCCTGGAGTGGTCTCGGGAGATCATGGACCAACCAGCTCTGTAATTAAAAAAACTTGAATCTCGCGAATGAGAGTCCAACGTTTAAGATTGCTTCATACCGCTCGGTAGGAGATGGAAGGTTTACCGTTGTGAGGAAGATTCTGGAAAAAAAAATCCAATTTAAATTTTTTGAAACGGTAGTATTTTAAAATAACTCATAGAATGTTAATGTAACGTATTGCCGTTTTACAAATCTGTACGATTACATAGACTGTGATGTCTTTTAAAATAATATGTAAAATAAATTAAATAAATGGGCAGTCAAAATTTTACCATAGTGTGAATGTTTTTTTTTTCACACTAATTTTAATTTAGCCATCCAAATTTCTGATTTGAGACGGACATGTAAATTACAGTCCCTAGGTTTTATACCTCTTTACAGCCTTATATTTGTAATAGTTTACCGTATACAATCATCTGGAGAATATTACTGATTTTTTCACGGGTGCATTTATAACTGTCATAATAATTACACCAGTCCACTAATGTTGATATCAATAAGTGCCTAAAGATAGAAACTATGCAGTTTGAAGTCATGTGTCGTGATATTTGAAAAAAAACCGAGATGTCGGGTACAAACACCTCTTAACTCGTGAAATATTCCGTCCGAACAACATGTTGTATATTGCCTCTCTCCTTCGGCCACGGGTTGTTACCAGGAGTGGTGAATGCCGTATCCTGAGTAGAAACGTTGCCTTCAACACGGTTTTTAGTTTACTGATTTGTGATATTCCTGCTTCACCTTTTCTGTAGCGTCACAATTTATGCTTTTAGACTAAATGCACAAACCTGGAACACATACCTAATACGCGGAAGCGCTCCAATGGTTAAGGGGAGAAGGCCTCGCCATCTTGCAATTTAAAATATTTTGATACCGCTTGCAATAAAGCTTCCGTTTTAAGTATTTTGGGTTGACATGGCATAGCACTTAGCTTTGGCTATTTGTGTAAGCCAACACTTTTGAACTGGTGTGAACATCATATAGTTGTAGTCGCCCGCGTCAAATAATAAGTTATTTATTCGTGGGTGTATTTGACTAGAGCCTGTTGGTATTTGTGTGTTCGCAACAAGGTATAGAAGGCATGCCTTGACACGTCAAAAAGTAAATTTGGATAAAAGGTTTGAAGTTAGAATTACAGTAAAAAAAGGGGATGGAAAAAATCCAAGATGGTGGGGTCTAATCCCACTTAAACAACACAAGTGAAAGACAGTTTATAAATCCTTCAGATCTACCAACGGGAATGAAATGGTACCAATATGCGACGCATATCAAAACAGAGTTATATTTTTTTCGAGTAGAGAGTAGCGAAGCGCGGATCCAAAATGTTGGTCGCTATTTATAAGGTGGGGGGGTGGCGCGCGGCTCAGCACAAACTGTTGGAATATACGGCCCCGTCGCTCGGGCTGGCACTTGAGCCCTCCCCGTCATCACACGTCCGCACTAACCGTAAAATATTATTACGAGCTCCCGAGCTACGAGCCCGTAGCCGAGAGAAACACTTCCTCTTCCTCGGGGCTACGACCTCGTGGGAGAACGAATGGAGAGATTCTTTTTTTTTTTAGAATTCAATTTGAAGGTCCTATATGCCTCAACAGCACATCCCTCATTTAGGTACGTCACTGGAGAGGGGGGAAAAAATTAGTTTCGTCGCCAACACTAGAGAATTTCGTATTCACCCCGCCAAATATTTGATGGTGACGATGAAATAATTTCGAAGTGTCCACAGAGACCTCAAAATATAACAATGTTGTCGCCACATAATATTTTACGGTATGGATTATTACAAAAAAAATAGAAACTCTCATAAAACTTTCCTTTTTAGAATATCGTCGTGGAAACGATTCAAAAACTATTTTTCTTGTTCCGTGAAAAAATGTTGTCGGAGAAAATGAAGATAATTCTAAAAAATCTCATTGCATGTTATGTACTGAGAATAAATGAAAGTTTTGATTTCGGGTTGAGCACCAATCTAACTTGGTTTGTTTGAGCTAAGTAAAGTAATTCCTCGGCCCTTATTGAAAAGTTTAATGTTCTAATTAATAGCTGTTGATTCGTCTGATATGGTTCAATGATATGCATTTATGCAATATTTGCATAGTTATTACAATAATTATTTTTACGGACTCACAACATTGATTCAGTAATACAAGTCTGCAGGTTCATGTCAGGGCTTATCTCTAACTATACGTCACAAGGAAATACAACAGAGAAAATGTATACGAAGAAAGGCTATCAGAAATAAAAAAAATAAACAGGAACCATTATTAGCAATGCTCCAGTAAATTGCTAAGTTTTTTTTTATCTCGGAATCATTAGAAATTGATTGCTTGCAAGAAAATAAACCAAACAAGAAAAAAATTTAATACAAACATCTTTGTTAAAAAATATACTATATACTTGCTTATGACGTCAATTTTTAAAAATATAATTATAATTATTATTTATCTCTATTGATTTACTACAGTTCGAATGTTGTTGGTGATAACATAATTGTGGAAAGTACGGACTATAGCGCTTGTGACAGACAACATTTACATCTAGATGAGTGACTTAGCGCACGCCAGAAGTTTGAGTTACAAAAAATTACACTAAGGTGCACGATGCCCGATTAATAACCACATCCGTATCTAAAGAAAATCGTAAAGTATTTTTATTTTTAGAGACGTTTTCCTTCGGTATTCAAAACACTACTTGGTTAATAATGATCGCCGGCTTCCGCGGCCATTGTCTGGAGTTGTTTGGCTTCTAGATTGTAGCCGCGTCGAAGGCGAAGATATCACCGACGTTTCGACCAACGTTGCAATCGCCATCATCAGGGAGCAGTTACCTACTGGCAACTGGCAACTGCTCCCTGATGATGGCGAATGCAACGTTGACAGAAACGTCGGTGATATCTTCGCCTTCGACGCGGCTACAACCCAGAAGCCAAGCAACTCCACTATTTGATTGTTAAAACATGTCCATAATTCTTATAAAATTTATCGTTTGACGTTTGATTGTTTTTTAATTAAGTCATTTGCATTTATATTTTGAAAATATCCTTTTACATCGGGATCGTATACCAGAAAGCTGCTGCTTAAAAAAACTCCTTTTATAAACAGCTTAAACACTAAAAGTTGCGCAATAAATATAGTATATTTTTCTGTTCATACATCAACACCATTTGTAACAAATTTGTTTGTAGTAGCGGCAAAAATAGATTTTAATTATTATTATTTTTACCAAAACAAGCTGTAACTATAAAAACAAAATTTTATTGTTACAAACTATTAATCCTTTTACACCGAACAAACGTTAAGTAAGATGTGCATTGAAAAAAAAATTATGCTCTACTGGTTGCATAACCGATTTTGAACGTGACTTAGTAAGTTTTTGATCATATTTTAGTCTTGAATTTTTTTACGTAACTTTTGCTTCACCCTAGTTTATTAATAAATATATATAATTTTAACAAAATTTGATAATTGTTGGTTTTGCAAAACTTATTTAACAGTCAATTTCTATTAAAGTTTTATGTTTGAATTAACTAACTCAGTTTTTACTGGATTTCACGCGTGCGTGTTTCAAGTGTGGGACATGAGGAAGACTGCATAATCTAGGCCCAGCGCATTACCGCGACGATGATACTTTATATGCATTAAATTTCTCGCACACTGCGTTTGCCGTTTAAGAGGGGCTATGAGAAAAGCTGGAGGCTTAAATGATAGGGGTGGAGGGGTGTTTGTTGGAAGCGCAGAGGCCAACGAATTATATCTTTCGGCGTTCGCCGAGCCCATGGCTTCTTATTGGCTCAGTTTACGACCGTATTTAGGGGCAAGCATTGTTACAAAATGCAAAGAGATAAAATTATCCCCACATGCGCCTACCCAACATGCGTCTCTACATTCTCAGCCGAATATAAATGCCAGCCATCAGCTTTCATGCTTACTCAGGTGTGGGGTTTGGTAAATACTGTTTTCGTTTTCAGGAAAAAAAAATTAAAATGTTAATGTTTATTCGTTCATAATCTTAACTCTCTGAAAGTTTTTCACCGATTGCTTTGAAATTTTGACACATCGTTGCATTCGAATACGCTTGTGTTTTTGTAAACCTATGTCACACCTGTGAAAGGGTAAAGAGATAGATAAAAAGATAGATATGTAAAAGCACAGATTTTTAAAATTTATCCATTACTATAGAGTGACACACACACACATAACAAACACACGCATACATATGTGTGTATGCATGAGAGAGATAGAGAGATATGTATAGATAGATAAAGACATATAGAAATATGTAGATTTATATATAGATTGAGATAGACATTGATTGATAGAGAGATAGAGAATTTGAGACAGATGGATGGATGCTTTGTAAATGTCTACCTACTTAAAACAAATTACAACAAATATTGATTGTGTCATTGTAACTCATGCTGTGCATTAGCTAGTAAAAAAAATTACAACATGAAATTCAAGACTGTACGTAGTCAATCTTTCTTGGTGTTTTAATCAGCATAGTTGGCAATACACTAAATAAGCTCTCGCACCACCTATAAGGTTATAAAAAGACAGAAATGCCTACACTTGTTAATAGAACACATTTGAACCAAGAAAATCAAAATGCGAAGAATTTTGTGGTAGACAACGATTAAAACGGAACAGAGATATCAAGAATAATCAAACAGATAGGAAAATCACCTATGAAAACAAGGATACCAAATAACATTTTGCAACACTACTATGTCTGGATGGTGTGCAATTGTTTTCTTTTTTTGGCTACTTTAATTGATGGTATATGTTTTATTATTCCCTTTAATGATGCGCACCCAATCGCCGATACGACTTACCAGCTAAATTTGAGAGAAATGGCGAATCTTCACATGAATTTAATTCTTATAAAAAAACAAAGCTGTGTATAATAATATTTAAGTAATAATTAGCTTACTTTTGCTGATTCAGGATCAAGATTTGTGAGCTCACTAAAATAATATTTTTAATGTCCACATATCCTATTATTTATTTTTTTGTTTACCGTTCCGCGACGTGAAACTAATCCATACATCAGTTTTCAGTTGATCAGTTGCCGTCGCGGAATCCACGCACGGTGTTCAGCAAACCCCTGAGCAGCCGGAACTACGTTCGGGAACCCTCAAAGATGTCCGGCTATGCGCGGTTTATCTCTTCCCGAATCGTCGGAATCGCGCAGGCGAGGCGGTCGTGTGAGCCCCGCGGGCTATAATGGGCACGGCGGGGGGCCCCCTTCGAAGTTGCCGGGCTGTGCGCCGCCTGGCCGCTCCCTGCCCGAACCGCCGCGCTTGGTTGATCTCTTGAAGAGGGGCGGGGCGAGTAAACAAGCCGCGCGTGCTGCTTCTCGCCCGGCCGGAGCTGTACCCGTGCCGGCGGGACTCAGGTACAGTGCTGGCCAGTAGGCGCCGCGCTTCGGACCCCGGGGCCGTGCGACTGTGGTTCAGCGTTTCGTGGAGTTGAACCACTGCAGTTAGTGAGTCTCTCCGGATACACCCGTTGCAAAAATATATATATTTCTATCTCCTGGCCAGAGTCGTGCGGTATCGAGTCTTTTTTTCAAAGTCAAGCAACTGTGTTTAATTATGTGAAATAATTAACTAGGTGTTGCCTGTGATTATTCGTGTGGAAGATTCCGTAGGTCCATTATGCTGTGGTTGATGCTGCTGGCTTTAGCCACTTCGTACTTCTGGCACAAGATTCTGGTAAGTGTTTTTCTTTATCTTCAGTTGGGGCCTTTCTGGAAGTTGACACTGGGAAGCGGTCCCTGTCGACGACCAAAAATTACGTGTCTTTTTTAATTCTCTTTTCACTTGGGTCTTCACATCAGTAAAGCGAGTAAAATAATGCTTAGACGGAACCAAAACATTGTTTGATATGTTTTTCTTAGATGCGTGCGACAGGGCTCTTATAGAATTTACGTTGATATCCCAGCATCTTAAGTGTTCCTACTGCTGGGTGAAAATACAGTTTATTTAGTTAGTTGGGAATTAAATATGTGTATTTACGATAAAGTCCTAGATAAGTATTGCTTTCAGTCACAGATACGTTAAGGACGCCATCTCGTTGAAGATCTTCAAGGTCTTATAGGGCCAGAGCGCTAGAGCGCAAGGAATGGCGCTTCAGACGCTTCCTCGCCTCTGCACGCAAGACTGAGCTAACGGGCAGTCTTATGTTGTACTTCAGATACTGTGCACATGGTACCTCAAGCTGCGATCCTACAAATGCTATGGCGCAGTGATAAAAATAAGGGTCTGTTGCATGTCGATCTGATATTTTAAAGTAACGTACCATAATTTTCATACCTAAATACCATCGTGGAGACATTATGTTGAGTCGTTTTCTCAGCAGCGTCTGAGATTTTTTTTTCCTTTACAGAATTTTAGTCAGTTCTGGAAACAGTTTTTGTGTGTAAATCTTAGGTCACAATTACTAGAGCCACGACTATTTCACTCCAGACTAGAAAACTAGCCTATGTATGATCAAGCCTTTGTGAAGTGCTCATTAGTCGATAACACGCTCACGTCATTTGTGATTAAATCACCACTTCTCCTCGTTTATAACTGGCTCAGGGTCATCCAGGGCGTGTCAAGAGCACTCTTGTCCAATCACCAACGTGCGTAGAGCAGACGTACATTGCTTCAAGTTTATTTGCTACCCAACGATTTCGTAGATTATATCCAATGCGTAGATTTCGATTGTGTTAATCGCCCAAATACGCTGATATGTGTTTGAACTCACGTGATCAGTAGCAAACTTTTAATTTAAAATTACGTCAGATAGTTTTAAAACTTTTACAATGTTAGAAGGAATTGAACAAATGTAAATAACTCCTTTGCTTCAATCGTTCACGCAGGAGCGGGTGAATACAATCTCAATGAAAAGCAAACATTTAGAGATGTGCCGTGAATATAAAAATGACGACAGATGATGCATGGTACGTTTGCTCATTCCCACACCATGTTTTCTTACAGCACCCTTGGCTACAGTTTATCTTCAGCCAATTTATGTCTGTCCGTGATTCATTACTCATCCCTGATCGGCGCTGCCTAAACACCTGCCCCCCCAAACCTCCCTTCGCGGGGGATGTCGTTTAAATTGTCGCCCCGTGGCCTGAATCCACCCCCGTGACGTTCTATGACTGCTTCCCCTCTTCACCCCTCCCGAGAATATGACGTGTATCGCGACCCGCCAGGGCGAAGTGTGATGAATGGGGACACTCCGTATTTGCGCATTGCGACTTCGCACGCGGACAGCAGCTTTTTGGCACGTGCAGAATTTGCATGCGGGCGAAATGCAGATGAACGAGACGGCAAAAAAAAAAAAAAGAAAAAAAAAAGAAATGCCGGAATGAGTGTTAATCAGGAAGCAGAAAACTGGGTTTTATTCAGAGACGCGGAAGGTGTTGGTGTTCGTAGTGAACTCGTTTTTGTCGTCGACAAACAAAAAAAAAGAGCATAGAATATTTTTTATGCTACGATGCAGGTCGTTTAAATTAGTAACGCAATGACTGTTCCTTTGTACCTAATTTGGAGGTTAAAAACTAGAAATATATACCCGGATGTATTTTTTGCTTATGTTTTTGAAAATTTATTAAGGAATGCGACCTCATTTACTCATGACCGCATTTATTTTCAGTATTTCCTGCTTTTTTAAACTTTTTTTTTTATTTAGCTTGTGGCTCTTAAGAAATATTGTTCTAGATTTCTGGTGTTAATATACGGAAATTTAAAATAACTTTATTTGGTGTGTTGATATGTTGAAATCAGCTTAATAATGTTTAAATATATATGATTTTACGATACTGAATGTTTTTTTTTTTGTAGAAAAAACTAAAATCCGTGAAATCAACCAAGCATTCTAGTTTTTTTCCATCGTGATAGGTGACAACACAATGGATGTTTACAGTAAATAATATTAAAATCTCTCATTTTCCGACCATTTCGAAAGTTTTTTTTTACTTAAGTGTGTAAACTACGTTTCCCTGTTTTCTTAAAAAAATGTTTGGCTTAGAATACTTAATGTCTATACAAGTATGAAGCAGGAGTATTCTACATGAAAGTAAGAAATGCAATCGCCAAAATATTTATCTTTGTTTACTTTATTGAATCTCAAGTAACAAGTTCAAGTTTAACCACGCTCATGTTTACTATAGACATATTTAGCAACATCAAACATTCTAGCAATTCATAGATAAATCCCCTTAGTAGTTTTAAGTTATTTATAATAGTTCTCTGAACGTATGCCAAAAAACGGTAGACTTTAAATTTGTTACGTCAAAATATACCATTAATTAAATCTTATTAAAATCAAGTATAAATCTTTTTAAAATCTAATTGGTTCAAAAACTTTTAAAAGTGTTCCTTTAGTCATAGTGAATCATATGTGTGACTAAAATTCCTAGCTGTTTTTTTTGCCATGGAATAGTTTTTAAATACATAAATATATTCTTAATGCAGTTCATTTTTTACCCAGCTTATAGACGCAGTTCAAAACGAAACCTAAACGTGTACAACTTTTTTTATCGTGTTACGAATTGGTTTTATGTTCGAAACAAATATATTTTACTCCGGGATAGCGACCACGAAATTGCTTAGATTTGAAACAAAATGCTAATTAAGGTTACTCTTTTTTTCTTTTGTAATGTAATTGCACCCGGAAAAGAAAAGTAATTAGTCTACGCTTTCAAGCAGATTTTTTTTTTTCCTTTCGAAGTAATTTTAATTAGGAAGTCATCTTAAGTTAATTTTCGGGATTGCCCGAAATTAAGTTAAATTGTTAATTATCCTCCCCCACCCTTGCCCCCCCCGCCTTCCCCTTGGTCCATGCATTGCTGACTCGGTCTCTTTGAGAAGCATCCCTGGAGCGGTCGTCTCGTATTCTCGTCGCGCGGGTTGCGTCCGAGCGGGACTTCATGCGCAGGAGTTCGCCGGGACTCTGGCGAACCACACGGCGCATCTGTATTCCGCCCGTGGCTCTGCGTCGACCGCCAGACTTCGTGGTTCATGTGCCACCGACTATGCGCCCACGTTTAAGTCTTCCAGCAAGTCGTCCAATTTAACGGCCCCTTTTTTGGGGTTGCTGGTTAAAGAAACCCGTAGCTGACGAGCCAGTGTTTTTTTTTCCCCGGTTATCGACCCACCGAAGTTAAATCAACTCTAGAGCGTCATCTTCTACCACTCGACCACTCGGAGTGAAGTAAAACCAAAAATCATATGCTTTTGTTGGGTATTGTGTGAATTAATGTGCATAGTAATTAAACCATATATTTGTAATAAAAACACCTTTGTCTTTTCCATACAATTTATTGAATACTTTTATAGATATGATGATGATTTTTTTTTGTTACTCAATTACACACACATATTCTTTTAATCATGATTAAGTTTTATTAAACCGTTGCTAAATATTTTTTTAAAAGTAAAAAATATATATATATAATTTAAAATAGCTGGGAAAAATATTTGAAATAAAAATATAGAAACTTAGGCCAAAGCTACATAATTCCATTTTTTTTTTCAGTTTAAAGGAAATTCTTGGTCAGTTTCAAGTGATGTTCCGCCACCGAGCTTCCAGAGTGGGACATCAGTAAGTCGAATAGTTATCAATCACGTTTACTTTTCCAAAGAGCTTTTAAATACAGCTCTGTGGATTATATGAGAAGGCTGTTTGAGCGCAGTGTCTTTTCTGCGACGAAACAAACGGGGAAAATTCTTAGGTCTTAACATAACCGAGCTATGCAAATATCTCGACAAGAATAAGCAAGAAAATGTTTTAGTTCGATAAGGAGAAATTTATCTGGTTTGCAAGAGCGTAATTTAAAGCCTATGTCCTCAATTTTTATATAGGAGCAAAACAAAATTAATAGAAACCAACATTGAGTATCCGTTATCTAAACTATATTGAAGTTGGGTAGTTGTATAATTGGGCAAATAAATTTTACGCCACAATCTTACATAAGTAGAGCAAAAAGGAGTTAAAAATAATATATATATATATATATATATATATATAAACAATAATTTTTTTCTATCCTCGTGTATGTATATATTTATAAATTAATTCACTTGCAGTAAATATGTTCATAATATAGGGTCTAAATATCACATATAGGTTAGCTTTCAAACAGTATTCCATATATTTTACCTACTAAACTTTTTGTGGATATTCTTTTAAGACTTATAGATGGACAGTTGAACTCAAAAAATTATTAACTATTTAAAAATTTTAATGTAAATTATGTTTTTTTAATTTTCCCCCACAGTAAATAATGTATTCATAACGTTCTTAAATTATAAAAATTTTATAAACTTATGACTAAAAAATTGCAAGTGCGTTTATTAAAAATTTTAGAAATGTCTACAAAACATTTTGTTTCCCCTGCTAAGTAATTTATGGTAAAATGCTGTCTGCAGAACTATGGTTCGATGCCTTAACGAGGTGACCTACATATATGGACACACGACTTTTCAGATTTTTTTTTATCGCTGTGGCAGGAGAGTGTTTGGAAGTCCACACGACGTAGTTTTCACAGTGTTAACTTCAGGTCTGTGTTTTTTTTTTTTTAGAATGGAAGGTAGGACTCGCGCATGTTTTTATTTTATTTTATTTTTGTCTCACGAAACAAAACAAAAAAACCGCGCGTGGATAGCTCGTTAGCACCCGGTCTAGCTGTCGGTGCGCGCACGGTTTGTTTTAGGGAACGTGTGGAATTAATTCGTCGCAGGCGCGGCGTCCCGGCTCCGCCCTCCCCCCTCCCTTCCAGGAAACCACTCGGAGAGCGACCGGCGTGTTTGTGGGGGGGGGGGGGGGGGGGGACTCACTCGTGCTCGCAATGGGCAAGCGCCACCAGCTGGCCTGAGAGCTCAATTTGAAAAGGGGGGGGGAGGAGGGGGGGCCGATTAGCAGTAACCCCATTACCTTTCCGGACTCTCGGCCCGCAAGTGCTCCTGCTGCAGCGGGAAATGGCCTGAGCGATGGAACAAGGAATTGCGAGGGAGGGGGGGGGGGGTAATACATTCTGTTAGGGATCCACTAATAATTTCAATAATCACAACTCAGAAAAGTTATAAATTAGAACTATCGGGGGAAAAAAATACATAAAACTGTCTTGATCTAAAACGATAACTTAGAAAAAATTTAATTCGAATAATATAGCACACTTAAAAAAAAGTAATTATTAAATCTAAGAACTTTCGCAACTTGTAAACACAAAACTAAATTTGTAACAAGTTAGAAACTCCTACCTTAAAAATAAAATTCCGCTTTGTAAGTTTGACCCCCTTTTTTTTCTCTGCTCCAGAGTAAAAGGAGACAACTCCCACACCCTGCCCGGGTTTGCGGCTATTTTGCACAACATTGCTGATACCAAAAATTATTTCAAACATTAAAACATTCTGACTTAAATCCATCATTTCAGGGTGTAGGCAACATTCATTAAAAACATATACCTACAATTTAAAGATACTTAAAAATTGCACATTAAAAAGTCAGTGTAGGTGTTTTTTTTAAGCAGCAGTCCACAAAAGAATGCTAACTTATTTGCACTTTATTTTTAGACTGATTTCTTATTTTTTCTTCAAACTCTAAACTCATTAAAAAACTTATTATCAAAAACAGAAATTAATGACCGTCATACAGGTTTTCTAACAAAAATGTATGTAAACATCAATAAAAAATATATACAAAATATAAATGCTATGATTACAAAGCTCGTAGCATATAAAATATCTGCTACAATTCTATTACAACTTGGCCACGCTTACATTTCATACTAAAATGATATTAAGATAAACACAATATTTACAAATATGCATACAAAAATAATACTA
This sequence comes from Bacillus rossius redtenbacheri, assembly GCF_032445375.1. Lineage (NCBI taxonomy): Eukaryota > Metazoa > Arthropoda > Insecta > Phasmatodea > Bacillidae > Bacillus > Bacillus rossius. The sequence goes on from NC_086330.1 coordinate 318,623,611, forward strand.
AAGAAAAATCTAAATATTCTGGGAGCTCTCTACTATGCTATCGCAAGATGTCTTGCTACTAACATGATTTACAATGCCAAGAAAGATTACAAACATTACTTTCTCTTTAAAAAAACCTGAAAATAGTTCTGTGCTGGGCAAAGTCTAAGTTCGTTAAGCGCACTGCCAACCAGTTCAAAAGGGCCGTGACGTCACTAACTCCGCAACTTGATCACTGCGTTACTAATCCACGCAATACACCCGCGCGAAGTCTTCCAATATTTGCACTGTGTCTTTGGGCGACGACTGCGAGTTTTTTGACAGAATCCAAACACACATTAGCGCACGATACTTGTTATATCTGTTTATTTTATCACCGCACTACTGACCCCGGGATCCAAACAACCATTCAAAAACATATGATTCCGTAGCCACTTGTTTGTCGTCCTCGGTTCTGCATCTTACTTGAGCGCCTCGCCGACACAGCTGCAGCTTACGTGCGTTAGCGCGCAGAAATCCACGCAATAGTTTAACTTGCACGGCGTAGCACTCTTCTCTCACTTGGTCGTTCACGGAATTATTTATTACGCAGCACACCGCGTGTAAACGAAACATCACGTAAAAGTATTTCATTTTATGCACCTTGATTATAACCCCGGTGCCCGAAACTCGCCCGAAACGCACGCGCAATAGCTCGCCGGCCCAGCCATCCGGAAGCCTACAACTAACGTAGTTTCGGTTCCCTACCACGTTCGTGCAACTTCGGATTTCTCTCAAAAATTTAAATTAAAAAAATCGAAGGGTTAGGTTAGGTTAGGTCAGTCACAACATGCTTGTTTTCATTGGAAACTTCTGATTTAGCGGCTGAAGTGGCGTTAATACCAAAACGCAAAACTTCGGAAATCGTCGGAAATTCTTGCGGGGAACAGAAACTACGTGAGTTGTAGGCTTCCCCCAGCCATCACTCTCTGTGCTGCCGCGGTCAACCACCGCTGACGTCACGTCCTCTAACGGCCATCGACGATCTCAAAGTTCCGAGCCAGATTAATTTCTCGTAACAATCCTAACAGTTTAAGCTCTCGTATATACGTAGCACAAAATTACAAATGCAAAGTTACTAAAAAAAACTTAATAAAAACAATTGCCAACATCTTAAATATTATAAGCTTACACTTGATTCAATTTTCTAGCGGCAGCTAAAACTTTCTGGAAGCGTTAGCGTTTGGTCAGAGCCTGTCGGCCAACCAGAAATAAAAACGGTATAATAAACTACTTAAATTAAAATATTAAAAATTGATATTAAAGATCGTCTTAAAAACACAATTAGGAAAAATAATGTGGCGGGAACGCCACGAGTTTCATTTAACGCAGTTTTTTTTGGACTAACGCCAAAAACTGCATTAAATAAAATTTCCCCATTACATGAATCATTTAAAGAGCCACAAGTTTTTGCATGGCAGTAAAGCTAGGACTTTGGCCGTGTCAGAATTCACCTGACATATATACAATTACGTACCTGAAGTGACATCACACGGGCTTTCCGAACTGGAAGTGAAGTATGCGAGTATGCGAGTAAACGGATACTGGATTTTTTTTGCGTATTTTGAGGTATAGTGAAACGTTTTGTAGGTTACATTTTATGTACCTTTTAAGTAATTTTAAGACCTGTGAACTCATTTTCATTCTCTATTTAATGGGTTTTAACGTATTTAATAAAAAATATTCAAATTAGTTTCGAAGGATGTTACAAAACATACATGCACTATCATATCAATCGTTACTTCGAAACAAGGGTAGAATTATTGAGCAAATTGCTGCAAATTTGTGTGACTAATATAGTGTTAAAATTATTCATTTCAGTTAAAACCTTTTTGCCAATAAATAATATTTCAGTAGAAAAATGTATAAAACCTGTTGAGCTGCCTAATTACGTTTGAAGAAACCAAACACTGAACCCGTGTGGATTCTCCCAGTACGCCACAAAGACAAGTGAGGTACAAGTTCGCAAGCACAAAACTGCGTAGGTACTCGAGTTCGGACACGGCCTTGGCGTGGCGAGATTGACATCGAGGGCATTAGAGACAATGACGTGTGTTAGGGTTTGAATGTGGAATCGACAGAATGATTGGGCGAGGGAAACGAGTACAACGAGAAGATCCGCTGACGACAACATCCGCCACGTTTCCCGCTCGCGAACAACGGTGGTTCGAACCCGTATCGCTCTGGGGAGAGGCGAGTGCTCTAACCACTCAACCACCGTGGTTCTAGAAGATAACGAGTCAGTATCAGTGACTCATCATTGGCCTTGCTAATGCCGTATGGACTAATGAAGCAGGTAGGTAGGGCCTGACACAGGTAGTAAACGGCGTGTAGAGTTCTAGTTGTAAAGGCGCCATTTACAAACTGCTCCAGATTTATTAAAACGTGTCTGATTACGAATAACATTTTAGAGCTATTGCATGTTTCTTTACAAGTTTCTTTCCATGGTTCCGCCTATTACGTGTTTCTTTTTTGGACAGTGACAAAAGGTTAAAACGGGTGTTTTCACGGAAATTTCTAGGTATAAAAATTTAACACTCAGTGTTGTAAGTGGTATAGGTGAAGTGTAAGGAGCCTTTATCAGTAATATTCCTCTTAACATGAAGGGTCACCGCTACAAATCTAATAGAGGTGCGTTACCGGCGAGAAGACTGCACGCCATTTCGGTGCCTGGCACATAGAGGTGAAGAAGCGTGTGATACGTGAGCCAGTGTCACCCTTAGCGCCCGTGAATTTTTATAACCCGACCAGGTGGCCACCTTAATGAACAGCTATTTTCCCACCCCCGGAGTACGAGAATACTGCGGTGTCCGGCCTGGCGAGTTGTGTTCAAAAATTCCGGTGGAGTGATGGATGTCTGCGAGATTATACTGACTGCACTCTGGACCATCTGCTGGCGACTTGCTACCCATCAACTCCAGTGCGGTAATACGACAAGCGATCTACAGCGCTGGATGTGCCATTTGCAACTCAGAGGAGCAATTGGGGTTAGTACATGCCGTTTGACGCTACATTTCTGTCTAGAAGCGAAGGTCAGGGCATTCGAGCTATGGGAACGATACATTCTAGAGACGTTATGCAAATCGCAAACCATTACAGGTATTCTGCGGGCGAATTTTATCATGTGGAAAATGGTTGGAGGAAAACTGACTGGAGAAAAATGGCTGGAGTAAAATGGCTGAATGAAAAAGGCTGAATGAAAATCGCCGGAGAAAAATGGTCAGAGGAAAATGTCTGAACAAAAAATGCTGGACGAAAATGACCTGAGGAAAATGGCAGGAAGAAAATGGCTGAACGAAAATGGCCGGAGGAAAATGGTCAGAGGAAAATGTCTAGACGAAAAAGACTGGACGAAAATGACCTGAGGAAAATGGCCGGAAGAAAATGGCTGGACTAAATGGTTAGAGAAAAATTGCTGGACGAAATTGGTTGGTGATGAAGACTCGTGAAAAATGAAAGTCCTTTGAAATCACTCAGATTTTATTTCAGTAATTTCTCGACATCTTGGAATCCACTTAAGGGGCCCGCCTCGTCAGGGGTGTATGTGTGTTGAGGCGGGATGATAAGCCCGTCGCTCGATGGTATTTTTAGCGCGGTATCGCCTCTAAACGCAAGGCTGTGAACTGGCGCGCAGTCTACTCGTCGACACATGATAACTGTGAAATTTGTGCGGTAACCGTATTTTTATATTACGGGGAAATGAAGATAAAGGTGTAATGCAAGTCCCTTAAGTGCTTTCAGGAATCTGTACCACTTGTTTTACACCTAAATATTACTCTGAAAACATGCGTTTCAGCCATTTTAACTCTTCTAGAAATACAGTTTAAAAACATGATCCAAAATTAAAAGTACTTATCAGGCCTCAGCGAACTCTTAAATGTTTTTTGTAAACATACCCCACTCGGATATCTTGAGTAGTTTTGAAATCGCGTTGTTTTTCCTAAAGCTTTGCTTACCGTGTGTGTGACCAGGTAGGCGGGCCCCTTAAGCATTAAAAATATTAGTAACCACACTGTTTTCAGCCGTGAATATTTTATCCAATATTGTTTAATGTTTTATAATTTTTGTATGTTTTTTGATTGAATTATTGTTTAGTTTCCTTTGGTAAGTTCTACACATGTACTCCGAACTCGAAATCGTAATTTTCTTATGAATATATACATACATACACACACCAACACACACATATACAAATCTTGTTTCAAGGCCGATTTCATGACTTCATATAAGGCTTTTTGTGGATAATTTCCCTTATGTGAAAAAAGACCCGTAGGTATTTATTTTAAGGAAAAAAAGGAAATTCGAGTTCCTCATCTGGGCAGCGACTCGAGAATGTTGTCCGATGTAAGTTTTTCGTTAGCAAATGCCAGGCTGTAAGTTGTTTCTTTTATATAAACTGGTGGCAGGCAACTATTTTGAATCAAATTATGACAAGAACACAAATAATTACTAAATTGTTTTAATTTTGTAAAAGCATATAAAAGGATTTGCTTCAAAACATATGTATTTTAGAAGCTGTTTTCTTAAATAAATGTATTCATCACAATATCTCTAATTTATTCATTAGCTAGCCTCGTCAAAACTTAAAAGTTCGTTTTGTTTGCTGTCTCTCATATTTGCACATTGCCAGACGTCGTTGTGGGTCAAGAGGGGAGGCACCTTCTTGCGTAACATGAAGCCTTTAACAAAGATAATCTATTACTCTCACTGGGTTGGTAGTCGGACATGGAGATGGGTACAGTGCTCCTTAACAGTAAATTGTTTCACAGCTGAGAAACAATACTAAATGATGCCTTGCAGTGCTGTGACGAGGAAGCGAAAAACATGTTTACTTGTAGCATGATCAAAAGCAAGTGCGTATCCTTTTTTTATTGATATTTTGCTAACACAATCAACGTACATCGTATACCTCGCTAACAACACTACAAAAAAAATGTAAAAGCTTTTAAATGACGTGCGCTTGTAACTAACCTCAACCTCGCGGAATTTTTTTTGTGTGTCAAAATAAACAAATTCATATCTTTCGCATACGTTGTGCGACTCAGAATTGGCCGTCAACTTAAATCCCGAGACTGAGTAGTTACGCGAAAATGAATTTTCTGTTTAGTTTCGAAATACCGAATTTCGAAAAGATTGGAAAAATGCGTTTTTTTTTTGCATAAGATCCTTTTCAACTTGTCTGTAAAACTTTATAATTAATTATGAAATGACTTTGTAATAAGCCATTTAGTTGCTGACACGTACATGTAACTTAATGCGGAAAACTACAAAAAATTTTCAATGACGACTGTTTTAACTTTAAAAAAAAAATAAACACACTTTCATCAGTCAGTTCAGAAAGTCAGTTTTTTTTTTAAAATTATATTTTCTTTGAAACTTTTTATTTTTTTATTTTAGTAATCGGAACGGTGTAAATGAAACTGGAAACATGTTTGCAACTTTGCGCCGGTTATAATGGATTCCAATTGAAATGCTGCTTCCCGATCCTCCGATCCTACCTGGAACGCCTGGCCTCTCCGCTCGACGGACGCTGCGTCCTTGTTGCGTGGCCGGACGCCCCGAGAACACGGGGGGGGGGGGGGGGGTGGCGGCCCCCCGGGATCGTTGGGGGGGGGGGGGGGAGCAAGAGATGCTTCGCCGCGCGCGGCGGAGTTCCACCGCGCCGCCGGCAACTTTTCTAAGCCGCATTAAAATTTAAACCCGGCGTCGCGCCGCGTGGGAGGAGTGGGGTTCGGGATGGACGCCGAGGTGAAGTTGCCGGGACACGAGCCACCGCGGGAGGATGAAGATACGGTTTGCTGCACGGCGTGAGGTCCTCGCGGTCAAAGAGAGCCGAGCCCTCTGGACTCTGCCGTGCCGAGCTTCGCGCGACCGGTTTCCCGCACTCCTTCCTCGCCCGTGTTCGCTGCTTCAAGAAACGGTTCAATGCAACTCTTATGGACATCACGCCATTGCACTTTTGCACTGTTTGTCACGGATGGGGACAGGAAAAATTCGCGGATTCAAGGACCTACAGGATGGACTCCAAGATCCTCTGTGCACTCGGACAAATTACATCTGCTCATTGGCCACTGACTCGTGACAAATAGAATGCTTTTGATTCGATACTTCTTTCGTTGAGGATTATTCATTGGCTCTGATTCCTTCAGACAACCCGTGGTCCAGTCACTGAAGCAGCAAAAAGTTAAAAACATTTGGATTCTAGCCTATCGCGAAATTAAACCGCGAATTTTTCCGGTCTTCAAGTCATGGGGGAAAATATTTTAGAACGCAAGTTAATAAATAATAACGGAAACATAAACCCACAGATAACAAAGCCTACATCAGCTGACGGGTTTATCTGTTTTGACGTCATCTAATTAAGTATTGTTCTCGAGGGTTTATGTTTTAATTTTTATTTCTCTTATCCGCAAAAAATTGTTTTCTATGAGTACGAATGTGAATATATTCGTATTTACAGATATCAAATCGAATATATTCGTATTTGCCGATGTGAATACGAATACAATATTCGTGTTCGCATATGCATATTACAGAACACAAATACTTAAATAAAATCTTTATATTCGCGTATTCGTGTTTGCAATTATGTACAAATATTCAAATTTGCTTATTCGTATTCGCCTATCAGTGAATATGCGAATTTACCTTCACTAATATTTACACTGTTTTCTCGAGCTCTGTATCACAAATTGGCTACTTTCCTACATCCTCGAGAAAAACGTATGGTTCACACCCCACCGGTCCACCTACCTAAGAATTAAAAACCAATTAAATATTTCAAAAACTAAAACCTTAATAGACTTGTCTCTTAATCACACACGTGTCATAACAATGTGAAAAAGAAAGAAAAATATTTTCTACCAAAGTTAAATTGATTCAGTTTCTTCAAATTTAAATAAGTGGTAAAATTAAAAACCTAATGAATTTAAAAGCAAAATATAAACAACTTTTCAGTTTAACTTTGCCTTACTGTGTGCCTTATATTGCATGAATTGTATAAACATGTTGGTTTGTTTGCAAATAACTGTAATCGAATAATATATGTTATTAAGTTTAATAGTATGTTATTCAAATGATTCGCATGTAAAATAGAAAGGATTATGATAAAAGGTTTCCCATATAAATTTTTTTTGTGTGATTTCTAAAATCCACAAATTTTACTACTGGATCCAAACGCTTTTTCTTAGATATAATTTAACGCTCGTTTTGTGTAATTCAACTATAGTTGGCAGTAGTGTAGAATGTTCACGGTCCGAAAGTTTGTTTAAATTTTATACTGTTTAACGTTTTTAGAAGGCGAGGGTGCAACAGAGTATTTGTTATCTAGGTAGCTTCTACAAGCAAAACAATGAGATTTCAAAAGATTTCAAAAATTACTCCATCTTAACTACGTGTTAAGTGAATGACGTAAAAAAAACGTCTTCCACTAGGTGTGCACAAAGTGTTTGTCGTGAGCGTGCTACGCACTTAGATATTCTGTCCATCACGAGACTATATAGATACATCCAGAAGTGAATTCACACACACACATAAATGTAGAAGTGACGATGTAGAAACAGCCGAGGCGGTGGCAGATGAAGCTGGCTGAGTTCTGTTTCGGACCCCCGCGTCGTCTGACGGCCAGGCAGATCCTACAGTTCCGCCAACTGTTCAACAACGTGCGTGCCGTGTGCAGACCCAAGCACCTGAGCTCGCAGCGCCATGTTGTTTCTCAAGAGGAAAATGCTGCAATCGTGCCCTTTTTTTCCCTCTTAGTTTAAGAAGAAAAAAAAAATGATTTCCACATGTTGAAGTTTCGGCTCAAGAGAAATAAATAGCTACTTCACTTTAATAGCCTTATGTATGAAACTCTAAAGGATGTATCGATTTGAGATCATGGAGACATATCCTTCCGAATATGAATTTTTCGAAATTGGAGAGGACTTTGAAAGTATCATTGTCCTCATTAAAACTATCTAAAAAAAAAAAAAATCCAGCTGCGTCGCTGAAACGGGTTGCGAAATGCTCCAACTTTACCCGACATTGCTACAGATATTTAGGAAGTTCAATAAACCACTTCCATCAAGTGCTCAGGTAGAAAGGCTTTTTTTTTTTTTTTTTTTTTAATTCTATGCAAAAATGATCAACATGTCGGAATTCATTCAACTTAGTGATGAAAAATTCGAAAAAAAAGCGATACAATAGAATCCAATACAATACTATCAAGCCAATTCATCATTAAACTCATAAGTGAGTGAATTGTCTATAGAAAAGTAAAAAAAAAGTGATTTATTGTAATTTTTTGAGTTTGGTACGGAATATATAATTTAATGAAGTAATTTAAGACTAAAAGTTTGATGTAGTGTTTAATTGTTTTAAAATCTAAGGATAGCTTTTATTCATTATAATGTTATAATATTACATAAACATATTAGTTATATTATAACCAAACATTATTTAGTTTCATTACAAAAATTTCTGCTAGTTACTTTGTAACTTATAACTTTTAAGTAAAATAAATTTATATTAAAATTTAAAATCATGTTATTTTTATTTCCATGTATATATGTTTGAAAAACTTGATACAATTTCTTTATAACTAAATAAGCATAATACTTGTATATAATTTAATTTGGTATTCCATTCGTGTAGTAATACTAAGTACACATTATTGTCATATTTAGTTATTTTGTTTTCTCTTTTAAAAATTTACTTTTATACTTAACATTAATGTTTTTCGTTATTTTTAGAGACAGATTCAAATCAAATTTGACGCGTGACTATTTTTGTTTATGATACATATTATGTCTCATTTGTGTATAATTTATTTTTGTCTTAGAGATAATACTTATAATGTTTTTAGTTAATTGATATATTCAGCATGTTTAAAATTTTAAAAGGCATAATCTAGGGAGAGGAAAGCCCAGTAGAGTGTGGACCAAACATTTTCCTCTAGGATGTTGAAAAAAAACAAACTTTAATTGTGGACTGCAGCTCGTCAAAACAGTATAATGTAAATGAAGATAGTAAATTCGCCTATTCACTGATTGGCGAATACGAAAATTCACTCGAAAATACGAATACAACTGTATTCGTATTCACACCTGTAAAAATTAATATAGTCATATTCATATTCATAGAAAATATTTTTTTTGTGAATATATTCGTATTTACGAATATAAACATGGTTATCATTGACACATGTATGTAGGCCTATCATGCGTTTTTCAAATAGTGTTTTCGAAGGCCACTGCCAGTTTTAACCTCTTCATATTGATCTTTATCTTGAGAAATGTAGTTCGGACCCAATGGCATTCTTTAAAGTAACCAAACCCGTGGCACCTGCGTCTTAACCATGGGGATGAAATGCCAATGTTGATTCAAAGGTTTTTCTATTGAAGAATGTCCGGTGTATTTGCCCGGGTCGGTTTTCAACGACCGCCGGACAAAGGAAGCCTGGACAATAAGATGGCGGAAGAAATTGCGTTCCGTCACGGGGAGCTCCGTGCTTCTGTGAGGGACGCCAGACTCCCGGGTCAGCAGAATGGCGGGGTAGTTCCTCCTGTCCTCGTGCCAGACGTGCCAACCTCTCACCTCGCGCGCATTTCGCTCGCCGACTCCCCTCCAGAACACTCTCCTCCTCACCCTCTTTTCCCCCTTTTTCACTCCTTCTCCTCCCTTCCACAAAAAACCATCATCCTTCAAAACGTTCTACTCCACAATACCATTCTTCCTTGCCTCTGGCGGCAGAAACGGCAGAAACGTATCGCGTCGGTTACGTTGTACGCTGGGGTCACAGTTACAGGAAATTACTAAATAAACTTAAACAGTTCACTACCGTGGTTTTTTTTGTTGCTGATAAAATATAATTTATCGAAATCAGCTTCGGCCAACATATATTTCATGTTAATCCACTCTCCCGTTTTTTTTCCTCCTCCTCGTAGGCCAACTAAACAATAAAAAAAACGGTTTTAGATAGAAGATAACAATCGCTACTCTATTTCATTGCTATGAAAACGATATCCGGGAATTAATGACGTCACATTTTTCTGTCGAAGCTGTTATCAGGATTTTCCAATTCGCGCTTGGCTTCAACGCAAATAAAAAAAAAATATAATATCTGTCAAAATTTTTTTAAATATATGTTCGCATTATGGTAGCACATGTAAATTTATTTATAGTCTTACCAGGTTCGGTAAGGTCAGCGTTTATAACATAGGGGTCGTGGGTTCAAGTATTATCATCTAATGTATCGGTGTTTGTATGGTTACGTTGGTAAGCTTTCCCCCAATAATATTGCTAGCATAAGGGGTACGTTTATAACATCTAAATTGAAATAAAATGAAGTGAAAAAATATTTTCTCATGTTCTAATATTCCATTTACGATAGGAATATTCACTGAATTCTACTAATGAAGCAATATTTTATATTTATGAGGAAAAAATACCTTGAAATATAATGCAAAATTTTTTATGAATTAAAAACACGTATTTTTGTTTGTAAACATGAGTCTCTAATTTTGCAGAAGATTGAAGGGTTCTCGTGTGTTGGAAATACGGCCCCTTTTCACTGCACTTAAAAAAAAAGCACAGATTGAACTCTTAAATTATAGCAACAATTGAATTTGTAGGTCCACGTGAATGCACTCAAATACTAATCTCATGAAACTTGAATCATTTTAGGTCTTCTGGAGGTTTTACAGCAGCACTTTGGTCTTAATTAAATCTCTCGGAACTAATTTATAATATAGATGTTAAGTGGGATTTGCTAGTTCATGAGACATTAATACTACTAAAACAAATATTTGACTCCACTAATGCTTACTACACGATTGAACAAATAGTCTTTCGTTACAAGCATAGCTACATATGGTTTTTAAAAGTCTCCAACAAAGCATCAGTAAGTAAAATAATAAACATTGGACACTTGTAAATGATGACAATTACTGTAACTAAGTGGAAGTGCCGAAATTATGACAAGTTTCTAAGCAAATCAGTTGGGTATAATTGAAAAGGTAACCTTTTAAAGCTCGTAAGACGTAAGCAAAAAACGTTTATTTTTAAAAAAAAAATATTTTATTCGGGCTTGGTACCTTCAGAGACGATAACACACATAATTTACTAGGGATATTGGGAAAATAAATCGGCCATGTCCTTTGATGAGGAATCACCCCAGACCGCGATTCGAACGCTGTTCTACCGGATTGAAGAGTTTACTGTCTTACCACTGCACATAGTTCCTCTTGTTAAGCACCCCCTCCCCCCCCCCCCAAACGCATGAACTCAGGCGTCCCGACGCTGCATTATTCATAAGGTCGCTGCCGCTGGAGTTCGTCCGCCTGCCAGAGACATCAACGCCCTCTTTCCTCCAGACTAACTGTCATCCTGCAGCTGTTTTCTTGGCCCGCATCCCCTCTCCCCCAGGACTCCCCGCCGGTCTCCGACACTTCCCGTCTCTGGCCGGCGAGCTGTTCCTCCTTCCCGCCACTCGCCACTCGCCACTCGCCGCTCGCCACTCGCCGCTCGCCACCCGCCACTCGCCACTCGCCACTCGCCACTCGCCGCTCGCCACTCGCCACTCGCCACTCGTCGCTCGCCACTCGCCGCTCGCCACTCGCCACCCGCCACTCGCCACTCGCCGCTCGCCACTCGCCACTCGCCACTCGCCGCTCGCCACTCGTCGCTCGCCACTCGCCACTCGCCGCTCGCCACTTGCCGCTCGCCACTCGCCGCTCGCCACTCGCCGCTCGCCACCCGCCACTCGCCACTCGCCACTCGCCACTCGCCACTCGCCACTCGCCACTCGCCACTCGTCGCTCGCCACTCGCCACTCGCCACTCGTCACTCGTCACTCGTCACTTCCTCCGACACTCGTCGAGCGTCCTGCGGCCCTCCCAAGTCCTCTCTCCGGCGTTCAACCTAGTGTTGGATCGGAACCTAATCGATTGTTTGCATCACCCAGCAGTGGTAACGAATTAAAAAAAAAAATTGTGAGCGTGTATTGTAGTACTCACCGGTGAAGTTTAACATCTGGCCTCGATGACGAGCAAAATCATGTGTTCTCATGTTGCAAATATACTTGTAATAAGAAACTCTTACACGAATTATATTAAAAAATTACGCAGAATGTGATAAACATACGTAAATTGTTTTTTCATCTACATTTATGGACGAGAATCACACGTAGTTTAAGCACCCGCCGCTAGAATTCACTGCAGAAGCAGGTGCGTCGACTAGAGACAGAAATTTTAAACTATTAAATGAAACGGCTCCAATAAAAGCAAAAAAAAAAAAAACTAAAAAACAAATCCAATCCCGGCTTTGTTAATATTGAGGGTTTTTACGATAAATTATAACGGATTTTATAGTATAACTGTTTTTTTTTTGTATTTTATCCCTTGTTATTTCCACCGCTCTCAGTAATAGTTGATTTCATAAAAATTTATTTTTGACAAATGTTTTAGACCAAATTCAGGAACCTAAAATAAATAAGAACATATTCAATAGTGTACATGGTTCGGAAGTTTTATTTAGGCTATTTGTTTATTCCAATCCTTGTTTTATAAATCCCTTGCAGAAATGGTTCCTATCATCAAAATTATTTCAAATCCAAAAATTTAAATCAATTTTTTTGTAAATTTTAAATTAATTGTTCTCATTCTATAGTTTACTTTATTTATAATATTTTTAATGCAACAAACAGTCTGAACGGATATAATAAATAGAGTACATGGTGTAGAAATTTAGAATATATATTTTTTTAAATTCTACCCCTGTTTTTTTTCATCCCCTTGCTGTAATCGTTCGTATTATAAAAATTTGTTTCAGACAAATGTTTAAGATAAAAAATTATACAATTTACAAACAAACTGAATGGATTCGGTAGTGTGTCAACTAAGGGATTTATGAATTATTTTTAATCATATCTTTTTTTTTCAATCCTCTTGCTGCAATGGTTCGATTTATTGGAAAAAAATTTTACACAATAATTTTAGATAAAAATTATACGATTTACAAACAATTTAATGGATTAGGTGGTGTTCCTACTAAGAGAGTTATGACTTTAAAAAAAATCCTTCCCCTGTTTCTTTCATCCTTCTGCTGGAATGGTTTGTTTTATCTAAACTAGTTTCAGACAAAAGTTTTAGATAAAAATTAAAACATTTACACACTATCTGAACGGATTGATGATGTGCCTACTAATTTTTTTTTGTCCTACAACCCTTGTTTATTTCACTCCATGCAAATATGGTTGGTCATACCAAAAATTTATTTTGACAAACAGTATTGGTATTACTCCTACGTGTTATAATACGTTCAAACGAATGCGAAATTGGTCATATTATGTAAGTTACAGCGAATTTTCTGTTTTTCAGAAAACCTTCCTCATTTAAACCCCTTTGATGGAATATTATCCAATAACAAACTTGACCGATATTTTATATTACTATATTTTATGTATCAGTTTGGAAGATTTGTGAAACATTACGGCAGTTATAGTGTTCATAAAAATGTGATTTACACATTATATATATATATATATATATCCTACTAATATGATAAACGTGAAAGTTTGTAAGTATGGATGATTGTTACTCTTTCACATAAAAACTACTGAATGGATTTTAATTAAACTTTACAATAATATAGCTTATACATCAGAATAACACATAAACTACATATTAATATAAAATTCCACCCTTAAGGGAGTGAATAAGTGAAAATTTCAATTATAACAGAAAAAATCATAGGTCATAGACATACAAATAGTAAGTGAGTGTCATTTCTCTATGTCGGCCACACGATCATACACATAGTAAGGTCTTGCAAATTCATATTTTTCTCCTTGGTGAGCCCGTGGCTAGCAAATTAAATGTGCTAATAACAGTTTGGGTCTTAACTTCGACAATAGATAGAGTTACCTTGAATTTTAAACGCACCTTCGTTCGATGCGTTTGTCATGTCTTTAATTTTCGTTTGTTTGCGCCGTATGCGTTCCTATACCATTTATCCAATTGCGATTAAATTTTGGTGAGTTGTTATGCGGATGCCCATGAAGGTTTCTGAGACGGTATAACTATTTTGCAATATGGAGCACGAATCGTTTCAAAAAAATGTGTTTATTTCATATTATATAGTGGCACTTCGTCTGTTTTGGTTGTCTAAGTGCGCACGCATGAGAAAATTTATTTAAATATAAAAGAGAGACAGAGATAGAGTGATATGTATACAGAGTGATATTGAGAGAGACAGAGAGATAAGTTGAGATAGAGCGAGGTATAGAGAATGAAATGGGTTAGATAAAGAGATATTTAGATGTATAGTGCTATATAGAGATTTATATATAGATGAGATAGAGATAGTGGGAGGTATATATGTATATATGTAGGTATAAAGAGATAAATAGAGATAGGGAGATACATATTTATAGATGTAAATAGAGATAAATATATATTTAGAGGTATGGATGGATGATTTGTATATGTGTAACTACTTTAAACATATTACAAAACAAAACTGAATGAACCATAGCAAGGTATGCTGAGCATTAGCTAGATAATGGAATCATTTCCATATTAGTAATCTCTTATTTTTTAGCTTTTTTCTATAGTGCTTTATAAAGTCTAGATTACATACAGACCACCAATTTTTCGATATATACAGGTAAATAACTATACACTGGCAGAACATCTGTCGGGATCTGAAAGTGATATAAATTATTTTGCACACTTGACATTTAAATTAAGAATACAATTACCAACTACATCTGATTTCGAAAAAGGTCCCCTTCACCCTGTTTTCAGCCCGGGAAACGCCGGGTACTGCAGCTAGTATGTGTATATATGTATATATATAATTTTTGAGTTGACGATGGTTTTGGGGTCTTTGGGCCATGAAACTAAAAACTATAAAAATTTTTTCCGAAAGTCACACCATGGTAACGGCTACGTCTTTAATCAAAATCTACCTAAAACGGAATTATTGTATTGTTTTTTATGAGGCGTTTGGCTGAGACCCCGTAATTATTAGTATGCAAATTGAAATGCCAGTTGATGCTCAGTGTTTATCAACTTGATATTTTATGCTAACCTGTTTGTTGTTCGCATCACCGTCGTAATTCGTCATGGAAACAGCTTAGAGAAGTGCGAATGTCTATAAAGCCATTGAATATTTTGTTGACCTTGTCGTCCTGTTTGCGCATAAATTTGCGAAATAAATACTAGTTGACACAGCGAATTTAAGACGACGTCTTTTAAGACGTTGTTACAACCCCCCCCCCCCCCCTTCTCACCCACCAATGCAGCAACGAATTTCTGACATTAATGTGTTGGTTTTACTAACTTTATGTAATTGTCTGCAGTTATATATGTGGTGATTTGGTAGTTACACCGAGTTCATTTTGTTTTACTGCATAAAAAAAATATATTTAGAATTTATTCAAATTTCGTTACAAACTTGTTGGTTGGAATGAAATGGTAATATTTCTCCCTCCCCCCCCCCCCCTTACTTCCAAGAAAAAATACAGTTTTTATTATTATATTACAATGTTTGTTAAATAATTTGAACTTGGTCCGAAGAACTGATGTAGCAATACTAATAGTTTTTTTTGTCGAATTTTCCTTCTTACCCGTTAAGAGCATCAGTTTTTATATATATATGTATATATATATTAAACGGCGACGTGTGCTGCCGGCTGCAATGCAAATATCCGCGCCGACCATTGTTTGCGATGTTCATCCGTGCGCTCGCGTTGTCTCGCGGGCTCATCCCCGCCTCGCCCTCCGAGCCATGGTGATGTAACACGCGGGTTGCTATCCGGCGCGCGGCGTTTTTCCTCCCCGCGTTCACCCCTGCAGCAGGAACAAACTCGCAATAAGCACGCCCCCTCCTCCCCCTTGCTCCTCTTTTCACTGAGCGGTTTCGGCCCTTGGAGCGGGAGAAATGGTAATTCCGACGCGCGGACGTCGACGGGCCTGCTTTAATTAGCGTCGGGTGCCGTCTCTCGTCAGCGTGGGGGGCGCTTTGCCGGTGGCGGGAGGCTTGGCAACACTGCGCGCTCGCTGTCCGTGTTGCAAGCACGTCCCGGCAACGTCGCGGGAACAACATGGCCCACGTGCGATGGCAGTGGACGGCGGCATCTCACGGAAAATGCTGAGTTATGTATTTAACGTTGTTGTAGAAATTGGATAGACCAATTATCAGGTATTATTGCGTACTTTTATTAAAGCACAATTTGAATAATCCAGTAATGACTTTTTAAATAAAAAGTAAAAAGCTTTTATTGGTGATTCACAACCGCACGCACTGCTGTCGCGCTGCCGAGACAGTAAGAAAAGTCGAAGGAGATAAAGTAGTATCAATACAGTGATGCCAGTTTTCTTTTTTTAAAAATGTGTGATCTTTCTTCTTTCTGTGAATATTGAAATATATATGCCTCAATTCATCATTTTTTCTGTGGTTTGGTTTATTCACATTTAATAAGGCTTAGTTAATATTTCACATTAACAACGGACATTATTTGTACAGCAACCACATTTTCATTGGTTCCAGTGGCGGACCTTGTGCCGATTTGTTTGTGGTGTGGGGGCTGATTACATAGGGTTTATGAGTGATACGGAATACATCCCATATAAATAGGCGAGTTCGAAGAGTTTTAAAAATAATAGCCCCTTAAAAGACTTTTTAAAAAGAATTTCTGGTGTCATGCCATTATAATTTTATTCAGCCAATACAACAAAATATATGTTTACAAAAATACTAAAAGACTTTAAAGGTTATTTGTAGCGTGGACTAGATTTTCTTATCACTCCAGTTTTTTTATCGTTGGTGGTTATGGGGGTGGGAACTCGTACCTATAGCCCTTCCCATTGGACGACTGAGTGGTCCGATCTGTGTGCAGAGACATTTGGTTTTACCGTAACGAAAACCTGAACACAAGAGTGTTGTAGACTATCAAGCAATTAATTTTTTTTCGCCAAATGAGACTGTTATTCATTAGTAGTAATGTTACATTCCTGAAATGTATCAGAAACATTGTGAGCTCTATTGGCAATCAAATACTAGCCGATTCTCTGTTATCAGTGAGTCATTTCTGAAGGCTGAGTAACGAGCGAACCAATCATCTTCCTTTTTACGGGATTGTTAAAAAACGCAGGAACACACAGTTTTAGCACGTAACGTAGTTACAAATTTTTTTTTTATTTAAGGAAATTTTCGTTATTTCATGATTATGTATGGTACACTGTGCAGTTCCTGACTTAATGAAGAATATAAAACTTCACAGTAGAGGACCGATTATTACTATATTTTTCGCGAGACAGGTGAAGTCAATATTCCTTTTGCTTATAAGTAACTATATGTATGTGTTTATAAAATTCAAAAACTCAGTGACTGTAAAAACACTCAGAAACACATGCCTACACAAAATCTGTATACCTTAATTTTCCGGTTTTGCAGTGCTCGGTGCTGTTTTTGCTTGAAAGTGATGTTGCAAAAAATGGTTCAAACGCGGTGCATGACTGTTTCTCCAGGCAAGCGGCAGCTGACCGCTAACCTCGTCACAATAATATAGGTACACACACATTTGGCAACATCCAATTTGACTTAGCTAAGTCCTGCATATGTAAAACAAAATACTACACAGGTCATTGATAGAACGCAGTGTTGTTGTTTAATACTTTCTGATTATTAAACATAAAATGAAAATTTCTGTACTTTTTACAAAAGATTCCTTTGGAAACCATCTGCCAAGAAATGGTTTGTTATACTACCAGAAACAAATTTTTACTTCGTACAAGACGTGACTATGGGTTTGCATGTATGTAATACTTTTTCGAGATAATCATGAGAACTTATTACGGAATTTTTTTGCATAATTAGATATATTAATTCAATTAAATTAGATATATTAATGTTTGAATCAAGCATAATTTTTAATCATGTATAATATATGCGAATATTCAATAACTTGATTTTATTTTGTTTTATTGTGCTTATTAATGTGCGCAGATAATACTGGAAAGACATTCAAGGAACGTTTAACAAATAACTTGAACTATTGGAAATACTGGTACAAGACAAAGCATAAATGCCAGGGTAAGAATTCGAACCCAGTATTTCTGCGAACAATATTTTGTAGCGATAAAGTTGTTTTCGTGTTAATTACAACTTACAAATATCAGTAATTTAAAAAAAAATCCCTTTTCAGTTACAAAAAATTACACTGTAAAATATGTATTAAAAAACTGTTTGCTAAACAATTAGAAACAATTCCACCACATCTTTGAAGCCGTTTGTCATCGTACTTACATAATAACTTGAACAGGCACACATCTTTTGGAAAATAAATCTTACAAAATACTTAAGGAAATGGAAAAGTAACTTTTGTAAATCAGATTTAATATTATATTCTTGAGTTGAGAGTTTACAAAAGTTTGTTTTTGTAGTGGTCTGGCTAGAGTTATGAGCACACATTGAAAAAGAGATTTTTTAATGTCAGCGTTTTCCAAGTTATCTGAGAAAACATTCTAAACTTTAATCTCTTTTTGATTAATGAATCCTTAATACCTACCTTGCGAACTAAAAAACTAAATTCTGGCGACCAGATAAAAATACACAAAGGGTAATACCAAACGTTTCTAGAGTTTTTACTGCCTATACGGACGTAATGCCTGGGGTGTTTTGGAACGGGTAGTTTATAAAAAAATTGCAATATTGCAAGAAAATTAAGAAGACCACGTCAAACAAGCAGTTAGGATTAGTTACAGTTATCACAAGTGTCATTGAACAGGATGCCTAGGCTAAGCATGCATTTTTCTTATTAAAATTTATTTTATTTCGAAAGAATCGAGCTGGAATTTGATTGTGTTGATAATTATATTAATTACGAGTTTATAATTATTTTAATAGGATTGTAAAAATTCCAAGTCAACTTTACAGTAAGTTAAGTAGGAAAATTTTAAGTTTATGTAGCCTAGTTTTTATTTAATTCACATGTCTTTTACTGGGTTTTATCCAAATATGCTAGCCATCATATCCTGTGCTAATATTTTAATCTTGTAACTATAACAAATTTACAGCTACTGTAAAATGTATATTTTCTCACCCTAACCTGTATCTCACTCGTAAATGTCTACATTTAATTTTATTGCTAAGTTAATTCCTTGGATCACTCAATACGAGTTATGACAACAACAACAAAAAATAGTTTTTTGAAAACTTTTGAAACGTTAAAATACGAGACCTGATAATTTTTTTTTTTAGAGCTTTAATAATTATTATTTTTTTGCTTATAACTGAGGCTTACCAACAATCTTAACTGTCAAATAAACCCGGCTTTTGAAGGTGCGCTGTTGAAAATGTGAATCCCGAACATAATATTGTGGCTTCATCAGTAAATTTATTCTAGGTGGGCCATGTGGTGTCGCTGACGAGGGCAGTCGAGGGCATTTGGGTTTGGGTTGGGGGGGGGGGGGGGGGGGGGGGCAGATTCCGTGCGACTCCGTCCGGGCTCGTATTGATCGGCCGGACCACCAGCCTCTTTATCGTCCCTGTGCCGCCGGCGAGAGGCCGTCTGCGAGTTATCAGTCGGACCTGTTCGTTTCACGTCTCGAGAGCGACCCCGTAGTTCGTCGTTCTGACGCCGCTGGATTCCGTCGCACCGGCTGCCGAACGGCGCGAAGTAAAACAATGAGTCCTTAAGAGAGCCTCGCGGCGTCCACCTACGAGTCTTTTGACGCCGAAGCTTTCGCCGACATTTCACACGAAGGATGAGAGCCGCGCCGAGTCACCCGCAGCAAACGACGAGTCTCCGTGTTCCCACGACACGAGACGCGACAACACTTCGACCAGGCTCGCCAATTCCAACTCCACGGGAACAATACCTGCGCCTAATATAGCCCGCCTAAGGTTTTAAATTTAATCTAACTAGGGCAACAAACATATCTAGTGATGACTTACGTGCGCGCACCAAAGACTTCTATTTGAATGTCCCATGTACATACGAGTGTTTCTAACTGAATTAGAGCTAGTGTGCCATACTCATAACTGGGACGTATTACTAAGCACAAGAACAAGGTTGGAAAGAAACCAGTTTTTTTAAAATAAAATAAACCCAGATTTTTTGTTTAAACCAGTTTTTTTTTTTGTTTTAACCAATTTTTTTTACATTACATTAGTTATTTTGGTTCTCAGCTTGTTCAAATGAAAGCCATACAACATTTCGCTTTCTGCCTCTCATGTTAAAACAGAAAAGTTATTACATCAAAGAACCGAAGTCTAGCAAATCCGTCCAACTGACTGGGAAATTACCATAGAAAGGGTATTTCCCCACAGAAGGAGGATTCTCTATAGAATGGTTGTTTCCCACAGAAAGGCGATGTCCAAATATATATATATATAAGTATATATAATTAATTTATATATTTCCTTTTTTTACACTTTTGATAACAATTTACTAATTAACTTAATTTTAGAGGTGTATTTAGCTGGGTATAATTTACAACTTATTCAGAATAATTTAAATGATAAGATCTTGATTAGTATTAATAATTTTTTCTGTAATGTTATTAGAGTGGAATTAGAACTTTCATTAAAGTTATTAAAATATAATATTTAAAAATACATTTAAAACATTTGGCTTTCTTAAAAAAAAAACACTTTATTTAAACCGTTGTTTAAACCATTGTGGTTTAAATCATTCAACCCTGCACAATAGTGAAGTATTTTGCCACTAACTGCTTGTAAGATAACTTTAAATATGTATTCGGAATCATTTATTTCTCGTTTCGTTCCAAACACGTGAGTAGTATATATTGGGGGCTACTGGATCAGGCTTCAGGCTGTGGAGCCGGGAGCCGGTGTCAGCCATCTTGGATTGTGACGTCACGGCGGCCATCTTGGATAAGCGTAACGGGACACAGAGTAACGGGACATAACGTAACGGGACAAGTAGATCACGGCGGCCATTTTGGATCCGCCATCTTGGATCCGCCATTTTGGATGACGTCATTGTGTTCTAGAAAATTCCTGTGATGTGTTTTCCGCCATTTTGAATGATGACGTCACCGTTGCAATTTTCGTTACGGTCGCCATCTTTAACTTTTTTATTTATTATCCGATTTTAACGAATTTTTTTTTCTGTTCCACTGGAGGCCGCCATCTTGGATACCGACGACACTGTTTCTGTTGTTTGTTCCTAGATAGCGCCAGCGTCGCTCTTGATTTTTTTCTGTTCCACTGGGGGCCGCCATCTTGGATACCGTCGACTTTGTTTCTGTTGTTTGTTCCTAGAGAGCGCCAGCGTCGCTCTGTCTCATCACATAAGGTCGATGTTCCATTACCTACCATAGCTATTATGAACCTTATCGACATTTTAAATTTTATTTTTTATGAAAAATATATTGGAAACGCTGTGATTCGAACCATCGCAGCTCTGATCTCTAGGTTGGAAAACATACGCCTTTAACCGCTCGGCCATCGAGACATTTACCAGACCGAAGATTAAATAAGGTATATATAAAAATAACATGCATATTTGGACTTGTAATTTTTTTTAATTTAAAGTAATAATAGCACCACCTGTTCGAGACAGACCTACCATCTTGTCATTTGGCCGCCATCTTGAAAATCCATAATTTGTATGCTAGAGATGCGGAAAAATGTTCAAAATTCATTAAATAAATTGACAATAAATATAATGATTGATTATATCGATTCCCGTTCTTGGTTCGAAACCGGTGAGGGTAACAAATAAAAAAACATCAGATCCTTCCTCCACAGAAGCCACCTACAGACCGATCTACCGTCACCAATACCAAGGTTCATATATCGTCAGCTGATATAACGTCATGTCCGCCATCTTGTCTTCATACGCTGGAGACCACCATCTTGTTTTCGCAGCTAGAGTGTGCCGATACCATGTTAGTATAATTATCTGGTCACCACACCATTGACCTTGACCTTTGACCTTGACCTTGAAATTTGACCTTGACCTTGAAATTTGACCTTGACCTTGAAATTTTACCCTGGCCTTGACCTTGAACTTAAACCTTGACCTTGAAATTTGACCTTGACCTTGAACTTAAACCTTGACCTTGAAATTTGACCTTCACCTTGAAATTTGACCTTGACCTTGAAATTTGACCTTGACCTTGAAATTTGACATTGACCTTGAAATTTGACCTTGGCCTTGAAATTTGACCTTGACCTTGAAATTTGACCTTGACCTTGAAATTTGACCTTGACTTTGAAATTTGACCTTCACCTTGAAATTTGACCTTGACTTTGAAATTTGACCTTGACTTTGAAATTTAACCTTCACCTTGAAATTTGACCTTGACTTTGAAGTTTGACTTTGTCCTTGTCGACCATCATGGACCCGACATTTAATGTTCAGTAGATGCTACCAGGAGCTACCACCTGCTGGAGTACGTCATCTTGTGTGTGTACTCATATTATAGAGTACATTTCCATCTGGATAATTTCATTCTAACCCGCTACAGTGCAGTAAACATTAATTACCGAGGTGCCCCCCGCCATCTTGAAATTCGGCCGCCATCTTGAAATCATGTAATAATGTAGCTAGAAAAGCGGGAAAAAATCCAAAATTCATCAAAAAAATCACTCATTAACTTACATATTGATTCGATCCGCTCCATTCCTTGGTTCGATACTCGAACGATGCAATAATGTTTAATTTTATGAAAAAAAATAATAATTTCAATAAACCATGTTCAACATTCTTAAAGAGACTTTAAATCCTCTACTACCATCATCCTATAAGCCATCAAGACCATCATCTTGGAATTTTCGTAATAATTAAACTAAAAATTCAGGAAAAAGTTAAAAATTCATTAAATAAATTTGCAAACAATATACTGATTAATTAGGTCGTCTAAGGTCCTTGGCACGATCCTGGACGAAGCTAAAATAAATTTAATTTAAATACCAGAAAAGCGTAAGGTTCGAGAAATAAAACACCACAAAGTCGTTTACAAACATAATATTTATTACACAATTTCTATCCTACTACAGAATCACTTGCGAAAGCTAGCAAACTTATAAACATTTAGCTTTGCATAGACGTGCAACGACTACTTCTTAGCTCCAAATGCTCCAGCAGCTCCAAATGCTCCAACAGCCTCCAAATGCTCCAACAGCCTCCAAATGGCTCCAACAGCTCCAAATGCCCCAACTACCTTTTCTTTCAACAGCTCCAATGATATTGGGCCACAATGCTACGAGTCTAAGAGACTACGAGGCTACAAGGCTACGAGTCTAAAAGGATCTAGCTGGTTCCGAGTTAAACATGGCTGAGAGACTGCATGACTAAAAGACCGCATGGCTACGAAACTAAATGTCTATGAAGCTACATGGATACAAGTCTACTGGGCTCCAACACGCAATGTACACACAGTACACACAGGAAAACGTAATGTACACACAGGAAAACCTAATGTACACACAGGAAAACGAAAAGTACACACAGGAAAACGAAAAGTACAAACAGGAAAACGAAATGTACAAACAGGAAAACGAAATGTACAAACAGGAAAACGAAATGTACACACAGGAAAACGAAATGTACAAACAGGAAAACGAAATGTACTAACAGGAAAACGAAATGTACAAACAGGAAAACGAAATGTACAAACAGGAAAACGAAATGTACAAACAGGAAAACGAAATGTACAAACAGGGAAACGAAATGTACACACAGGAAAACGGAATAAACACACAGGAAATCGGAACGTACACACAGTACACACAGGAAACGGAATGATCACACATACAGTAGCGGAAACACAGGCTTATTTGGAAATCAGGATACAAGAAATAAATCATACTTTTTTTAAATATAAATAATTCATTTTATTTTTCATTAGTACACACATGACAGTTAAACAAATGATTATTGTATGTAGCCAGCTTTCCGAAGTTCTTACAGTATAGACGATACTTCCACGATATGCAAGTAGTTTCCTCTACGAACAGATGCCACCATCAGTCTTAGCCGGTCAACCAATATTTTTTGATCTTTCCATGATGTCGAATCAATCTCTTCTGCCACCATCTTCTTTGCTTGTTTATTATAAATATTATGATCTCTGGTGTCTTCCGTTTTAACACCATCCTCAGGGTTACTTTCATCATCTAGCCAGCGATCATCACAAGCTTGATCAGATTTATTTATTATAACACGACGTTTCCATCGCTTCGGTCAGTGTTTCTTTCAGGCACTTCTCCGGGGGGGCTTTGCCCCCCCGGAGGTCTCCCAGAGCCCCCCCCCCCCCCCCGGGGAATATTAAAAAAAAAAATTGGAATCCATTTTAATGTTACTTGTTAAGGAAAGAAATTCGTTACAGTCACAATCTTCATGTAAATTGATTAAAAACTGGTTCATGGCCATGTCTATTATGCAGTCCCTCTTTCAGTATGTTAAGTTTTTATAAATGATTGCAATAGGTTTGCCAGGCATCCTTTGTTATAGATGCAGTTAGCAGAGTCCAGCATGTGTGTCTCAAGTGCTCGCCCCCACGGTATTATGTTCCCGAACGCACCTCTTTATCTTTGCCCTTTAACTCACACATGTATGGTGGGAATACAATGACATGTAAATTTTTTTAAGTACTGTGAACTAGTTCCGTCACCAGACATTTCAATATTTTTTTCATCGAACTCTACACATCCGCGTTTTAGCCATGCATTAATTGTCACATTACTCATGACTACGGAAGATGTGCGGAAAGTTTGGGATAACCTATTCGAATAGCAATTTTTTTAAATTCATTTGCTTTGTGAAATGGAATCGAAAGGCATTTTCGCATGCTTCTTGATCACAGCTTTATATTACTTTAATAGTTATTTCTTTCTTTCTTGTGAATCACCTTATTACGTTTCCACCGCTTATCATTCGGATCGGCTCGGCCCGGACCAGACGGCAGTAATATGAACCCATGTAATCAAATGAAAGGCTGCGCGTTCTATCGGGTCGGCTCGACTTGTCTCGGCATTCTGCTATCATACGGGGAAAAAAATCGTTTCGGCATCGGACCTGGTTATCTTTTGGAGAAACTCGTTCCGAAGGTAACAATGTACAGAGATGTGGATGCATAAGCATTTCTTTATCTTTAGATTTTCCACGGGGGGCCAGAAGAGGGATATATTCTTTCACAAGTTCTTAACATTCTTTTTCCAGTAGACGCGGGTCATTTCCTCCCTGTGCGTCGTGCGTGTGCGTTGAGCTGGTCGTGCGTCAGACGGCTGTTGGTAACGGCAGACCTCGACGTGTAGGCTACTCATTGTTGGCGTGCTAGTGTAGTTTTCGTTTACAAGTGTGTAGTGCATATGGCTTTCTGCGTACTTTTCTGTAAACATGTAAGTATATAAACACAATAATTAACCAATCCAATGTAAAAATATGGCCGCAACAAAAACTTTTGGATACTAATTAAATTATTCTGTTATAAATCATCGCTTTAACGTTTTGAGTATCATCTTAACATTATCAAGTAATTTCTTTATAATGCATGTTAGTAAACTGTATGTAAAGTACTTAATGAATTCTGATGCCAAGAAACCTAGAAGTAGGTCAGTAGGTGATTCACGGTTACGATGGACTAAGCCCAGGTTACGTATTTATAAAATAACATTTGGCACAGTGAAACAAATGTATTGTTAGGAGTTTAGAATTTTAAAACATTCAGTTTGGCATTGCACAAGTACTACCATCTTGGGCTTGGTCAAACAAAAGTGTTTCGCGCAATTATAAATTGCCGGAATTAAAATGATGACTATTAATGCCCCTGATTACAACCAAATCGTTTAACAATAGATAGTGATACTATGAATTATGTTTTTTATATGTGCTGTTCATATTTAGTGTTTTTAGGTAGTACATGGTGATATTTTGACAGCCTAAAAGAGTGTTTTATTTTTTTTTTGTAGAAAAGTGTTTTCTCTCTTTTAGCTACTTCTTAAGTTTTGTCACCCCCAAAATTTTGCCACCCTGCTCATTTATCCACTTCTTTCTGAAAAGTAAAAATCAGTCAAAATGTGTGTGGATGCTGTGCGTGTTAGATTGATATTCTTCACATAAAGCTGTTTTAATTAATAGTTTATACTGCCAGTCAGTACCAGACTATCTCCATTAAGAGTTACCTCTTTTGTTTTAGTGACTTCGACATGAAAAGAACAATAGACTCCTATTTTAATGTCGCAGCAGGGCCCAGTCAAAAACCGCGAACTGAAGCAGGCCCATCACCATCAGTCCAGCTGACTGAACAGAAATTCTTTGAAAATGAAAGTGCAGAATTATCCAGTCCGCATCCAGCGAAATCATCCGAAAAAGTAGAACGTCACTACAACAAAAATTGGGAACAGAAATACAGTTGGCTGATCTACAATGAAGAAAAAGGAGGTGCATTTTGTAAACTATGTGAAAACTTCATGAAAAATGATGCAAAGGTTCTGCAAAAAACAGGTGGAGTGTTTATTACTACTCCATTTACATCTTTCAGAAAAGCTTTAGGAAAGAATGGAAAATTAGAGAAGCATGAACATTCTGCAGCTCACTCAATAAGTGTAGAAATGGAGAACCTCAGAAGACATGATACGAGGAAACCTATTCATACTCAAATGATTCAACAGAGTGAAAATGAAAGAGACATAAATAGAAAAGGCTTAAAAACTCTCTTGCGCGGCTTGTACTTTTTAGTAAAGAAAGAAATAGCTCACACTACTACATATAACAGCTTGATTGAAGGTCTTCTCGACAAACTGAATGAAGATTTTAGTAAATGGAGAAATTCTCTAAGTGACAGATCGAATTATAGCAGCAAGGACACCGCCTGCGAGCTTTTGGTCTGTATGGGTGAAATTTTGAGAGAAGAATTAAAGGCAACATTAAAACACAAGAAATTCTTTGTTCTAGCTGATGAAAGTACTTCACTACGAAATGAAATGGAGCTCAGCATTATGTTTAGAGTTGTGGAAGATAAAGTACCAGTGGAAAAGTTCTTAGCAATAGTCAAAATCCCAAATGGAAAGGCAGAAACTATTGCAGATGCAATTGACAAGGAACTTGCTGCTCTTGATTTAAATTATGAAAATATTATTGCCTTTGGATTTGATGGTGCTTCTAATATGGCTGGAAACATTGGAGGTGTAAGAAGGAAGCTTTCAGAGAAGGCGAACAAGGAAGTTATTTACATACACTGTAGAGCACACATCTTGTCCCTGGCAGCAGCTTCCTCCAGGAATAAAAATCAGAAAGTCAAAAGGTTTTTCCATGTTTTGAAAGACATTTATAAGCTGTTTAGTAAGTCACCAAAAAAAGAAAACATTTTGCATGAAATTCAAGCAGTAGTAAATGATCCAGTTCTCAAGATTCCAGAATGTATTGAAGTGAGATGGTTGTCCCACTACAAGGTAGTGAATACTGTCTTAAGATGCTTGAAGTCTATTTTGATGGCTTGTGAGCACATTCATAAAGAAGGAGCAGACCTCGCGTCATTAGCTGGGGGAATTTTGCTGGAAATCAGAAATGAGAGTTTTCTCATAACTTGTCATGTGATGAATGAACTCCTCAGTGCACTCTCTTACCTGAGTAATGCTTTGCAGAGAAAGGATTTGAGTTTGACCAAAGTCATTCCTCTAATTACTACAACAAAACTTCACTTATGAGATATTGCAGACCAGTGTGGAGACATCAACAGCGACTTGCAAAAAAATGTCCGAAGCGAAATAACAGAGAAGTTTGGATCTGAGGTGTGCCTAGTTGCTGATGAAGATTCAAAAAAAACATTCAAGGGTATGAAAGAATACAGTGAAAGTGTCCCCCAAGAAATTGAAGACAGGTTCAACGACAAATCGATGGATATCCTGGTATTTTCAAGCCACTTTGACACATTTAAATCATTATTAGAATTAAAAGACAATGATGCAAGTAAGTTTTGCGCACACTTTCCTATG
Organism: Bacillus rossius redtenbacheri; assembly: GCF_032445375.1. Lineage (NCBI taxonomy): Eukaryota > Metazoa > Arthropoda > Insecta > Phasmatodea > Bacillidae > Bacillus > Bacillus rossius. The sequence goes on from NC_086330.1 coordinate 318,651,583, forward strand.
CTCGATGTCGAAGGTGTACTTGCAGACTTGAAATCCTTCCAATTTTTTATACGATCCATGATTCATAGCGGGCAATTCAAATTGGACGAGAGTCCAGTGATAAAACTCCTTGAGGCTGATGTAGGCTACTGCGAGTTACAAAAACTTTGCGAAATTATTCTTACCATTCCTGTGACTACAGCTTCGGTGGAAAGATCTTTCAGTACAATGAACAGAATTTTGAATAAGACAAGATCTAGAATGCTACCGGGAACCCTATTTCATTGCATGATGATAAGTATCGAGGCTCCTGAGATTCCGACTGAGGAAATTCTTGAAAAAAACAGTTGATTTGTATGCAAGGAAAAAAGTTCGTCGGATACGATTTCTGTAAAAAAACAATCAAAGTAGGCTTTAGCATTTAAATATTTAGTTTGTTTATTAATGTTCATTATTTTGTAATATGGTAATTTTTTTACATGAAATTGAAGTTTAAAGGTCTAATAATAATTGCTTGACCTAACAGACAAAATTTTTCTTCTCATTCCTTCCCATCTCCCCCCCCCCCCCCCCGAAACTATTAACAGCCCCCCCGGGGGAAAATGTCTGAAAGAAAGCCTGGCTTCGGTCTCAGGACACCACCACATTCTTCGATCTTGTCAGCTTTAGGTTCTGCATCACAGTCTATGCCTTTGTAAACAGCCTCAGAGTCACTGTAGCAATCACCGTAGAAGACAACGTCTTCACCCAGATTACTGCAAGAACTCAATATCGTTGATGTCGAAGTGTCTTCATCGCCTGTATGCTTCCTTTTCAGGAGTCCACCATTTATACAAAGTATGGAGGATCTGCTAAATATAAGCTTGAATGTATTCTCACTTTTCACAGTGTTGATACCTTCATTAGTTTCAGTCTTCCCGATACCATCAACATCCTTCAATATTTTTGTTTCTCGTCACGATCGGCGTGCTAAGCCTTTTATCTTTTCTATATTCATAATATTATTTGTCTTTAAATCTCCGCGTCCGTGTCACTATCACAGATGTAAATCATCATCATAGCTGTCATCAATATTGTCATGAGCTGCATCAATATAACTCATTTTATGATATCGTTTCCACATTTCAGTTGTCAGTGATTTACCACAATCTATGATCTTGTGAGCTCCATTCTCATTTTCTGTAAAAGCCTATGAGTCCAGTTTTATTATTTAATCCTTCAACCCATCATCACAAACTCAATTAAATAATTGTAGTATATAGAAAAAAAATCATCAAAGTTCCTTTCATTTAATCTTGCAAACCGTATCATCCTTTCCACCTATAGTAGGAATAGTTTCTTGAGCCCAAGAGTCTTTCATTATATATACCATGCAGTGTTCTTCAAGAGATGTAGTATACCACCATTTCTACATACAAATTCATCCTATCATTAATTTGTTTACACATTAGAAAAACCTTCACGCTATTTTTACGTGTTTTATTAAATTACCACTTCGACTAAAATAATTACCACACATAGTAATTTCTACAAAGGACACTTTGTCCAAGACATTTTAACCATAATCTGTCTGAAAACAGCCATGTCCCATCTATATCACAAAGTAAACGAGGGTTAGTGGAGATAGGTCAAACAAGTGCTAGTCACTCATAGGGTAAGAACCATGTGTTCGATACCTATCTCAGTCAATGTAGCATCTATGTATTTTTATTACCTCATGTAGAAAAATATGTTCAAATGCATACGAATTTAAACTTATTCACGTACGACTAGTCAAAAGTACATAAATTCAAGCACGCCAACCGCAAAAAAAAAATTCTCAATGATAGAGGCAGAGACTTCTCGATCGAGACACGCCTACCATCACAAAAAATACATAAACAAATTCTGCTACCTTGTGTACTTCTCATTGTTGAGCAAAGATATAGTTCTAGTACAAGCCAGAATTTTATGTATTTTTTGTATTTTATTTTTAGTTTTTTATTAATTAATTTTTCTTTATTATTATTTTTTCCTGAAATTTTATGATATGAAAGAAAACTTGTGGTGGTTTTCTCCGTGTGCTTCCGATTATTCTTGTCAATATTATGGTGTTTTTCTCCGTGTGCTTCCGATTATTCTTGACAATATTATGGTGGTTTTCTCCGTGTGCTCCAGATTATACCTGACTAGACATGTTATGGTTTTCTCCGAGTGCTTCTGATTATTCTTGTTAATATTTTGATGGCTTTCTCCAAGTGTTTCTGATTATTCCTGGCTAGACATCTGATGGTTTTCTCCGAGTGCTCCTGATTATTTGTGAGAAATCTATCTCTGCATGAAGAATTTTTTACTTAATGAGTCATGTCATTTCTATTCAGAGTTACATTTAATTAGTGAAATTCTGTCAATAAATCACCACTTACAATATTTTTATCAGGTGGATTAAAAAAATAATAACCTTACTCAGACAAATAATATGCTTTGAGACAGCTGATAAGCATTAACATGAAGGACAAACTGTATTGTTCTTGGTGTCTAAGACAGGTAATTTTATTCAGAGTTTCGTATAAATTTCCGAAGTCATATCATCAAATCAACACTTAAAAAAGAATTTTAACAGGTGGAAATCAGGCAAAAACAAAAGTTCATTAATCAGACGATTACTACGTCATGAAAAAACTGAGAAACGCTATCACACACGAAGATTTCCCTTCCCCTTGTGTTCTAGCGAAGCCCTCCTTCTGTTGCGATCGTAAGGGAGCATCCTGCATCCCACACAAAACATTGACTGCGTATACAGACAACTGATACATGATGGTTGCTAATATGAGAATAGATTATCTTGTGATTCTTGCTAGACCATAATATTATTCACTAATTTTTAAATAAGGTCAATGTTCTTCCTCTTGAGATCTAGGGAGGTACACCTTTTTCAAGAGATCGTGAGTGAGCATTCCATAACCTACAACCAACTTTGGTTGCTTTTACAACATAACATATGAGGAAATATGAAGGTGGGTAGTAAAACTACGTGGAACATGATATTTTCTTCAAAATGAGAAAAAAAAATCTTTTTTCGTAAATAATTGATGAATGTTCATACATGAAAATACGGAGTACCTAAAAAATACCTTTAGTTGCTATTCAACCATTATGGAGTACGTACAGACTAGTGAAGGTACGATACACAAATATCGATCTCGATCTGGAGGACATTGTACATACTGTAGCAAATACTTTGATAACATCTATAATGCTCGTAGACATGAAAAGAACGAATGTGTTTAAAGCCCATACCGTCAAATACTAATTTGTGGCAAGTGTGGAAGACGGTTGACACGAAGAGAGAATTTAAAAAGACACGATAAAACTTGTAAAGCCAAGCTCGCGCAGGAGATAAAGTACGTAGATGGAGACGCTATGCTCGGGGACAGTATGTCTTACAATGAAATTGATCTACCTAGTCTTAAAAGCGATTGTGTTAAAATATCTCCAGGTCTTGAGGAAGGAAATAGCTTAACTGGTGTTGAAGATATAAGTAAGGTAGAAGATAATGAAAGTAACATCTCCAGAAAAAGTGACAAGTCGTCTTATAGTAGACTTCTACGGACTTTGGAATATTTTTTTGGAAAATTAGCAAGTAAGCTTGATACCAAGGATGGTACTCCAATGTCAAATAATTCGAAATACTGGGATATACAAGATGAAGATGTCAGTGTGTTTGATAAAGATGTGAACAGCACCGATGATGATGATACAAATTATCATAATCATTATTACAACGATTTTCAGAATATGTTCAGCAAACATTCGAAGAAGATGGTGGCATCAAGTGAAATTGATTATATATCGTGGAAAGACCCGAACGTGTTAACGAACAGGTTGCGACTTTTACTTGTTTCGCAAGATGACGAAATTGTATCAGTTATCAAAGAAACGTGGACTATTCTTGATGAACTTAGAATTCCAGGGTATATATAATAAGTTAGTAATGTGTTTTGACTGATGAAATTTTATACTTTTGTATTTTTGATATAAATATAATTTTAAAAATTGATATTAAAATGTGTCGATATTCATGTCCTAATAAAGTTCATGTGTTTTCTACATTAAAGAATTGAGTTGCGGATGACTATTTTAATATATATGTGTGTGTGTGTGTGTGGGTGTTGGAAAGTTTACATTTTATTTTATGTAGATGAAGGAAAATGAGTGTTGAAGAAGGAAAGAGTATGTAGAATTGAGTGTCGATGACGGAAAATGAGTGTTGAATTGAGTGTCGATGACGGAAAATGAGTGACGAATTGAGTTTCGATGATGGAAAATGAGTGTTGAATTGTGTGTCGGTGATGGAAAATGAGTGTTGAATTGTGTGTCGATGATGGAAAATGTGTTTCGATTATGTAAAATGGGTGTCGAATAGAGAGTCGATTATGGAAAATGAGTGATGGCAAATGAGTGTAGTATTAACTTGCATCCAGCACTGAGTATGTGTAGCTCGGTTCTGAAGGTTCAATGGGTCCCTGGTCCTATATAAATTTAAACTTAGCTAACATGATCACTGTCAATATTATTTAACTAGCCATCGGTATGCTGTTAAATGACTGGATGTATACAAATACTAGGTTGTTAATTGACTTCATTTAGTTTTTGTGTGCTGAGTGTAGACTGATGAAAATAAGTGAGGAGCTTAATGTAGAATGGACTTGTGTTGATGGATATGTTGGTGTCCTACTGTATGTGCATAAATCGAATGCTAGTGGTCTGATAATATGTTGGGTTATTTACGAAGATATTTATCGATGTGTGCTATGAAAAGCATAAAAGTGTATAGTAAACTTATAGAGTAGGACTCTTGTTTCGGAGACTTTTGTCATAAGGCTTAACAAGGATCGACTCTGAAGGCTTTGAAGATGTATGGTACTGGACATGTCTTGTCTGTAGCTATATCAACACTGAAGGACTCCTGAACTGTAGATGAGAGGTACAAAAATAATTGACTTTGGACCTAGCCCGGTATCGTATAAATTATTTTAGAAATGTGTTGTAGACATTTGGAGTCAGTTGGAGGTTATGTGTAGCTGTACATAATAAAATTTAAATTTGAGTAGTTGAAACTATGTTTGGTTTCTGAAGGTTCCATTGTTCAGAGACTCTTAATCCTTCTAGTAAGTCTAAATGAACCGTGTATGTAGGATGAGAGATTAGATGTTTCAATATATAATTTAAACTTTTATTTCTTGAAATTCCTAATTTTTTTTAGTAATAACATTGGATGATGTATTGACTCGAGTATTATAGTAAATGGTTCTTGATTTGACTAGCGTATTATTCCAACCGGTGCATGTATATAAGCGAGTCCTAGACAGCAGGTCGCTCAGTTTGTTACTGGCGACGACGACGGTGTAAGGATCACCTAGTTTGATTCTTCTGGTGCATAAGACGCGTAATTACCTGTTCTTGTGAACTCGATGGCATCTTTACCATCTAAAACGACGAACTTGATGGATGTTGTACCATCGACTACGGGAACCCTGACATCAGCTATAGCGGAGAAGGTGCAGATCCCGTCGGCAACGACGACGACGTCATCACAAGAGGAGACTTCAACAGTCGTGATACCGTCAGCAGGAGAGACTTTAATGCCGGTGGTGCTGGCTACACAGGAAAACTCTACGAACTTCGTTTCGTCCTCGATGGAAACTTCAATGACTGGTGATTCAAGAACGACTAACGAACATCGGTGCTGTTACTGTGACAAAAGTTTTAAATACTGTCAACATGCAAGAAGACATGAAAATCATGTCTGTAGAAGAAACGCTAATCGTGTGACATTTCCGTGTGACCCATGTGGTGTACATTTCACAAACAAAAGTAATTTGATTAGGCATTGTAAAAGCAAAGTTCATTTGCAAGTTGAACATCGAGGAAGCGATGATAATTGCGATGAATATCTGTATCAGTGCCGCTACTGTGGTAAACGATTTGAGCGACTACGAAGTACACGCATCCATTAAAAGCATGGATGCAGAAGAAATCTTGACCGTGTAAAATTTCTGTGTGAGAAGTGCGGTATACAGGTTACACGAAAATTTTACTTGAAAAAACATTATAAATTTTGTAAAGATGGGTTTCTAGCATCATCTCTGGTCCTCTAAGGTGTTACACTCCTGATCTGATGTATCGTGATCTGTATGAATTAGTTGTATTTTGTCACTCTTAATACGAACTATAATAATTTATTTTAATAGAAATGAATGTTGCAAGGACTGAGAAAATGTATACGATATATATACATACAGTGTCAGATTTTATTGTGTATAAATTTACAATTTAAAATAAATTATTGAATTAAAGAATTTTTTTATTAATTTTTCTTAACCTACATCGTTTATCTTAATGTAATAAACTACATGTGACACGTAATTTAGGTCGGATTTGTAATGTTCGTTTTGTCTTGTTTGTGTGTATTATTTTGTTTTACCAATAATGTTGAAGACTGTTTTTTTTTTTTGCTAAAATTATTTTTGTCTGAGTATGCCATCTGCATTCTTAAGATTTTTATGGGAGATGTTTTGGTAATGTGCAGGTACAGGTAATGCCGTAACGTTAGAGCAAATCTGATAGGAACTTGATTTATTATTTCTAAAATAATAATTTATTACTTCCCGAAATAAATCATAACATACTTGTGGGAAATCTATGGTCTTAAATCGTAACCTGTCATATATTGGTGTACACTACGGAGGTGATATTAAAAAATTGAAAAATGTTTATCAATTGACCACACTTCGGGGTAATCTGGTGCACTGGCTGGGCTGTAACAGTAAGATTCTGGATACTTGGTAAGCGATTATTCGTCCGAATTACTCACACATTCGTACTGATTACTAACATGAATTTAGGGTTCACGAAAAAAATGTATACTAGCCGGGGTCATGATTTAAAATATTTTGCCGCTTATAATTATCAGAGTATTGAGTATGGTATGTAAAGTTCGACTCCTCTCGTATATGTGCTACACATTTATTTTTGTAGGTAGCAAGATATACATTCGTAGGCTGATTTTCTGCTCTGGTTCGGTGATGTATACTTTGAAGTGGTTCCAGCAAGTACTTTACATATGCTGGATTATGATTTCACTGGAGTTTTACGTGTACTGAGTTGGAAGGCTAGTGATGAGATGTATGCATGTCTTGAGCAAAACATATGAGTGTCGCAGCATTCTGTAAGCTTGCAATTCCCGCGCGAGGGGTCAATGTTCATTGCAGGTGATGGTAGGCGTGTCTTGATCGAGAAGTCTCTGCCTCTATCATTGAGAATTTTTTTTTTGCGGTTGGCGTGCTTGAATTTATGTACTTTTGACTAGTCGTACGTGAATAAGTTTAAATTCGTATGCATTGGAACATATTTTTCTACATGAGGTAATAAAAATACATAGATGCTACATTGACTGAGATAGGTATCGAACACATGGTTCTTACCCTATGAGTGACTAGCACTTGTTTGACCTATCTCCACTAACCCTCGTTTACTTTGTGATATAGATGGGACATGGCTGTTTTCAGACAGATTATGGTTAAAATGTCTTGGACAAAGTGTCCTTTGTAGAAATTACTATGTGTGGTAATTATTTTAGTCGAAGTGGTAATTTAATAAAACACGTAAAAATAGCGTGAAGGTTTTTCTAATGTGTAAACAAATTAATGATAGGATGAATTTGTATGTAGAAATGGTGGTATACTACATCTCTTGAAGAACACTGCATGGTATATATAATGAAAGACTCTTGGGCTCAAGAAACTATTCCTACTATAGGTGGAAAGGATGATACGGTTTGCAAGATTAAATGAAAGGAACTTTGATGATTTTTTTTCTATATACTACAATTATTTAATTGAGTTTGTGATGATGGGTTGAAGGATTAAATAATAAAACTGGACTCATAGGCTTTTACAGAAAATGAGAATGGAGCTCACAAGATCATAGATTGTGGTAAATCACTGACAACTGAAATGTGGAAACGATATCATAAAATGAGTTATATTGATGCAGCTCATGACAATATTGATGACAGCTATGATGATGATTTACATCTGTGATAGTGACACGGACGCGGAGATTTAAAGACAAATAATATTATGAATATAGAAAAGATGGAAGCCTTAGCACGCCGATCGTGACGAGAAACAAAAATATTAAAGGATGTGGGTGGTATCGGGAAGACTGAAAATAATGAAGGTATCAACACTGTGAAAAGTGAGAATACATTCAAGCTTATATTTAGCAGATCCTCCATACTTTGTATAAATGGTGGACTCCTGAAAAGGAAGCATACAGGCGATGAAGACACTTCGACATCAACGATATTGAGTTCTTGCAGTAATCTGGGTGAAGACGTTGTCTTCTACGGTGATTGCTACAGTGACTCTGAGGCTGTTTACAAAGGCATAGACTGTGATGCAGAACCTAAAGCTGACAAGATCGAAGAATGTGGTGGTGTCCTGAGACCGAAGCGATGGAAACGTCGTGTTATCATAAATAAATCTGATCAAGCTTGTGATGATCGCTGGCTAGATGATGAAAGTAACCCTGAGGATGGTGTTAAAACGGAAGACACCAGAGATCATAATATTTATAATAAATAAGCAAAGAAGATGGTGGCAGAAGAGATTGATTCCACATCATGGAAAGATCAAAAAATATTGGTTGACCGGCTAAGACTGATGGTGGCATCTGTTCGTAGAGGAAACTACTTGCATATCGTGGAAGTATCGTCCATACTGTAAGAACTTCGGAAAGCTGGCTACATACAATAATCATTTGTTTAACTGTCATGTGTGTACTAATGAAAAATAAAATGAATTATTTATATTTAAAAAAAGTATGATTTATTTCTTGTATCCTGATTTCCAAATAAGCCTGTGTTTCCGCTACTGTATGTGTGATCATTCCGTTTCCTGTGTGTACTGTGTGTACGTTCCGATTTCCTGTGTGTTTATTCCGTTTTCCTGTGTGTACATTTCGTTTCCCTGTTTGTACATTTTGTTTTCCTGTTTGTACATTTCGTTTTCCTGTTTGTACATTTCGTTTTCCTGTTTGTACATTTCGTTTTCCTGTTTGTACATTTCGTTTTCCTGTTTGTACATTTCGTTTTCCTGTTTGTACTTTTCGTTTTCCTGTGTGTACTTTTCGTTTTCCTGTGTGTACATTAGGTTTTCCTGTGTGTACATTACGTTTTCCTGTGTGTACTGTGTGTACATTGCGTGTTGGAGCCCAGTAGACTTGTATCCATGTAGCTTCATAGACATTTAGTATCGTAGCCATGCGGTCTTTTAGTCATGCAGTCTCTCAGCCATGTTTAACTCGGAACCAGCTAGATCCTTTTAGACTCGTAGCCTTGTAGCCTCGTAGTCTCTTAGACTCGTAGCATTGTGGCCCAATATCATTGGAGCTGATGAAAGAAAAGGTAGTTGGAGCATTTGGAGCTGTTGGAGCCATTTGGAGGCTGTTGGAGCATTTGGAGGCTGTTGGAGCATTTGGAGCTGCTGGAGCATTTGGAGCTAAGAAGTAGTCGTTGCACGTCTATGCAAAGCTAAATGTTTATAAGTTTGCTGGCTTTCGCAAGTGATTCTGTAGTAGGATAGAAATTGTGTAATAAATATTATGTTTGTAAACGACTTTGTGGTGTTTTATTTCTCGAACCTTACGCTTTTCTGGTATTTAAATTAAATTTATTTTAGCTTCGTCCAGGATCGTGCCAAGGACCTTAGACGACCTAATTAATCAGTATATTGTTTGCAAATTTATTTAATGAATTTTTAACTTTTTCCTGAATTTTTAGTTTAATTATTACGAAAATTCCAAGATGATGGTCTTGATGGCTTATAGGATGATGGTAGTAGAGGATTTAAAGTCTCTTTAAGAATGTTGAACATGGTTTATTGAAATTATTATTTTTTTTTCATAAAATTAAACATTATTGCATCGTTCGAGTATCGAACCAAGGAATGGAGCGGATCGAATCAATATGTAAGTTAATGAGTGATTTTTTTGATGAATTTTGGATTTTTTCCCGCTTTTCTAGCTACATTATTACATGATTTCAAGATGGCGGCCGAATTTTAAGATGGCGGGGGGCACCTCGGTAATTAATGTTTACTGCACTGTAGCGGGTTAGAATGAAATTATCCAGATGGAAATGTACTCTATAATATGAGTACACACACAAGATGACGTACTCCAGCAGGTGGTAGCTCCTGGTAGCATCTACTGAACATTAAATGTCGGGTCCATGATGGTCGACAAGGACAAAGTCAAACTTCAAAGTCAAGGTCAAATTTCAAGGTGAAGGTTAAATTTCAAAGTCAAGGTCAAATTTCAAAGTCAAGGTCAAATTTCAAGGTGAAGGTCAAATTTCAAAGTCAAGGTCAAGGTCAAATTTCAAGGTCAAGGTCAAATTTCAAGGCCAAGGTCAAATTTCAAGGTCAATGTCAAATTTCAAGGTCAAGGTCAAATTTCAAGGTCAAGGTCAAATTTCAAGGTCAAGGTCAAATTTCAAGGTGAAGGTCAAATTTCAAGGTCAAGGTTTAAGTTCAAGGTCAAGACCAGGGTAAAATTTCAAGGTCAAATTTCAAGGTCAAAGGTCAAGGTCAATGGTGTGGTGACCAGATAATTATACTAACATGGTATCGGCACACTCTAGCTGCGAAAACAAGATGGTGGTCTCCAGCGTATGAAGACAAGATGGCGGACATGACGTTATATCAGCTGACGATATATGAACCTTGGTATTGGTGACGGTAGATCGGTCTGTAGGTGGCTTCTGTGGAGGAAGGATCTGATGTTTTTTTATTTGTTACCCTCACCGGTTTCGAACCAAGAACGGGAATCGATATAATCAATCATTATATTTATTGTCAATTTATTTAATGAATTTTGAACATTTTCCCGCATCTCTAGCATACAAATTATGGATTTTCAAGATGGCGGCCAAATGACAAGATGGTAGGTCTGTCTCGAACAGGTGGTGCTATTATTACTTTAAATTAAAAAAAATTACAAGTCCAAATATGCATGTTATTTTTATATATACCTTATTTAATCTTCGGTCTGGTAAATGTCTCGATGGCCGAGCGGTTAAAGGCGTATGTTTTCCAACCTAGAGATCAGAGCTGCGATGGTTCGAATCACAGCGTTTCCAATATATTTTTCATAAAAAATAAAATTTAAAATGTCGATAAGGTTCATAATAGCTATGGTAGGTAATGGAACATCGACCTTATGTGATGAGACAGAGCGACGCTGGCGCTCTCTAGGAACAAACGACAGAAACAAAGTCGATGGTATCCAAGATGGCGGCCCTCAGTGGAACAGAAAAAAGTCAAGAGCGATGCTGGTGCTATCTAGGAACTAACAACAGAAACAAAGTCGACGGTATCCAAGATGGCGGCCCCCAGTGGAACAGAAAAAAATCAAGAGCGACGCTGGCGCTATCTAGGAACAAACAACAGAAACAGTGTCGTCGGTATCCAAGATGGCGGCCTCCAGTGGAACAGAAAAAAAATTCGTTAAAATCGGATAATAAATAAAAAAGTTAAAGATGGCGACCGTAACGAAAATTGCAACGGTGACGTCATCATACAAAATGGCGGAAAACACATCACCGGAATTTTCTAGAACACAATGACGTCATCCAAAATGGCGGATCCAAGATGGCGGATCCAAAATGGCCGCCGTGATCTACTTGTCCCGTTACGTTATGTCCCGTTACGCTGTGTCCCGTTACGCTTATCCAAGATGGCCGCCGTGACGTCACAATCCAAGATGGCTGACACCGGCTCCCGGCTCCACAGCCTGAAGCCTGATCCAGTAGCCCCCAATATATACTACTCACGTGTTTTAACACTGAATATTTTTAATATCTTAACTGTAGATTAAAATTTTTTTTGTCATAAATGTGTTGCACATTTTTCGCCCAGTGATTAAACATTTAGTAGCACACGTCAATACCTGTTACTTCTCCCTGGAATCACAGGCTCGCCATATTTTTATGTGAAAAACATCAAAGCCCTTATCGCCCTTGTGGTTTTAGACATCGAATTACTTAAGTTGTGGTCTTGTGATTTTCTTGAGGGAAAATCTGCAATCTTGCAATGTGTTGTATCGTTTTCGTAGATATACTTACATTCATTTAGGATATTTGGAGATATGCCTCTATAAATGCGGAGTATAAATATTTTACACACTTAAAAGTTCTGTGACGTAAATAATTTCTTTTTAAATGTATCTTGGGATATTTCGTCTGTGAGATCATTAGAGGCGGAAACACAGTACAACAAGTTGGATCATCCCAGAACTTATCAAAATCAGAACGGTCTGATCAGGATTCGAACCTGGGTCCTCTGGAATATGAGCAATTTCCCTTCGTATTATCATTGTTCAAACACTTTTAGTCAGTACAAGTTTGAGTATAAGTTTGATCTGAAGACAATACTTATACGCCATTGACAACCCATTCAATGTACCTAAAGAGTGTTGTAATCTGCTAGGAAACTGATGCTCAAGGTACATACATACCTGATCCTGTCTTTATGTTGTCAGGCCAGAAATGTCTCACTTATTTGACCAAGCGTTTATTTAGATTACTTTTTTCCATTGAGAGTGAAGTAACTAAAATTCGTGATGGTTTTATCACCTAAGAGTTTTAACTTCCAAAAAAAAAAAAAAAAAAAAAAAACAAGATCTCTCTTTTAGTTGGGTGTTTTTATTCCTGTTTTCCGGAAGGTCTGATCTTGCTATTTTTTTCCCCGGATGCCATCTTGGAATCTGCTCGTGTTAATTATCGAACACGTAGCAAATGGTGCCAACCCCGCGCTCCGCCCTTTGTCGCCGAAATGTCCCTGCGCGCCCTGGGGGGAGCGAAGATTGAGGAAGAAAACTTTCCTCGTCATTTGCCAAGGGAACTTCTTCCGCATTATTCCAGCCTCCTTTTACTGTGCTTTCTCTCTCTTTCTCTAGCTCCTCTTTGCTGCCTTGTCGCGAAATGTCCCTCTTCTGCCTACCCAGCGGCGCATCTCGAAATCTCATTAACCTGGGCTACACATCGTAAAAGCATTAGCGCCTCCTCTTTGCTTTTAACCTCAAGGGCGCATCGACGAGAGAATTGTGAAGGGTCGCGTCGCACGGAATGTCTCGTAAACAGATTGACACGTGTCGACTAATCGCGTTGCAGTCCTTTTCGGCAACTTTCCGCGGACCTCGCCTCTCTCCGGAAGAGAGTTGTTTCCTCGCTTCACGGCCAACTTTCTTTTTTTATTTTCTTGTCGCCGAAACGGGGAATAAATTCTTGAAAAAAGAAAGTTTGCCCGAGTTAACCGTCGTTTGTATTTTAGAAAATCGTGTATTACGAACGCAAGAAGAATTGGGACTTTTCGAGATTATCAGTGAAATCTAATTTCTCGATGCAGCCATTGCCATTTCTCCCCTCCTCGATTCGTCATGTTCGTAGAATTGGGGTGAGAAAGAAATCTCGTCAGCTTGTTAAAAATAAATTTACGATATAACTTAATTTATTTCATTATATCCTGGCATTATAGGGACAGGCCACATCCATATATGTGAATCAGGTATTTATATTAATGATTTCAAATTATTAATATGGGCGTTGTGTATTTCACTGAAATTCAACATGACTTCACATGATATGTATTTTATGAGGATCTGGTTAGCACGAGACCACATTTCTGTTTACTCATGATTATATTAGTTTTGTTAAGTAAGCCTTAATCAAAATACGTATGTTAAGCTTTTAGCGTGATGTTATCTGCAAATAATATTAGAGTAGTTTATAATTCAATATGTACTGCAGTAATGAATTTTGGTTTAGGAAGGAGTGAGCAAAATTTCATCCAAACATTTTTATCAATAAAAACTTATATTTCAAGGAATGTTGATAAACTACATGTACCCATCTAAGGAAATTTTAAAACTATTAATATTGTATGTTTTAAATATAATATACATTAGAGCATCATTAATTAGTTTGTACAGAACTAAAACTTAGTTAAAATATATGGGTTAGAATTATCCTACTAGGCTTAAACAGCATATGAATTTATCTATTCCTGTGCTTTATAAATCGAAATTCATAGATATTTAGAATTTATGCTTTTAATAATTGCAGTTTCTATTCTGGCAAAAAAACTAAACTATTACTTATATTCTTTACATTATGACTAAATCCATCCAAAATAATAAAAATAAGTTGCTTTAATTGATTTTCATTTTTAAGTGCACATATGTATAATGAAAAGTACCTCACGTACACATAAACAAATTAATAACTTTCACGCACAAACTTGATAAAGTTTGTACTTTTTGCAAAATAATCTAAAGAAAAAGGGCAAATAAACAATAATAATAATCCAGAATTTTATTTGAAAATACGTGAAACCGAATAAATTAGCATTTTTCCAAGATGTGAGATAATGAGGAAAAAAATTCTGAAGGAACCAAAGTTAATTATACCTAATATTTTCAGTGCAAAAATTGTCTTTTAATTTAGATTTTTAAAAACTTTTTAAAAATAATTTTTATAATAACGTTTCACTCTGTAAACATGCCTCACAAAGTTATGGCTTATAGAGTTCATAGGACTGTTTTTGGGTAATTATTCATGCTTTTGTGTATTGACGTTTCTGCTTGAATGCCATAAAGCTCTTTTATTTACGTTTTTGAAAGTAAAAATAAATTTGACCTTAAAAAAAGAACATCGTTTACTTCTATCGCGTATTCTCTCATACAATATCAAACACTTCAGAAATTGTTAAAGGCAATGTACTGTTACACTCATACAGAGTATTTTACGTTAATTTTTTTGTTGATGAGCATCAAAATTGTAATTATGTTTATGGTATAAAATTAGTACTGTGATTTATGTATAAACAAACTTTGCTCTATAGCACCTGATATATCTTTGGTAAAACGAAAAGAAAACGGTTGTTGTTCCATGTAATGGAGAGGAGGATAAACAGAAGAAAATAAAAAGTGTGTGTTCATTTGAAATTGTGATGATTATTTATAAAAGATATAATTTGTTATAAATTTGGTGTTCCAGACTATATCAATAAGGACCTTTATTACTCACTCAGAGGTCTGAAAGTAAGTGGTCTTATGCTCGTTACGTAAGTAGCTAAGCCGGCGCAGAATTATTTTTAATATTCATCAAACCAATATAGTAAATTTAAATAGTTACTGCTGAAACCAGCACAGTAATAATAAATCTATTATTTTCGTCATGTGCCACTTACACAAAAGTTTAATTTTGATGGAAAAGGGCCGAATATAGTGCTCTCTGAACCAATAGTAGAATAACCATTACGGCGCCAGCTGATTACGAAATTTTATAAATTGACCTGTAATTAAAAAAAACATGTTAGTTGCTTCCTTTAACTCATAAGCATGCCTCTGTTAAACAAAACCAGTCAAATAAATTTATAATGTAGCAATGATGGTTAGAGGCAGTGGTAACACTGCATATCCTGATGCCTAAAATAGCATTAATTAACGTAAAAACGCAAAAAACGCAAGATGCAAAATAATTAACGTAACTTCATTATATAAAACCCGCTTATGAAGAACACAGAACAAATAAATGGAACAAGCATTGCCCAGATTTCAACGTCTTGCTGTTTAACATGCCCTACGTTTTCACTTTTTAAATTTTGCACAGTGAAAGTAAAAATCCTAAATCTAATTATTGAGGATTCCAGTTGTTTCATGAATAATATTTGATATTAAAAAGCCGAGGAAAAATAATACTAGAGTATTAAATAAAAAGTTGTAGTGTTGATAATGTTTTAAGATTTCGTGCTTTAATGTACGACCACTTTTTTCTTGCGATTTGTGACCTTGCGACTTTTTGCGTTTCTATCGAAGTAATATAGGTACCTAGTTTTTTTCATTTATTTGCATCTATTTAATTGTGTCATACTTTTTGGTGTAAAAAGGTCAAATAATAACTTTTCCAAGCTATAGTGCTTGCTTACTGCCTGAGAGTGAACAACAAGGAGGAAATGACTGATAATTTCAATATAGTGACTACAAGTGACGTAATATTGTTAAAGTACACTATCTTGTAAAACCATAAAATATAACACGGAACTGAGGCTTAGTATTTAAAAAATAAATAAGGTTAAAATTATATTTTGATTTTTACTTTATTCGTCATCGAATTCTTCTAAAAATAAGGGGCATGTATTCCGTAAAACATTTATGATATTCATTGAATGCCCTGCACCACTCAACAAAGTTAGAAACTCTTATTAAAAAATATACATTTCCCACCCTCCTTGTTTAGCATTATCGCTGTATTATTTCCCTACATGCTTTCTACTGTAAAACCAATGTTGTTTTTGAATGATTATTGCAATGCAGAAGATTGATTAAAAACATTTTTATAAGCATACGCCATCGCTGGCATAGGTCGATAAAATGTTGCAAAACAAATGTTGTGAAACACTCTGAACAGGTTGTTGTGTTTATCTTCTGGGGAGACAAGGAGGGGTTACGGAAAACAAAGGCTGCAAATGCTCCAGGCTGCGATTCCAACTGCATTACCTCCACAACAACTTCAAAGCATCGGAAATGGGAATCTTAGAAATTTGAACTCCACAATAATCTTTAGATTACCGTCTCTTCAAACCTCTATACATAAACGTAAGACGTAAGATCCACAAACAAAGCGTGCAGCAAGTAATTGCTTGATTTTTACAAGATTACCTGGAATTTCACGTTCAGTAATTCCAGGCAGCCACACCGCTCTTGGCGACGAGTTGTTCGTCTGAGTCACTGGGAGGTAGACTCGTGCAGGAGTTACTTCACGTGTCTTCAGAGGCGGAACTCGAGAAACGTTGAATCAGCTGATCTCGGTGACTTAGCCACCAGCCTCTAATATGTACACGCTTAAAATCGCTCAAAATTGACGCTCACTGGTTTTGTAGCTTCAAAACATAAAGAGGTTTACATTGGTGTTTCTTATCCTGCGAACATTGCTTTTTTTCAGGCTTGGCACATACATCCAAGGGTTGAGAAACAAATTCAGAGAAAATTTATTTTAATTTTTCACTTTATAAAACGATGAGACTGGGTTATTTTATAAAATAGTGAGCACATTTATGTTCTCCAGAAAAAAACTTAACGTGAAACTGATGTGTAGAAATTTATTCGCTGTCTATCAAAATTGTTGCTATTGGTGGTGACTGAAGTGTGTCAAAAAGTAATCGATTATCAATCCTGAGTGTAAATGTTTGTGCCTTTCCACAATCACACAAAGAGTGTAATTATTTGTACTGGCATAACACAAACAGCTTGTAAAGTCTTTTTTTTTTTTAATTATCTGAAATATATATTTTAGTATTGTGTTTATCTCTCCCTCTTGTACCATCAATTCAGGATAATCTTCATTATTGCTGTTTTTAATTAGATATAACGCACGCAGTTCATAACTGTATTGACATCAGACATAAAACCCACTTACGTACAGATTTTGGCATCCCGAAGTGGCGCGTAAGCTAACAGTGATGTAAGTAGTTTGTGCTGCTACGTAGGAAAACACGTAGTTAATGAAATGTTAATTTTGTAATAAATTTTATCAAGGATCATGTGAGTTACTCCCAAAAGACCGAAGCAAGACATTTATTTAATGTTGTAATATAATTTGTGATTAATGAAATATTTATTATGTATGTATGTATATAAAATGCAAGTGCATACTACGATAAAATTATTACAATTTACACAAAATCTAAAAAGGATTTTTCTTGGCGAGAAGTAGTAGCGTGAAGAGAATTAGTTTTAATTTGGAAAAAGGACATATTCTGTTAAACATACATATAATTTAATTTGTTTTATTTCACATAATTAATCTAGAGAAATAAATAAGTCAAGTCAGTTCAATTTCAGATAGCCTTTGAGTGGGGTGTTCTATTTCGAAGTCACGTTTATAACAGTAAATCCCTGACTTTTGTTACGGAGTATTCAAAATGACGTTAACGTCCCCCCCCCCCCCCCCCCCTTATCCGCAAAATTCCGGGCGGAGCAACATTTGAGTTTCCTGCCCGAGTTCCCCGTCCCATTTTACTACACCTTTCCAGTCGCCCTGCAGCTTTCCCCCTCCCGCCGGGAAGGTTGGGTTCCCTCCGGCCCTGAAGCCCTCGGCGGTCGCCCTGGCGCAGGTGCCGGCCGAGAGACGTGGACCGAACAGCAACTCCCCAGGGGGCCGTACGGCCGTACGTCGTAGCGGGAAGTACACGGCTGCGAGCAAGCGGCGAGCCTCCCCCGCAGAACCACTCTGCTTTACGGCCGGCGACGACAGGCGCTACCGTCACGTCCTGCTTCCCGGCTCTCTCTCTGTCTCTCTCTCTCTGCTGCCGGCCCGCCACGTGCCGCGTTCAAGTCCTCTTCGCGGCGCGCGTCGGTTCTCTTGTTCCGGTCCAGATGCGACTTTTTTTGAGGTACGAGGGGACAATGTCTCTCTACTGAAGACACCAGAAGTTGAGGTTTTTTTCTATTTTCAACTTTTTCTTTAAAAAAAAAACTACTTTATGGTTATATGTCCCGTTCCAGGCCATTATTTTATTTTTACGTTCAACACTGTTAAACTTCTAGACTTTTTGAGAGGCTGAACTTATATATATATATATAGTGCATAAACTTTACGTAATAAGTTGGCAAAGGGGAATTTTTAACATTTTATAGAAGTAAGGGTAAGAAAAAAGCAAATTGAATAACAAAATGAAAATTTTTGGGTTCAAAGGCAATGCTGGTGGCTTGTGCGTGGCATGGTTTAAAATTTTTCCAGAATCATTTATTTAATTTTATTTAGCCTTTTAAAATCATAAAAATTGTATTGATTTAAAAGAAGGCCAGATAAAATTAAATAATAGTTTTCTGAAAGAAATTAGACAATATCACAAAACAGCCAGTAATATGTGCTTTAAAACAAAAAAAAAAAGACGTTCGTGTTATACATTCAATTTCATTTTCCTTAACTATACTACGCAAAACGTTTAAAAAACTACATTGTTGCTAATCATGCAAAAAAATATGAGATGTATTTTTTTTTTTTTTTTCATTTTGTGACAAATCAGCCACTCAAAAAGTCAGCAAGTTTAACCGCGTGGAACGTAAACATAAAATAATGATAATAATGATGTGCAACTGAAAATAAATTAATCTATACTAATAATAAAACTATTCGAGGCAAAAGTCTGTAAATTGGATTAAATGGTGAAAAAAATATTGCAAACGGCTATTTATATTATTGAGAACACAAAAATAAAGTTTTTTTTAAAAAAAAAATCCTGTTATTGTGTGTGCGTTTGTTCGAGCATCAACCGAAAACTACTGGACGGATTTTGATGAATATTTTTAAAATGAAAAGTTCTTTGGCTAACTTAGAAACTAGGCTATGTCTAAATACAAAATTCAACACCTAAGAAAGTGATAAAAAAATGTTTTACGATTATTAATTATAACTGTGAAGTTTATCAAGCTTAAGAAAATATAATGTGTACCAATAGTTAACATTCGAAAACTACCCACGAGAATTATTAAATTTTACGAATTTCAACCCCTAAGGGCTGAAAAATGTGTAAGTATGTCTTAAAAGTTAACAATTATATTTCCGAATTTAATTAAGAGTAATGAATGATTTTAGGTACAAATAAGAAACAAACCAAAAATTACTAAAAATATTTTTATATTTGGCGAAATTCAACCCTTAAGGTTTGAAAAAAAATTGTAGGTATATTTTTAAGATTTGTATTTATATCTCATAACTAAATTAACTAAATTAATCGTAATAAATGATTTTGGGTACAATAATAAACTTACGAAAGTTTGGCGGCTGACAATAAAATTGTGACACCAAACCGCATAAAACTCGGCCCATCATTCACAACCACTGGCGCAACATCAGAATCATCAGAGAGCATATTCACGTCCGTTACGAAACAATTTTCTGCATTCCCCGTCGCTTCTCGCGAGGTAGACGGCTGAGGCTCGCTCGTGCGCAAATTTCGCACCTCGTTCGGGGGCTCTTTTTGCTCCACTGGCTCATTTCTCTCGGCTACGTTTTGCCTCTTTCGATACCTATGACACTTTTCTGCATTTTAAAATGCTTCTGCTCCGGCGTTTTTCCCCCCAATGTAGTCCGTTTTTGCTCAGGCATTTTGCGATTTTGGCTCCAAAACCAAAGTTAGTAACTTAATAGTTATTCCACTCAACTAACACCACTCCAGTGCTCACTCACGAGAAACTAAAAATTTAAATCACGCAAATCGATATATTTCTTTGGGAGTTACAGTTCTCATTGACTTCAATGCGAGCTCCATGCCAACGCTCATTACGTCAACACTGCAAAAGTTAACCGGTTGTGTCATACGTAACGACCACGAGCAAAGTCTGCTCTATTATGATGTATTTACTTCAGCTCTTTAGCTCTCGTAATTAACGAGTTTCAGGCGGTGTCGAATCCTCAGCCGAAGTGACACCTATCCGGAGATTAAAGACATTCATATTCCTGTCGGAAATTCATGTCAAAACGTTATTTTAACCAAGCAGGCAAGTAAAAAATAATGAAAACGTCATTTCGTACTACAAAATGAATGAAACAGAAATTAAATAATTTTTTTGGTTTATTTACTTGTAATAAACCCTTTAGTCTGAGCTTCACCCGCTAAGCTGAATTTTTAGTTTTTTTTAAATTGCTTTTTCCATACCTTTAAGAAGTTTTATTTAGAAAATTGGTTGACGGAAGTATATGCTTTGGCATTTTTCAGCTGCGTTAACCCAGAATTAGATTTCTACAAAGTGACTTTGACGCAATTAACTAGACAAAAACTTTAGTTGTGTGTGATTTCCGGGCATTTTTTAACAGCAGATATTATGTAACACATATTTAGTGAAAAAATTTGGCATAAAAAGACAAAATGAAATGCTCTTATATTAGAATATTCATAGAAATTGTCCAGAAAATAAATTACGTCATGAAAATACGATGACCCGACTTGTCTGGGGAAGCTGTGTCGTATGCCATTGGACTGCCTCTCTTTATACGCTGCTTATACCTCGTTCGTTAGCAGGTCGATCTCACGAGTGGTTGCAATTTTCTGGAGTGAACTGTAGATATATTTGATGTGTAACTTTATTATTAGTTCCACATTGAATGTTTTAGAAAGGCATATTTATCATTCACGTCGTTTAGTTTCGATCATAGTGGCTAAGTCGTGTTGGTTGTCAAAGATATTGTTTTTTTTTTGTCCCTTATCGTCGTATTATGAGACATCTTTACCCTTCGTACTTCATGTGTGTAAGAACTTTTTTTAATTGTAAAATTTAAATAGTCAATTTTAGGTGTGAATATTTTTTACGAGTAAAATCATATTTGATTAGGTTTCCGATACCAAACAGGTCACTTGTCAATCAACTGTCTAATATAAACTTTGGGGATTCAAACTATTACGTTAAAGGTGTTGCACATAGATCGTAATTTACTAGTAATCCCAACGTAAAAAACAGTTGTAGAAAGAAAATTGTTAATAATTTTCTTAAAAGTATAGGCCATTTTTTACCACTTATAAAAGGCTTTACAGTTTGGGAAGCGGTGAAGTATAGCTGGGGTTTGTATATCTCGCAAGATGTATTTGTTTTCGTAAAGATACGTGAGCTTTATGAAAAAAAAATTGGTTGTCTGTAAATTCGGTTTACGGACGATAGTTTAACGTGACGTCATAAAAAAGCATTGATGAAATGATTGCATACTTTTATGAATAAAATCGAATCATTTTTATTTTAATAAAAAAAGAATAAATACTTGAAATTATACCAGTAATCAGATTTTTAAAATGCAAGAATAATAAACATTTATTGCCGAAATTGTTGTAATAAGCAATAAAAACCACAGATTAAAATTCGTCGAGAATATTTTACGTTTTAATATCTTCTAGTGCTCAAAATGATGGGCAATTGTGGCCCCGGACACGAAATTTTATTTATAATTCATTAATAATAACGCCCCTCGCGATATACAAAGGAAAATATGTATTAACCAGTGCCTGGTTCCCGCAACAGCTAATAGATAGCACGATTCGTTCGGTTCGCGTCCGTCACCGTAGATGGCAGCACCGTACGGGAATAATATTATTTAATTTTTATAATACGATTTTATAACAATTACGCATCCCAAATACACCAAACTTATGTATAATGTGTTACAATAATTTTTAAAACATTGTGCAAAAGATCCCGGGTGTAATTTGAATTAGTATGTGTAACTGTAAAACACAATTGTTCGTTAAAAATGTATTTGAATATTCAACATTACTTTTAAATAACCGTACCGATTGTGCTGAAAATCGGTGGACTATCGTTAAATTACATAATATTAATAATTCAAACGACGAAAACATGATTGAAAAATCAAATCGATGGTTGTTCCATTCGAGTTGAAGAGAGATGCCGCGCATGCGTGCAATGAGCGTAACAGGACACATCCGTAGTGGGACAATGTGCGTTACGGGACACTTTTTCGTGCGTTCAGCCGGCGTTCATCCGGCATTCATCGATTTATTAGACGTTGTCACGTCAAAAAAGTCCAGATGGTGTTTTCTGCAGTAAGGTACAACGGGTGAGTGAGTTGGCGCACATTACTCTTTAATTGCTACTGCTAATATAGTATGTAATTTACATAAAAGGTTGCAACATTATACGTAACTTGTTACTGTCACACGTAATCTTCATTAAAAATGCATCAAAGCTAAAATATATCTAGTCAAATGAAACATGTATACATGTTTTCAAAAGTAGTGTTTTGCATCATCTTTTTTGAATGTCTGGGTTGGACTGCACAAGTAGTGGGACCAATGGCGCTGACAGTAATATTAATCGAAACATAGTTACATAAAAATGACTTTTATTTGCTAACAATATGGAGAAAGTGATAAATTAATTCAACATAAATACAGTAATTAAAAATATTTCCAAAAAAAACTTGTATATAGAATTAGAGAAAAGTAAACATTTTATTAATTTAATTCAAAACAATATTTTAGGCTTGATCTAAGACAATTTTCAGTGTGATGTAAAGCAAAGTCACATGTAAATAAAAACAACCAAAAAGTTTCAGTTTGTAGACATTTTGCCCATGTTACAACATAAATTTACTTTTGGATCTCTAGATTTTTCCTCACTTCATACCTCCCACAATCGTCGCAACTATTCACAGAGACAGCCCATGTCTCGTGAAACCTCTTTCCATCTTACACCACTTTATCCAGTCTGCTTTCTTCTGGGTAAACAATTAGTTTTTCCAGCACTCCGCACAATCATTTGTGTCATAAAAAAGTTGGAGCACTAGCTTCTCTTGGTTTGTCACTGCAATTTAAGTGTTTTTTTTATTAGCTGGATCGTCTTTCATGGGATTGTCAATCGTATTTCTTCTTTGAAATATATCCAATGAATTGAGCAAGAATGCCGATTGCTTTATTTCGTTTCGCTTTGCTGTTTTCATTTTAAGCAATGGACTGTTTCTGCTCAATAATTTAGTGGGTGTAGAATGCATGTCCAAAGGTTGCAAGGCATTGCGTTACTTCGTAGAGAAAGCATTCCACTTGATTTTGATTGAGCCAGTTCAATGAGTTATACAGAATTGCAGTGCGGGATACGACTATCTAAAATTCATGGGTTGACACAAGAGGTTTCTGTGGAAAAAAAAGGACCTTTCTTTGAACAATTTAATGAACAGCTCAGAATTCAGGCTGGTTTTTATTTTTGCATTTATATGCCTAAATTTAGAAGTCTGAGAAATTCTATTAGTAAACTCTCTTTTCTTATACACACTTTTGACAATGATTACAGGGGGGTAAAATCTATAATTTCTGAACTATTACTGACTACAATAGTGATAGTCTCGCATTTTTCCCTGATGTCAAAGTGCAAGCAACCAAACAATGCTTGGTTTGTTAATAATTTT
This sequence comes from Bacillus rossius redtenbacheri, assembly GCF_032445375.1. NCBI lineage: Eukaryota > Metazoa > Arthropoda > Insecta > Phasmatodea > Bacillidae > Bacillus > Bacillus rossius. Next base: position 318,675,578 of record NC_086330.1, read on the forward strand.
GATTCCAGACTAATTCATATAAAATATATTTATAGGCTCATCATTTAAATTGTACTCGCTCATGGTTTCTTAGAACAATTCCAAATAACCATTATCTTTCTCCAACCAGAGCTCCTGCGTCTTTGCAACAAACGAACCTTGTGATTGCATCAAACTTTGGTCTAGGTTTCGCGCCATGAATGATTAGAACTAAATAGTTATTGTTTAAATATTTTAGCGAAAAACATAGGTTTAAGAATAACATTAAAAAAGTTGCGTCATCTCTCCCTGAAATAGGTGCACTATCTCTTCCAATATTCGGGGTGAGATGGCACAATAAGTTTCTCCTAGTGTACGAAAATAAACATAACTAAAATGCATCAAGCAAACTCTTTTGATATAAATGAATTTCGTATGTTTTATTTATCATCATAAGCAGCAGTATGTTCAATAATTATGCTTTTAAACACTATTGTAATGAAAAAATCAAAAGTTATAACAGGGTAATTACTAGCAATATTCAGTATTTACCGCAGATAAGAGCGATTTAAGATGTAGTTATAATGGCTACGTTCAAGCTGTTTACCTAACGAACACTGTCAACACACAGTGACGTATAGCAAATAGCAAAATAACTATAGCGACTGCGCTATCCCACCCGGTGCATCAGCTCACTTTTTTTTACCTTACTCGTAGTATATAAAATGCTGAAAATATATTTAATGAAAAATTAGAGTCACAAAATGTTATTGAATAAAAGAATGGATTCCACATTTTTCGAAACGATTCACGGCGTTCTCAGTGGTTATCGCACAGAAATAAGCTGTAGCCATAATCTCAGCTTCATGGGTAAACAACACGTAATGGATCGTTCTTCAACCAAGTTTTATTTATTTCACATAGTACGTTATAAGCTGGCTCAGGACGTAACCCCGAGGCTGGAGTTAGTGGGTGGAGTGTGAGGGCAAGAAACCCTGCGTTTTATGCCTATTTAAAATAAGTTTATGATCACAGTTTGCAAGATATGTCCTTCCAGCACCACCATAGAATTGTCTGGTTTCAGATGTACGTGGTTCACGAAGTGCATTATTATTCATCGAGTGAAAAGTTCTTTTTGAATCCAGCCATACGGCTGGCAATTGCGATAGTGTATAGTTGACCTTCCTGCAGAATATATGTCTTGTTTGTTTTAATTCCGTGGGGAAAACAAGCATCGAAGGTTCTCATTGATGTGTCAAGGGTACTTCAGATTCCTCTTTTGGCCGAAGAAAGGTTTGTTACTTATTTTACCTTTTTAAAATCTTAGTACTTATTAACATTTATGCTGGACTATAGTAGAACCAGTTTTATCAAAGTTAAATGTTTTTTTTTATTGGAGAACAATTTATTATTTGCGATAATTTGCAGCGTTGACTCACTCTTTGTTTCCGATGCTGAGTAATTCATGCAATTTTTATTCTATAGTACCATGCCCAACATATTTTTCAAATGGAAATCAGGAGTAAGCAGAGATACCAAAGGCCTAGCGTGGCGGGTGGGGTCTGGCGTTCAGCCTCACACCTGCGACTACAACCTTGGGACGACGACGAATGTGCCTTCGTTAACTCCCCCCTTCCTCCACCCCTCGCCCACCCACACGCACAGCTTGCGCGATTGCAAGACGCGCGTCATCAATATCCTTCAGGCGGCGCTGGCAAATGCGCGTCCGTCCCTTCCTGGGCCGTCGCGCGGTCTGCCCGGGTCGTACATCTTCCTCGCTGTCGGTGCGCGAGCCGCGGACACCTCGCCTCCGACTCCACTGCGGTCCTGGGGCACGCGCCCCGAACATCCCGCCTTCGTGGAACAGCGTGGACCCCTCCGGGAGTGATGTGTGGACATCAGACCTCGGCAACGAGGCAAGCCCGAGTGTTCTCATGTATGCTTGTAATACGAAACTCGGACAAGTTAAAATAATAGGCGAGCGTGATAAATGTGCTGATCAATGAAATATACGCTTTTCAATCACATACCGAAATTTCTAGACGCGAATCACACACTTACTTTCTGTGCCCGCCGTTAGAATTCGCTGCCTGAATCGTAAATGTTGCTTGCTGGCAGCACGATGTAAACGGAAATTATAAACTATTAGAAACGGCTTACTAAACAGTTAATACTTTAAAGTTTTCGCACACGTTAGAAGTTATAATTCTATGGAATTACTAAAATATTAACATGAAAATATCAAAACATAGCTATATATTATCACTAAGTATATGCTTGTATATTTGTTTTTGCTTAAACAACTAAAATCAGTCTGTAAATAATTACTACAAAGAAATCTTAACCTCTTTGAGCTGATTACACATTATTATATTATTTTATTTTATAGTATTTATTACAAAAAGTAAAACAAATATCCTGTGACGAGATTTGAACCACGTTCCTTTAGACAATACGTGCGCACTCTACCGCTGTGCTACCTTTTTTTTTTTTTTAAAAAAAAAGTCACCAGTGTACCAATTCTCTCCCCCCCCCCCCCCCCCCCACAAGATAGTGAGAGAAAGTGACTGATAATTAAAGTACGTCGACAATGTGCAGGCCAAGTATTTTCTCTGTGTTTTTCTGTATGTAACAGTTTCCATCTGAACTTTGCATCGTCGACTCTCCTACTGAGTCGTTGCTTCTGTAACGTTATTTATTTCCCTGAGCTGGAGGTTGGACAGGGGATGGTCTGTTGCGAGTCAGAAGGGGAGCGACGTCTCCAGGCGCCTGAGTTCCTGGGCTGGGCTGAGTTCCGTTACTGCGTTCGTGCTCACAGCACGCACTGGCGGGAGTTTCGAAACTACGTCGAGGTGCGTCGACATGTTGGCTGCGTCGTTGTACTCCCATCCACCTTCGAGCAATCCGTGCGCCCTTGTCATTACGCGCGATAGTTTAGCCTTGAACGCGAATTTTGAAGAAGCGACCATACAACACAGAAAAAATCCCAGTATAAGTAAACATTCTGAGAAATCACTGATCTGGCTAGGATTTTAACCCACGTAGCCAGTTATGGATTTCAAATTAACCAATATTGTTTGAGAATTACGCGCTTTTGCAAACAAAACAAAATGTATAAGGTGGCTAGGCCAAACTCTGTACCGTGTTGCAACAAATGTTGCCTACTTGAGTTTTCTCAGGCGTTTCAACTAGGATGACAATACACCACCTTGTTATTTTGCAACAGAATATATTTTGCACCAGTTTCTGAGTGTCACAACGTAGATACGGATATAAATTAATATTTGATATATATATTGTAATTTGACACGATATAAATGCCAACAATAATAATTATAACACGTTCAAATATAAAATTTCGTGACTGTTGATTTTTCCCGGACAGGTCTCTCAAGATTTCATTAAAACAATTGCAGTTGTTTGCGTTTATTGAGATTACCGTATTGCAAACTATAAGAGCGCAAAATCCACTTCAGGAATCCGTGTATTGTTGCCAGTTCGGAATTGTTCTTACCTGCTCGGAGCTGAACAAATGGTCCTCGAGCCGAGCTTGCGTTCTCCGTTGCCTTCCTGCAGCCCGCGGGGCGTGTATTTTTGATGCCGTAATTTCTTCGCGAGGCCCTTTTTCCCCCCCGCAGAAAATGCTGATGTGCACAGCCCGTTCCCCCTCGCTTTGCCCCGCTCGGCACCGCGCGGTGATCAATTATGGAAGGCGCAGGAGCAAATGCTCGCTCCTCCCAGCGCACCGGACTCGAGACTGTTGTTATCCTTAAAGCCATGCCGACCCGGGCTATAAACATGTGCTGCGGGGAGCGGGCTTCATTACGCTGCGAGACCCTGCAATGAATATAAATTGTGCCACGCCCTTCCATCCCTCCTCCTTCCTTGTAGAACCTCTGCCGAACGCACGAGCTGTTCCCAATCCGCCCTTTTCTACGGGACCTCGTTCATAAATTAGGATCCCGCCACTCGATCATTTAGCCTCCTTCCTCAGCCCCCGGCTGTGTGCGTTCCTCGCTCGGTTACGTCCTTTATTTCAGCCCGCGCTCCCTATTGGGGACGGCTCTTAGCAGCTCCTCGCTCTTTTTTTTTTTTTAACATCATTTCATCTTTAGCTACAGCAAAGGAACTGGAACTTTTATTTATGCTTCAGTTCAGTTTTTTTTTCGGATACTTTCGTGAAATAGAAGTCATATTCGATTTCCACTTTCATTTTTTTTACTTACATAATCTGAAAAATTTTCGTAGCTTTTTTTTTTCCTTAATTCGAGCACTTTACTGTATCGTACGCCTTTTTCTCACTAAAAGATTGCTGTTTTAGAAGATTATTTCTCCCTTATATATTAATGTCATATTTTAATGTCATGTCCCATAAATTTCTAATTTTACTTTCGGACTACATCCTCATGCACTCAATTTTTATCGCATTAAGTACTTTAAAAAAGGCATGTGGCTGCCAAATGAGTTTGAAGCTAAACTTCACAGTTAAGAGATAAGAAATTTGTAGGGTACACAAAAAGATAAAACACGTGTAATAATGAATTAATGATATAACTTTATTCGATAAAACTTAATAACAAAATATACACAATAGCATACTAAATACAATCATGTGAATAAAATGCGCTTCTGGGAAACGGTCTGAGTTTCCGTGTCCGTGTCATGTGTCCGTGAGGTGCGCTTGTGATCAGGACGAGTGCGTCGAGTGCGTAGAGGTTTCTGTTCGGTTCGTCATGTATTAAAAATATGTGTTAGCAATAAACTACTGATATGTAAACATCTTAAATCTCTGTATACGGCATTTGATAGAAGTAATTTCGTGAAAATGGATACATTGAAATGTGACAAAGCACGTGTAGCAAACTATCCCAATCCGTATACAGTCACTTACGTAAACATTATTACATTATTAGGTTACATACAGAACGTGTTGGTGGACCTAATAAAACTTTATGTTATTGAAACTACCCCGGGATATATATGTAGTAAGTATACTAAAATAGTCAAAGTGAGAAGTAATCTCACGTTTAAAATACCTAAGAAAACTGGCGTTAAATTGATTATAATACATATTCTCCTTGAATATTTAAACTGGCTCAAGGGACTTGGTTCAAATCTCTTCACTGGAATTTATGTTTACGTTTTAAATAGCATTATACTATAATATAATGTAATAATAATGTCGAATCAGCTCAATAAGGTTAAGATTTGTTTTTAGTCATTGTTTACAGACTGATTTCAACCGTTTATAATAGTTTAAACTTTCGTTTTGTTTCATGCTGCCATCTGCGGGTGATGGTGGCAAGCAACATTTTCGATTCAAACAGCGTATTCTAACAGCGGGCGGTGAAAGTAAGTGTGTGATTCGCGTCTAGAAATTTTTGTATGTACTTGAAAAGTGAAAATTTTATTGCTAAGTTTATTTTTCACTCTCGGCAATATTTTAAAGAATTTTAATTATAAATTTCGTGTCCGAGTTTCGCATTATAAGTTTATTTTCTACATGAACAATATGAGAAAATGTGAATTTTCTCGTTACTGACAATAGATGTTCACACATCTTTGGCGAGTACTCATAATTTCGCTCCCATTTTTTTTTTTAATCTTGTTAATCTAAATTTTATCCAACGATATATTTTAATGAAAAAAAATACAATATTACGTACTAAGAAACACACCAAAACCATTGGAAGTGTACATACAAAATTTAACAATTATTAATAGTTAAAATTAAATTTTTGAAGAGAAGACGCTTTCTCGTTTCCAGTGTAGCGAAAAAAAGCAGTAATGCAGCGCGACTTCACTAACCCTTGCCCGAGAGCGAGGATATTCTTACTACTGTCTCCACTCGAATGACCTTCTCCTAAGTGTTCCACTTTTAGTTACTCTTAGATTAAACTTTGATTGGGCTCACGCTTACTTCAAAATTTTTTTTTAATTATATAATTTCCTGTCCTCTTGGGATATAAAATCAAATTAAGTTGTTGTTTTGAGAACATCGCTTCGCTGGTTGGATCTCGAATGCGAATTCCACGTTTCGACGATAATTCGGACGGTGGTTGTTGGCTGGCGACGTGACCGCAGCGAATTCCCGGAAGCCGGCGGGAAAATGGGAGAGAAACTCTGATTGCCGAGACTTAGACCTAGTGTTTTGTAGTAGTTTTAGGTCCACCAGCTAGATGGTAGCATTCATAATATATTACTTACATAGCTATAATGATTGTGAGAAGTAATGCGTCAGCTGATATCAGGTAAACAAACTATTAATAATTTTAATCACTTTATTTTGGTAGGCACATATTTTGTGGCGAGACATAGGTACCACACATTTTGCATTCCTACTAATTTATATAGAACATGCCTTTTTTTAAATTACAAAACGGCATTAAGTGTTTCTCGCACAGTTTAAATCTCCGTTACTAAGCATTTAGTCATGAAGTAGTTAAATAAACGTTATATACTTAAAACTTTGGAATTGAACCTCCCATCGGAGTAATTTCTTTTTTCTATCTAGTTATGGGTCAACTCAACAGATAGCGTCGCATGTCGCGCTAAACATGGTTTCAGTTCTCTCTATAAAGAGTCGCACGTGGTCTACGGCAATGAAGCGAAGGAAGCGGAAGAAGCATGTTGAGGAAAGAGACTCGATGTCGGGCGGAGGAAGAAGAGAAGAAGAGGTCTGGGACGGGTCGCGCAAGGTCGTCGCCCCTGTCACCACCCTTCCCCGCGTCGACCCGACATAGTGATTGCCTCCCTCCCCGCTAACCCGCCTCTTGACCAGATTGCGAGCAGCGCTGCTGCTGTGTGTTTTCTTCCGGGAAGGGGGGCCCCTACTGGGAAAATATGTCGTCGGCGAGCGACAAGAAGTAATCCAGGACATCTCCAGACATGTCACCGAGAGGTACGGAGATGGTGGCCATGTTATCCTGCCCGCCCTTCCCCCCCCCCCCCACCCATTTATCACTGCGGAAAGAAAGTTCCTGTTTGTGTCGACCGCGCCAAGAGGAGACAAAAATCTAGTGTTTTCATAAACAATAAATTTATGTATTGAGATGATGAATTTTATATCATACAAATATTGGCTGTTTCTAAGCTCTTAGATACAATTTGTTCACTTGGGGAGCTTTTGTTTCGTTGACGACTGATTGGAGAAAGAAAACGTTTTCCACACATTACTTAACCAATGAAAAAAAATCTGCCATACCATATTATGACCATGACTTATAGAAGATAACTACAAAATAATTTTTTTATGTAACCAATATAGTGTGAATATGTTGTATAATGTCGTCAGCGAAAAACAAAATTCCCTAATAAAGTATCACTTGACGATATGAAAGACATTTGCAACCGAATGTGAAATCACCTGACCAAAACTTTGTCAGTAGCTGTAGTAGATACTTAACGTTATTCAATAGCTGTAATATCCAGAATTTTGCTCCAGTAACAAAGTTTTAAAGGGGAAAAAAAAAAACTAAATTATGTAGTCTGTAATTCCTTAATAAACGCCTGCAACGATGCTACGTAAGTATTTATACTCCCGTTAATAACAGTAATCTAAATTTCTTATTTCGTGAATTCAGAGTGTGATTATTTGGTGAATGGGGCAGCGCCTACTTTAATAGCAGTGTGTCTGTCGGAAGTGTTACTCTCCCTGCCGGAAGCCGCCAGAAGCTGGGAGCCATCGCCCGCGAGTCGCCTTGGTGAGACATGGCAGGCGGGGGGTGAGGGCAGGGGCTGTTGCCAGGGCGAGCGCGAGACGTCGTGACGTCACGACGCCTGCTGCAGACAGCCACTTCCCTCGCTTCTCCACTCAGCGCCAATTTTTTTTTTTTTAATCTCGCGAGATTGTTACTTTTCATCGATAGTTCTTTAAAAAAATATAATAATTTTATAGAGATATGCATTTATTTTCAGTTGACAGGTATGTTGCGATACAGCCGAGCGCATGGCCTCAAACCAGACCAAGTAACTACAGATGTGTGTTAATTGAATGTACTTATAGAATCAAATGCATCAAATAAATAAAATGAAAAGCTTGCGTAAGTAGCTACTGCCGTAGAAATGTATACTGGCAAGATTGGCGAATAAGCTGTAAACTGACAGATATACTATACACAAAGAATTTTATGTTGTTCTGAAAGTCATTAAAATAATTCAGTCGCTTACGTAGGATGATTAGAAATTTCTGGTCTAAATAATAAATGCTTGAAAAAAAAATTTTTTTTTGTTGAGGAACATATGTCCGCAAACGCAACCCTGCAAAGTTACGTAGGTGAAAAGTATGGCGTGAATTTAATTTGTCGCGCACATCTAGGCTGAGAGGACGCGCGATGACAGCGCAGTGACGTATCACGCTCAGGCGCTAAGCGGGGAGCGGGTGACGAGCAGGGCTCACACGCTCATAGTTAGTTCCGCCGATAAATCGATTTTCCATCTGGGGCTTGTAGTAGTGCCGTGAGTTCGCTGTATTTCAAGATGCACCTTACGCTTTTGTGGAATCACTCGGATGAAGGTGCGGGGTGCGTGCTCTGAGGGATAGTCTGGTACACGAGCCTGAGTGTGCGCGGGTGTCTATTGTAATGCTAAGAAAAGTTAAATTTTTGGTTTGTTGGTAAGGGGGGGGGAGGGAAGAATACTCCCGCACTAGTTATAATTATTGCTTTAACTGGTGTGTTGTAGTGTCGTTTAGGTGAGCATTAGGGGCTTGTTAGTGTGCTGAAATGCAAGTGGTTAGTTAATACTTGGGTGTGGCAGGTAGTGTAAAGTTGTCTGAGCCGCTAATACACAGTAAAAAGTTTTTGTACTTTTTATAAGTAGATTCCTTGGAAATCCTGTTGTCAACAATATCACTTGTAAAACTACAAGCCTTGCCTTGCAATTTTACAAGTTTACATGTTTGCCAAGGACAATTTTTGTAAGAATAAAAGTTATTTTTAGAGTGTACGAAACCCTTAAGACACGCAGATTTAGCTAAACGCACTAACAACCAGTAGTCTGGTGTAGAGCGAAGTGGATGGTGGTTGTGGTACGTTTACATGTTTGGCTTGGCGAGGTTAGGACAATGCACGTTAATGCCTGTCTCCACTTTCTTCAATATATCCTGCCGTATCTGTTGGAATATTCCTGAAGATGCCTAGTCCACCCAATACGTACTGAGCAACATTACCTCAGCAACACCTTCCCTGGACGACGGGTGAGGTGTAACGGCCCCGCCGGGTTGTTTGTAGTTGACAAGATTGCAAAGTCTAACAGTGAACCGGGGCTGCAAAACACAAAATCACACCTGCATTTTGAATCCTTACTTTACACGAAACAAAATAAACCGCCCTTTTTGTACGGCAGTATTTGTCCGAAGAGAAACATCATACTTATTTAGTCTTTACTTTTTTTTCTTTACGTCGCTGTACCACGTCACCGACTTGTTCCTCGTCTGTTTGAGAAAGCTAAGCGAGAAACGCTGTAGTTAGCAATTTGTTATATAAAACCGGCGAAAGTGTTTCGTCCTCATGAACATAAAAGTGACTTAGCGAGCTGACTTTCGAGGAAACCAAGGTTTCTGGATGCACCCAGAGACACCGAGGGTGGTGGTCTGAAGGATGGGGAGGGGGCAATATAACGTGGGCACCGGTTAAAATTCATGAAAATTTTAACTTGAGTTTATACAGATAAAATATAAAATTTAAGATAAGTAAATATAATTTACAGCACTGGCCACAATTTTTTTAATGTTAGGGGTTTGAAAGATTGTGCATTAACTAATTAAGTCAATTGCTTACGAACCTTTGATTTATATCGTCAGCTCTAATGCTCCAGCAAGCGTAACACGTAAGCGCTACTAGCGAATCTCCGGTCTTTGGTGAGCTTACGCTTTTTCCACTGGAATGAAAAAAGAATGCCGGATTATGTAATCCCGCCTTTGCTCGGCCGGTAATCTGGGTAATGAACGCCATCGCGATTATTACATTCGAATGCAGTTCTAGTCTGGACGTAATCCGTGCGCGCTGCGCCGCACCTCGGCCCCATTGTGCGTCCTGTCGGGGCGCGGGATCAGCGGCGTGCCTGTTCGTGCCAGTACTCGGGACCCGAGCTGCCATTCGCCCCTGCGCCCGGGACTCGAGCTGCCATTCGCCCCTGTGCTCGGTAGCCGAGCTGCCATTCGCCCCTGTGCTCGGTAGCCGAGCTGCCATTCGCCCCTGTGCTCGGTAGCCGAGCTGCCATTCGCCCCTGTGCTCGGTAGCCGAGCTGCCATTCTCCCTGTGCTCGGTAGCCGAGCTGCCATTCGCCCCTGTGCTCGGTAGCCGAGCTGCCATTCGCCCCTGTGCTCGGTAGCCGAGCTGCCATTCGCCCCTCTGCTCGGGACCCGAGCTGCCATTCGCCCGCGAGGCTCGTGGTCGCCGACGAGTGGCGCTCGCACGGCCAGTGTCCTGGGTTCGGTTCCAGCACCTCGACATCACCCTTGCCAGTCAGAGGTGGATAGATAAATTTATTTCGTAATGGGGATTGAAAAAAAAATTGTATAAAAAAAACTCACGTCGACATCCAGGGTTGTGGACAGTTACATTATCATTCTCAGCATGCATCACTGCCATTGTTGTTTGTGATTATATGTGTTGTAAAAGCTCACTTTACATCACCCAAAATAACATACTGCCTTCACCAAGATCTTGCATATATTTTTATGTATGAAATGTTATATCTGTAACGATCAGTGGAGAATACAGAGAATTTTCGTGGGGAGGGGAACTAACAAAAACACAGAAAAATAATTAAAATTGAACACGTGTATTCATAAATAAAACTAGCACCTTGACATGTGGGTCTTGACACTAACACACTGGCATATGGTGTACAGTAGTAGTTGTAGGCGATGTGCATGTCTTTGCTGATATTTTGCAAATTTTTTTCATAACTTTTGTGGGGAGGGGGATAATTCCCCTCTACTATACCCTCCCTCGTATGTCCACCACGGGTGGTAATATCCGAGTGTATTTCAGCAGACATTTGTTTCAGGTGATGACATGTATTTTCGACAAACGACAATGCTCGAACAAGTTGTTATATATTGTGTCTAGTTACGAATCACTTGGGCATCATCTGGGTGCTCTCGCGAGCATATGCTACTATTGGAGACGTTGGTTGTTATCGGATAATTGTGTGTGGCGCCATTGCGATATTGGTCACCCAAGACCGCGACAATTTTTATGCAATGTTTCTCAGAAATCTCTCAGATAAAAGTATCTCGGGCTGGAGACGAACCTGAACACTGATCATGACGCTAGAATGACCATTGTGGTAAATATAAATACGATTATTGAGTTTACGGAATATTGTAAATAAACTTAGGAGTTAACGTATGAAGGCAAGAGGTAAATTCAGACAGTCTACACAGAAATAATTTGACAATATTAAGTTTAGCCTATATATATATATATATACACACACACTTTCAAAAGTTTTTTTCCCGACATACACGTTTTATCATAGTTACATGTATGTTTGCCATTCCCCCCCCCCCCCCCTAAATTTTGTTCATACATAAAATCTAGAGAAATTCTTTTTTATATTAAACGTTTTGTGACTCAAGTTATTTTAGCATTGATATGGGCTGTAAGTTCACTGACTTTAATATATTTACCACAGTCGCTTAATGTATTAGGATGTTTCTGTTATAAAAAAGTACGGATTGGTCCCGTAAAAAAACAATTGTTTGGTAGGTTTTTCCCCCAAAATTAAAATATATAAATAATGTGTTTACACGTGTTTATTTTTTTCCTTTTGTTCATCAAAGTATGCCACGAAGACACAGATATCATATTAAAATGAAATCACCAGTCAACGGAAACTACTAGCAAAATGAGTGCCGCCGAACATGAACATATAACTAAGTCTTACAGTTTTAAGTTCACATTCTCAAGGTTTCTGCAGATGAATTTTTTTTGAGGTGTAATAAAATGTTTTGCTCTCTTTCTCTCTCTCTCTCTCTCTCTCTAACTACACGAAATTCACTACAACCTCTTGCTACTCCTCCGACTAAACTTCTCGTTCTGTCATTTTTTGTTCTCAGCCGACCATATTCGGGACTGTGGCCTCGGACCAGACGCCAAAGGATGGGACCAGCCGAAGGGTGAGTGACCTGCCATCTGGTGGCGTTTCCTTCCGCATACGAATACCTCCCGTGCAAGCTGAATTTTCAAGCACAAACTTGCGCCTCGTGTTAAATAATGGTTACGGTTCCTGGGTAATCGCGCAAAGGGACGTAAATTTTAACAACCCAGGCATTTGGTGAGTGTTTTTTCCTTCCCAATGCCAAAGTAGTTTCTGGAGTAACAGCGGACAGTCTTCGCCTGGTAAGTTTTAAAATAAACATCAAGATATGAGAAAACCAAAGTAAAAAAAAAAGTATCATACCTATAAAACACTGCATTGCTGTTTATTTTAAGAGCCAGATTATGTTTTGTGAACAGAACGAGTTAAATGAAGATTGATTTTATTTTTGACAAGAAAACAGGCCTAATTATAATTCTTATCAAAATAGCTTTATATTATTTTTTGGCCTATTAAAATTTATTTCTACATTGCATCTTCATTTTTCTACTCATACACGATGACTTGACTGGAAAGAGAAATTTTACGTATTTATTGTTAAAGTTAAAATAAAGGAACTAATTTTCTCAATGAAATATTTTCAAATTTTCATGCCATGAACATTTGAATCAGGCTTACGTCTTGAAGTATTTTACGAAGTCATTCTGCAGGTAGGCTTTAGATACTTTTAGACCTGATGGATATAACTTGTAGCGCCTGCTACGCCTTTATGGAAAGTTTCAAGAGTGATATAACACTAATTCTGAGATATTGCCGCCTTGCATGTTAATGCGAGTAGGTCACGCAAGAATTCACTTAGCAAGATAGAAGCGAATGGAGCTATAGACTTTTGTGATCAATCACTAAAGAAAAGGGGTAGCCAAGCGTAATTCTGTGCCCTTTTTTTTAATTCGGTGCAGTGAGAGATGCACATTTAAAAGTGGCACAGATAAAATGAGATCTGTTGGTCCATGAGAAGGTGGAGGGAGCGTTATGGAAGAATTAGAACGTTGGGGGGGAAGGGGGGGGGGGGTCAGAGGACACGGTATTTGGTATTTAACATTTTCCGTTGTTTCATATTTCCGATGATTCCTCACTGTTTGGCGATGACCGATTTGTTCTTCAGTAGCCTTGAATCGTGTTTGTGTCTGTTTCCGTGCGCGATGATCTTGCGTGGGGCGAGCCGAGACGATGGCCTCGCATCCCGGGGGACCTCGGCTCGAATCATGGTCCGATTATTTTCCCCGCGGTTTCCTGAAACCACCCCGGGAAAATGCTGGTACGGTTTCTCAACAGGAGGTCATGGCCGGGAACGTTTCACATCACCCGTGCTGTTTCTGTGTGGCGAGCCCTCGTCTCCAGCGACCTTCACTGGCGACCCGTTAATCCAGAGTCAAGAGTCGGGCTCACCGCCGACGTGACGCAGACCCCGGGGCTAAAATGACGTGAACGAACCAACAGGGGCGGCTCCCCGAGTCCGCGAGCTTCATATCTCAGCCGCCGCGCGGCGCTGCGTGCGAGCGTGACGCGCGCGCTCGCTGCCTCGTGTAATTTCCACTGGGAAATCGCGAGCGGGGCGGGTGAAGGGTTGAAGATATGCCCGCCTGCGACGGCGACGTCAGTCACTCTTCCCCCCCCCCTTCCTTTCCTGCTGAATCTCGGCGAGGCCGCGGTTCCTTCGTTCCTCGGGGTCGTGCGCCTGTCGTCGTCGGCTTCGGCGCGGTCCGGTCGTGGCTTCGACTCCAAAACCCGACACCACTTGCGTGTACCTAAAAGTTGCCTTGTCAATTTTTTTTTCTTCAGAAATTTGAAAGGCCGATATCAAGCTGAAAAGGCACACCGTATGGTTTCGGAGTGAAACGTAGCTTCACTGTTTATTTGGTACAGTTCTTGTAATATATAAACTGCTTTCATTAGACCATCCTGAATTTGGAATATATAAAAATAATGACGTATTTAGTGCTTGGTGAATGGACCAACAGTTTGGCAATGTTTATTGGGATGACCCCCAACGATTAGGCAGACTTATACTGTCGGTGGCTTCACAAAGCGCAGGTGGCATGCACACGTGAAGGAAATATTTTCCATAGTTGAACAACTGAAGAAATCAGGCTACACCTATGAGCCAAAATGGAATCGCACGGGAACCTTACTATCCTGGGAGACGAAAATACTTTCCACTTAAAGTTTATTTTAGATAAACCTTTTTTGAGACGATAACTTGTGTAAGAATAAATAAAGCCTTAAAGTACATGTTATTAGCCATCGACATACACACAGGTTCGCTTGGGTTAAACCTGTGAAATCGAAGAAGACGACCGATGTAACCAAGGTCATGGAGACATTCTGCTCGAGGGGCGCATACCATTCATTACACTTGCAAACAGATCTCGGCAAGTATTCAACAATTTACCTTCAAGATTGATTAAGAAGTATGACAACAGACACTACTAAACGTTTAATAATGTAATGTAGCTACAACTGTCTGTGCTAAGTAAAATTACAAGTGGTTGGATATCTTGCGAATCTTATAAAAATGTGTACAATTCAACAGTGATCCATACCACATAAGTTAAACCCAAAGTTTTGCATCGAACCATGTATCCCAACACGAAGTAATAAGATCTACGAAAAAAATAAACACGATGTTGATAAAACTTGTCGATCTCCAAGCATATAGGCTACGTTATCTGGAAAATTTTCACAGCGAATTGGAGTCTTCAATTTTTCCGTGTGACTACCTCGATGATTTGGGTCACATGACTATTCACGGTGGCCTCTAGGCTACAGAGATTTGGCCTACGATATATCCCGACATGTACGTATGTAATGGATAAGATTCTCAAACGAATGTTGTGTATTTAATGAATAAGATTCTCAAACGAAGAGATGGACGATACTATGTCAAACGGTGGGGCTTCCCATCTCGTTTTAATTCGTGGGTAGCAGATGTGGAAATTTATGAGTAAGAGTCGGCAGTCTTCAGCTTGATTATTTCACCGTCTAATTCCCAAATTTTTTATGTGGTTATAGATGTTTTGCAGGTTTTGTGCTTAAAACAGTTACACATAAAACTCTTGTTATATCAGCTTAACACTTAAACATAAAACAAACCCTCATATCTGCATAATGTGAGGTTTTAGTTCACTATTAGTTTAAATTAATAAAATCATCTAATTTACGTTTGCTGGATTATAGTTTTAATATGTTATCTGACCCGCTCCTACGTGTGCTGGTTCATCAGAGTATTTCAGTAGGGATTTAATTTTTCCCAGACTTACATTACAAAAAAAAAAGTAAACTTATTTCGCTCGGAATTCTGTTTTCAGCCGTCCTGGTCGTAATTATTCCCAGAACCGCCGTTTTTTTCCTCCCTCTCCGAGTGCTTGGTGTTCATCGTTATTTCGTTCGACCGTCGAGTTTAATTTCTTTTTTTTTTTTTCATCCTCCTGACTGCTGGTGTCCGAGTCGCCGGAGGTTCTGAGCGCATGCTGTTAGCCGGCAATTGCGTTTTCCTCGGGAGAGGTTCTCCAATCCGCGGGGTCCCCCCCCCCCCCCCCCCCCCCCACCTGAGGGCCGCGCGGGCTCGAATTACGCCCTAAATCAAGGCGGGTCTCCTCGGGGTCTGGTGAAAACCCGGGCTTCAAAACCAAACCATCTGGGGTTTCAGTCCAGGTTTTTCCCAATAGGACCCGGTGTTTTTGACACTGTTTTTTTTTCTCAAGAAGTATGCCTTTTGGTGGGTTTGAAAATGTTATTTTTTTTCAAACAATAGCCTTGTTTAGTTGTGTACACTCTTAGCTCTATTTAATCAAATTTTATTTATACATTATTCTCGTATGAATTTCTGAGGGATTAGTTAAAATAAGATGAAGCCAGTCTGTGTTTTGTACTTTTTTGTGTGCACCTGTAATGTACGTACTAGTTTGTATTGTAATAAAACTTGTTGATTATTGTAATAGCTATTTATGAAAAATTTTTAACGGGGCTGATTAAAAAAAATTCCATATCCAAACCCGCGGGTCGAGTACACGGCTAAACGCTCACAAGTGATCACATCCCTGTGAGCTCGCCGCTATTCCTCTAGCGCCCTCGACAGTCACGCGCGCGGGGGTGGATCGCGCTGACACATGGTCCCTCCCTCACTCCCTCCCTTAATGAAATCAAGGGCTGACTTTATGGTTCACTACGCGAGCCCTTGCTAAACACATTTCCACCTAGACATTTTTTTTTCAAACCCTCTTACCCCTCCTAATGGAGATAAAGTTCTTCGTTGGGAGGAAGATATGTTATAGCGTGCTTCAAAACGTCAGATTACATTTATCCGCGCGGTGTTCCCCTCCCCCCTTCTTTTAATCCTGACAGTTTGCGCCCTTATGATTCTCTTTTTTGAAGACGTTTTACCGTAGCAACCTTTCAGCAACCTTCTAATTTAATTTGTTGTTGCTCCTGGTTCGCCCATTATAGCAGTAATTGTTAAAGTATAGTAACAGACCTCTTTACTCAAGCTAAACGGAACACGGCACGGACATTCTGACTTATCTATATGTATTGATATAAATGTTTGTGTTTATATTGTTTTAATTTTTATTTGAAAAACTAATGTTACTTCAAACAACTGATTTTGATTAAAGAGTTTAAAGTTTAGTGCAATAACTACTCTCTTCCTCCTTCCAGATGTGATCGAGGAACATCTATCTATACTTCTCAGTGGGATATTGTGTATTTATGTTCCTAGAAACACATCTAAGAACTGAATATACATTTTGAAACGTTTAAAAAATAACTGTAAACTATTCTAATGTCAATAGAAATAAAAATTGCTTTTATATGCAAATAAATATTTATTTAAACTGCTACAATAAATGCATAGTATCGGTTTATTAACATGTACATACACCAATTTGCATAAGAAGAGTTTAAAATCTATTAAAGAACGTAGTTATTAAGCTGCACTACCTGGAGAATAAGTTAAAAATAGTAGTAAATGTTGGTTTTTATGGCACATTTTAATTCACAAAAAGCATATTTGTTGCGTGAATTCCTACATCATTGTGGTCTTTTAAGTATTTTGTGGTTGACTTGATCTTCGTAAATTTTTATTCATTCTGGGACCTGGGATAGAAGCTCGCTTTGTGACGTAAGCGTAACGTCTTTTGCGACTTCGTAAATCGAGGAACATGATATCGTTGTCGGACATTTAAAACTTCAAAAAGTGTAGAATACTTAAACTATAATCGTTAGTAAAATTTGTTTTGTTACAGAGGAGAACCATTTCCTCGGGCTTTGAATCAAAACTCATATATTAGGAATAAAAATCTCGACTGAACGAACATTTAGCGACGCTGAAAAATAAATAATGAACAGAAAAAAGGAATTTTTTAAATCGAATGCTAAAGTAATTCATTCAATCATATTTTTAGGCCAGTTTAATTCATTTGATGGAATAATTTTGCAATGAAACAGCTCTATACTTGTTTTCAATTATTTAATCTAATAAATTGTTATTATTACATAAATATTCTATTCTGTACTTTATTGTCAGACCTGTAAGGAAACAATTTTTTAAGACAAAAATAAATTATTATTTTGTTTTGTTTAGCATAGTGTACAAATAATAATATTTTCTTTAATGTGATACTAAGACCATGTTTCTCCCGAATTTTAGACAAAGAAATATAAAATGAGAGTACAGAAGTATGAATTTCTGTTGCGTAATCACGACGCAACTAGGCATTAATTTTAATTTTGAAAATTTGCCTGACTTCTTACAAACAAAGAATAGTCCTTAGAATATACCTGGCGCAATAGTAAACAACAAAAAGTAATAGTCCAATGCTTTTAAAGTAGGACATTCGTAGAAGTTATAAAAATATGACGTAAACAATGCAGTAAGTAACACATGTTCAGTGAATAAGGTTCGCATGTTTTCGCGGCCATCGTCTGAAGTTGCTTGGCTCCTGGGATATAGCAGCGTCGAAGATGAAGATAACACCGGCGTTTCGGTCGCCTTTGCAGTTACTTTCTTAAGGGGTAGCAGTTCCGTCCTGTGGTTCTTGGAAATGCTCCTGCCTTAATGGCATACTGAAACGAGGATGATATCTTCGTCTTCCACGCGGCTACAACCAGCAATCCAAGCAACTTCACGGATAAGTGAAGCTGGTTGTTTGAATAAATAGCATACATTTATGTTTTTTTATTCCAGAAGAAAAAAAAACGAAATATTGAAATTACCATAAAGAGCCCAATAAAAACGAACGGACATAAGTCTTAAAAACACGAACACAAAAAATTTGGACTTATTATTAGATTCTGGTAGGTTATAGATTTTTCAGGAGTAGTAATAAAAACAATAATAAAAATAAATTTGGCGTATTAGTAAGAAATAACTTCCTAACGCAAGACAATAGAATTTTTACGATACAAGCCAGGACAGGCGAGAAACCGGGAAGTACAAATGGAAGTGCTAGCATTCTGTTCAGTAATGCTTGTGCAAGGACTAGGAAAAAAATGCATGGGAAGATGTGTAACTGAAATAATGTGGTTGGAGGGTGATCTAATATGTTTTTTCATTAATAAATATAAAATTGTTTCCAATAAAGTTATAATTTTTTTAAAGAAATTGGAAGCTATTTAAATCGGAGAAAAGTTATTATTGCTCATAAAGTTATGCACACACACACATAAAGCCTTGAGTACATTAGAAGATAGACAGGGTACATCCAAAATAAAATTTTAATATAAGGTGTATGAGACCTGTTTACAGAATTAAAACAATACAGAACAACAGTTTTTTTTTGTAGTTTAATAATTATAAGAAATAAAGTTTTCATTGCTAAATAGGCTTAAGCATAAAGCCTATAATTTTTTCTAAAGACATAATCGGTTAAAAATATTTTTTTTACATTTAATAATTTATGATAATTTTTTGTTTGTTGAGGGGGAGAGGAAATTTGTCATATTACTTTTCCATAAAAAAATTGATATCTTATTTCTTGTACTTTATTAAAATTTAACTAACGATGAGAAATAAAATCTATTAATGAAGCTCTGAGGAAGTTTAAATAAAGAAAACATAACGTATTAAACGGTTTTTACGACATATCGAACTAGGATATATTCTAACTTTTGGAAGTGCCGAAAAACAAAGTCATGTAAGTTAAGTTATATGATTATGAGATAGGAGCTGCATGAATTAATTGCTGGAGTGGATATGGTAAAAGGAGCTCATATAAACAAGAACGTTATGAGGGCCTACAGATTGCTCAGTACGAAATAAGACTACGTAATGAATTGAGATTTTTCGTATCAGAATTTTAAGTAGAAATGGACATGAATAAAAGTGATTAAGGAGAGCGCTTTAGAAGATATCGGAAGTTTTCAAATATTTTTATTTAGTAAGACGTAGAAATAGAAAGAACTATAAAAAATGTTTTGACCAACGGTTGGGTAGTATAAAATAAAAGCACGCGATTGGTATACAGCTATGAACAATCGTTAACTAAAGAGATTCTGCACTTTTCTGGTAGTTAATGCGTTATGATAAAACGGGTGGGTAAAAGAGGGGAGGAAAGGATAGGGAGGAGTCAGAAGTTTACATGTGTTACAGGCAGTAACCTTAAGCTTGTCTGCAAACCCATAAATTTCATTATAAAAAACACATTCGTTCTGCATGGCCATCACATAAATGCTTGGTATCGAACACGTGCACTGCTGATGGGATAGCCGTGGACAAAGGAAAACGTGAACAAAATCGTGGCTGTTTCGTCGCACAAGTGTTACGAAGGTCCGTGTGGTACAGCGCGATGTTCGTAACGTTTAGAATAACCTCATAAGCACGGACATACGCCTTTCTCGCCCGGGAACATACAAAAAAGAATCCAATTATTTTTCGAACCTGTCGGGGAGTAGTTGCGGCGCGAAATCAAATTTTTGACGACTGGACGAGCTGGTGCTGGTCGATATTTGGGGTGGGAAAAAGGGGGGAGGGGGTAGGCGGCAGAAGAGGGTGGGAGTAATACGAACCACGAGATGAGAAAACAACCTCATTATTATTCCCGGATATTACTCTGTTTTTAAGTAGGTCGTTAAAGATGGGATTTCGCGCCTGCGCAGAGGGAGACCACCCGTAGATGGGGGTTTGAATGGTTTGTTCCGGGCGTGTGAGAACTGCTGGAGGTTCTCCCTTCGGAGAGTATTGACCAACATAAAAAACAAACTCAAATAAACGGTCTTTTCTTCTCTGGTCGAATAGAAAAGTGGCCGTTACAAATCTAGAATTTCCATTAGCATGTTCTAATATTCATAAATATTAGTAATCTTCGAAAACTCCTTCTTTTCCTCGCTTAATTTTCCAACATAACTAACAGAAAAGCGCATAATATATTAATTTATACAAGCGTGTTTTTTTATTTTATTTGGTTAATTTGATATGTACGTTTTGATTAAGTTTGTACCTACGTTATTATAACAATATTTATGTAATTTACCTTATTTAAATTTAAAATTATAGTGAAACCAGTTGCCATGTTAGCAGTAAATGGAAAAAGAAGGCCTACATTGTTTACATAAAATAATATCTTATAAAAAAATGTAAGTGTTGATACTAACTTACAAATATATTGTAGACCGTAACAACAAAGGAGCCTGCGATATGGACATACATTATTGAAAAAGGTTTTTGAGACGTGTAAATTACATATTGTATTTGAGATGATCGGTATTGTGTAACGACTGTTATTCTTCTTTTTACCATTTTGATCCGCTTTAGTGAATACACAGCTCGCGTAATTTTGCTGCGTGTTTGATGTATGGTTATTTAGTTGTAACGGGTGTTTGGTAGAGCTAAACAACTTCCTTTAATGTCAGCCTTTCTCTGGGACAGCAGAAAAATAGGGGGGGGGGGGGGGGACGTCGCTCGTGATGGTGACAAATCGTGCCATTTCGTCTCGTGGTCAAAAGTATGTTGATAGGGGGAAAGGGGAAGGGGCACTGGCATGATGACGTCAGCAGCACAAATGTCAAGTTGCAATATGCGGCCGTCAGAACGTTCATATCGGCGTTATTGGTTCCGCCACTGTGGACATAATGAAAGACGTCACCGCATGTTAATATGCAATTACTCGTGGGGTATATATATTTTTTTTGCGGAACCCTTCACCGATGCTTATGCGGTATGTAGTTACGTGAGCCTAGTTTCTTGGTGACCTAATTTATTGTCAGAACTGATATTTTCCGTTTGCCTTCGTCCCACATATTGCTCTTGGAGAAACCAAAGAACATTAGGATCGGAATTACTAGAAAAAAAAAGAGAAAAAAGGGCGGTGCGACGGAAGCGAGGGGTGCAAAACGTGGTGCGACAGAGCGTGGAATATCTGAGGATGTGGACAGAAAAATAAATAATGGGGGGAGTGGAAGTAAAAAACACGATGGGGAAGAACCAGAATCTCCTCGAGTGACATGTTTTACCATGGCACCGCTTTGTTAGTTTATATGGTGATGTTTAACGTGCTTGAGGTCGCCAAGCGTGGAGGCTCTACAGGCGAATTTGATACACACACCAAACACCACGTCACCTCTAAAAGCAACCCACAGAACTTGAGTTCTGCATTCTGTCAGTCACTCGTCTCTGTTAAATATTTATAAATATATATTTTTTAATTTAGGGTTAAATTATGCTACATGTGCCTCAGAAACGTTTAAATTATTTTGTATGTGGATCTCCTGATCTGAAATTTGTAGTAATCAAGTCCTTTTAGTTACTTTTGCCATAACAGTTACATTCAGTTGAAAAAATCTGCTAACAGTGTCTTGTAAATAATTTCTAAGAAAAAAAAACCTGAAATCTTTATCTGTTTTGGAAAAATGTGTTTATCAGTTAAAGTTAAACACACTGTTACATATTCATCCAAAATAATTGATTTCAGTTAATCATTGCACTTGGATGCTGAACCCGTTTTTTCCAAGTATTTGTCTATCTTTTTATAAAATGGTTTTGATTAGAAAATGGTTGTTCAAGTTACTGTTCAAAAGTTATGGAAAACATTTTTTTCGCATGATTAATTTTTTGGTACTCACGTGTAGTTTTGATAAATAAAGACTGGTGATATGGTGCACAAGCTCTAAAAACGCATGGTCGCTAAGGGTGACACTAGCTGGCAACTTACACGCCTCACAGCCTCTAAGCGCTAGGCAGCGAACTGATGTGGAGTATTCGCGTTGGTAACACGCCGCACGCCTCTGTGGGATTTAAACCTGCAACGCGGTTATTTTATGGCGAAGTATATTATAGTTAGTGTAAGCATCCACGTCCACTCATCCTTACATGACTGTGAAAAAAAAATTTTCACATATGAAAATTCAATGAAAATTTGGCCTTTTTCGCTATCCAAATAATTATTGTTTGTATTTAAACAACTTACTTAATTTATATCGGCAATTTACATATTGCTCTTAAATGGAATACGTTGTCAGACTGCCTCAGTAAATCTTCGCGAACATTAATTGGCCCGAAGAGACAAACTTTTATCTGCTGTATTGACGGTGTACTTAACTGAGAAAACCTTTGAGGTGGGTGGTTACGGGGAGAAATATTCGCCATTTTTAATTTATAAGTTTTTGAAAAATAGTTATATTTGAGTGTTTGTACTCGAGCATTTTTCTGAGTTAAGGTACAGGAAACCATTTATATTTTTTTGTGATAATTTCGAGAGTGAATTTTAACAGTATTATTCATTAAAAAAAAATTTATATTCCTACTTCAGTATCAAACCACAGTGATTCTACTAAGTGCATGATATCACTATCAGCTTCAAACATTACCTTGAATAAAGTAATTTAAAACAATTGATAAGCTTTTTTGTGCCATTGAGACACACATTCGTCTCTCATTGTGCAACTGGGGGCTTTCATAGGAGCTCTTGTAGCTTTGAAGCCACATACAACTTATATATATATATATATATATATATATATATATATATATATAGTATGCTGCACGTCTCTAAAGCGTTTTCAAAAGTTAAATACTAGAATTCTAATTACAAAAACAATTTTACAATCACACGTTGAAACCATTTTAAAAGTGAAAATATACACAGAGGGTATGAGACTTAAATAGAATAGGGTAAATGGTCTGGAGTGCTATTCTCAATTACATTCCTGAAAAAAATGGACAATTTGGAAAGGAAGGGTTGTTTTAAAGCTGTGCACACAGTTTGCCTTTGCAGTTGTACGATTTTTTTGTTCACATTTCAGTAAAAAGCGGTATTGTATTCCTTTACACCCGTTTAGCTCTCTGATTACGATTTTTATTTTTTTACAAGCCTTTATTTAACTTCACATGTTTGTTTGTCTGTTTAGTTCAAATATTGTAAGTTAAATTCAAACCACTTCCGCGTGAACTAGAAAGCTGGATTTTTACACACTTGTTTAGTTATGATAACAATAAATTCATTTTATACACACAGATTACGTCAAGTTGAATTTTGGCTGCCATATTTAAATTCAGTAATTATTATCGAAAAAATTGAAAAAAGAAATTATTAAAAATTTTACTTAGTTACATTTAAATAAAATTATAATTAAAAACGTGAGGTTAAGTAACTCTAGTAAATATTTCCTTAAAATTACCTGTTTCACTTCCTCGCCACAAGCTTTCTTAATCGCATCTAAACTTCAACATTAGGATTTAATTAAATTTAAGTTACATACTTTCGCTGATGAAACACACCTAACGAAGACATATATATAGACAGATTTTACTCATCGTAATATATGTTATTGGGGAGTAACTCAAATTTTCGGTATTTCATTTACTACTAGGGTTGTTAGTATTTTAATGAAAGCTTGTGTTTTTTCAAACAATTTTTTATATTAATTTTATTTTGTTTGTAAATGAGTTCTCTGCGATGCCACCTACTACTCAAACGGGCTTGTATTATATTCAGAAAGACTTACAGTTATATATGTTGCTCTGATTAGTTAACTGACCTTTGTCAGTGATGATCAACTAACACGCGTGTCCGATCAAAGTGACGCCAGGTAATGCAGGGAAATGGAAGCCACGGTGATCCTAGGATTTCCACGTGGTAGTCTCCCAGTGCCTTCCACAACACAGGGGTGACGAAATAACAAACACCGTACAGTCATGAACCTGGGAAGGAAATTTCCCTTCGATTGAAAAATTCCCTATCCAGCCGGGAATTTAAACCGTGACCTTTGACCCGCCAAGAACTGAGTTAACATGTCGGACACCTGAGCTTGTACCAAGATGAGCTACAAAACACGCTATGGTTAATATTTTTTTCTGGAAACCGTAAATATTGTGCAATGACGGCGTGCCCTGCGCTGTAAGTTTGTTTGAACTTTATAAATTTCACTTATCTTCTCCTTCATCGCCTCTTTTATCCATAACTTATTTTTGTCCCAGCCCACAGCCTGGGTGATGACATGCTCCTCTATTTGCTGCGGTGAATAAAAGAAGAAAAGGTTTGCTGATGAATATTTTCTTGCGAGCCTTTCATTAAGAGAAGCTGAAAGAAAAACCAACGTATATAAATATGTGTGTTTTTTGCGTGTCGAAGCTTTCATTTGCCCAGAATATGAAATCATAAAGTAGAGCGATGCTGTGGTCGGAAAATTGCGTTTGCGAGCACGGAC
Organism: Bacillus rossius redtenbacheri; assembly: GCF_032445375.1. Classification (NCBI taxonomy): domain Eukaryota; kingdom Metazoa; phylum Arthropoda; class Insecta; order Phasmatodea; family Bacillidae; genus Bacillus; species Bacillus rossius. The sequence goes on from NC_086330.1 coordinate 318,700,283, forward strand.
TGAAAATCCTCGCAAAGTTGGCGTAAGAAAAAAAAATTCAATAGAGAATGCGTAGAAGTATTTAAAAGCATTGGTTGACATTCAGATACGAAACTCTCAAACGTATTTACGCGGTGAAGAGCTGGGATGAAAAATATAAATATATTTCTATAATATCTTCGATACTGTGGATTCTTTGATCTCTCTAGAAGGAGATAGAAAGTACATCGAAGCGGTACTTGACATATTTTGTTTGCGGAATGTCATCCTCTTGGAGAGGGTTATTCGGTCGGGAGACAGCCGGGGGAACGTGTGGAGTCAGAACAAAACAAACATGGGGAATTTAGGCGTAAAATTCCACTATCGCAGGAAATGTTTGCGCTGCGCCGTGGAAGAGGAATGCAGGATGGGGCAAAATAATTCTTTGCTTCTAAGAGTTTAAACACATTTTTTCCAGCGAAGTTTCTCAATGCAATCCTTGACTTGGGAATATATATGTGTGTATGTATATATATACATATATATGTATATATATATATGTATATATAACATTTCAGCTTTATACTTTACAAAGGATTCGTCTGAATACACTGAAATGTTCCATATTTTGTGCTTGAATACACTTTCTGCCATCTCCGTTCTCCTCGCGATCTCAATTTAATCGAGTTTTGGAATCCTTGCAGTAAAACGGATAAAAGTAAACACCTACGGTCGAGCGAGAAATGTCTACACGTAAACGTATTTTTTTTTTCACTGTTTTCATAAACAGTTATATATTATTTTTAAAGTTAGCCCTATTTTTTTTTCAAAACTACTAGTGAAGTGCCTATATGTATTACTACGCTTTGTAGTAGAACACCCAAAATTAAAGCCTTACCTCAGTAATTTTTTGTCCAACATAGAGACGACAAAACGTATTTGTCGTTTAGATAAGTCATTGTTTATGTTATAAATCTTATAAGCAGAATATCATTAAATATACTCTGTACAGCACATAATATCACGTATGTCAATATTGTGGCAACAACATATTTAAAAATAATTTTGCACAGTTACATATCTATTTGCTAGTGCAGACATTGCATTCAAGATGAATTCTCCGCAACAATTAAGAATTAGTTATGTTGTGGTTAATGTTTGTATCCCATGATAGAAACGATGCTTCTCAACATATTCTATGGTAGTATCCTATTACTAATTTTTATCCTCTTGCATTGTTTGGTGACGGAAATGGGCCAGGGAACTCTAAACAATGAAAAGCATACAACACTTTTCTTGATTGAAACGGGGCGTAGAGGGGGGACGTATATAGGAACTGTTTGTTTGGAACCCGATATTTTGTCGAAATATTCTGTCTCCGTCCTCCGAGTGGGCTAAAACTGAATGAGTTGGAGACGCAGCCGTTGTTGCTGGCAACGCTAAATAGGCAGTGTCTCGCGTATCAGAGATGAACTGGTCTCGCGCATTGTCGTGCCACCGCATGAGATTACAAAACGGGACCATTGTGAGCCGCATGTAACAAACAGTTGTGAGGAAAATGAAAGACATCTAAACAATTACATGTTCGGGAAACTCTAGTAGTAATATTCGTGCTCTGTTCTGGGGAAATAATTTGAAACTATATATACATACATAATGTCTATATATATATGTGTATATATATATATATATATATATATATATATATATATATATATATAGTACGGAATCCTTGGTAACGATGGTCATTATTTTTTAATGATTGTTATTTGACATTGAAGAGCATCTACAAGCAACCAAAAATCGGCGACTTATGCCCTTGGACCTATGGCATTAGCCGGCTAATCCAAGCTCTGCGTGGTGGCATTCAACCCACGGCGCACGCGAAGGCTACGAGTATCAGCTGGTACAGTTTACGTGGAAAACAAAGGAAGGTTTCAAGTCCAGAGGATTTGTGTGCGATCCCCTCCTGGAATTTTTGCAATTCACGAACGTTGACATGGGCCGGTCGGTTTTTCTCGGGGTACTCCCGTTTCCCTAAAAACAAGTGTTATGTCAGTGCTTCGTTCTAGTTACCTTGAAGTCGAAGGGAAGTTAAGTGGCCCGCCTACCTGGGCACACACACGGAGAGCAGAGCTTCAGAATAAACCAAGCTATTTGGGAACCGCTGAAGATATCAGAGTGTTCTCTGTTTGTATTTAAGAATGCCTGAGGGCGGATGAGTTGTTCTGTTTACGTATTTTGTTAATAAACTGTATTTTAATGAGAGTGGAAAGGATTAAAACCCGTGTTTTCAGACTACATTTTAGGCTTTAAACGCCCGGTGAAAATTCTTGAAAGCACCCAAGAGCCTTCCATTACACCATTATCTTCATTTCTCTGCCATCTGATGAAATGTTTACCACTCAGATCCCATAGTTGTCCTATGCATGGCGAGTAGACCACGCCAGTTCAAAATCTTGTACTTAGAGGCGATACCGCACTAGAAGCACCAGCGAGCGTCGCACCTACCATTCCGCCTCACTGACACTATTACACCTCTAACTAGGCGGGCCCCTTAAGGTCACACAGACGGTGCGCAGAGCTTCAGGAAAAACAACGCGATTTCAAAACTACTCAAGATATCCGAGTGGGGTCTGTTTACGAACATCATTTAAGAGTTCGCTGAGGCCCAAAAAGTACTTTTAATTTTGGATCATGTTTTTAAACTGTATTTCTAGAAGAGTTAAAATGGCTAAACCGCATGTTTTCAGAGTAATTTTTAGGCGTAAAACAACCAGTACAGATTATTAAAAGCACTTAAGGGACTTGCATTACACCTTTATCTTCATTTATCGGCCATATAATGTTGCGGTCACCGCTCAAATTTCACAGTTATCCTGTGACGACGAGAAGACTACGCGTCAATTCAGAGCCTTGCGCTTAGAGGCGATACCGCGCTAGAAATACCATCGAGCGTCGCACTTATCATCCCGCCTCACTAACACACATACACCCCTGACGAGGCGGGCACCTTAAGCCCCAATTCATTTATTTAGGTCACACCGTTATTCACTGCATGAAATTACTATAGATTACTATAGATACTGAAGTTGGCGTTCATTTTTTTAGTCATTGGGGTGGAACTCACTAGTCTTACCACTTTTCTGTGATCACGTCTACCAGGGATTTTCCTTGAGCGAAAATGTCGACATTTTGCCTGCCTCAAGAAATACCAAGACTTGGTCAAGAGACATGCTTAATTTATTTGGAACGGAAATACAGTACCTATATTGTATTTCAGAGCTACAGTCCAAACTAAAATTTTTTTAAAACATGTTTTGTTATTAGATATGGTGTCTCCGACGCCAAGCACCTGAGAAAATAGTTTCATTGAAGTATGAAATTTCGCATGTTATGAAAATTCGATCTTGTTTTCTCTTTGGTTTTATAGTATAATGTTGGTTTTATCTGTTACTTATTTCGATTATGTTTAATTTCAGATTTAAAAAAGGACTTATATTGTTTTTTTCTTTATTTAGTTTTTATTCGTTTGAGTTTTGGTGGCCAAAGTTTGTGTGCTTTATGCATGCTCGCTATGTAAGTATAACAATTTTTGTAATGTTAAGTTCTGTAACTGCTAGGATATTTGTTACTTTGTTGTTTTGAGTGCAGTTTTATTCGTATTTTCATTTAAACGTATTTATCGTAGAGATAAATAAAATTGTTTTACAAATATGCTATTAAGAAAAGGATAATAAAGCAGTTACTTTTATTTCTTCGTTTATTCTAAATCTATCCAAAGAAATTACGTATTAGAATATTTTTCAGTCGATTTTAAGGGTCAAAGTCTCTTGTCACAACACAAATTGCATAATCATAGTGGTGGTAGTTGCTCGAAAATTACTGCGTTATAGCTGATACTGTAATGCGTCTTAACAGCTAAGCCAACTGCTCTCAGCAGCCATGCCATCTGACTTGTTTTGCCGGCTGCATGCTTTCCAGGCGCTGAGAACTATTCTGGAGTATCAAAATTAACGGCCGCATCGGAAGCATTCGCACATTTTTTCTAGGAGGAAGACTCTTGCGACAGCCGTTACTTTCTATGAAGTTTTAGATCAATCTTGGGTTTACAATTTCGCTGTATCTTTTCTTAAAAACAAAATTACATTAATTGTTTTTGCAACAACGCTTTTTCGTGTTATGTCTGAAGACCGCTTTGATTGTATCCAGCGTCGGAGTGAAGCCCGAGAGGCACTGTTGCATGAAAAAGTTTGCTCACTTGAATTAAACGACACTGAGAACACATTCAGCACGGATAATTAGCTAATTTCTAAGTGGCCTAAAGTTTAATCACACTTTTACGTTTTAGCTACTTCTTCGATGGGCCGGTGCTTTGAGGCGAAACTTATTTATAGCCGGTAGAGTAAGTGGGGCGATGATTCACCAGAGCGTAACAAACATTGCAACGCTCAGGGGTTAAGAGCCCGATAGCGGAGAGTGGGAGAGCGAACACTGAACACCTACCTCTCTCCTCACTCTGGGCAAGCGTTAGTGAAGAACGATGCATTGTTGTCTTTTTCGTTACTCTGAAAACGACGAAAATTTTGGTTTTTAAAATTTTAATAGATTTTAATTATAATTGAATAATTGTTTGTACATCTCTGATAATGTTAATGATTGTTTATTTATCATGTTTTCATCTTTTTGATTAAAAAACTCATTTTATCAAATAAAGCTGAGAAAATTTTAAATCATAGTTATTGCTGTGACAGCTTTTTCATTACATAACAAAATTTAATGAATATATTTTTGTGACACTCTTTTGCGACTCTCTAGTCCTGCTGACTGCCGCTGGAAACACCCAGGCCGTCCGCTAGGTGAGCATTTCGTACACATGATCTAGTTATATTTCCATTGGGTTATTGAGTATTTTGTTTTATCTGTAAAGTGGATTATTAAAGAACGTAGTTTCACATCTAGCGCGCTCGGAAGCCACGCGCCTATTTTTATTTGAGATTCTTCGCACCAATGAGAAACACACGTGTAAAGTATCATGGGCATCTCATTTTGTAAATTTTTCACGTGAGCAGCCAGCATGCAGAGGACAATGGAGTACACCACATTCTGTTCATGTAAGCATACTAAACCAGGAGTCGAAGCTTAGTGATGCATGCTGCGTAGATTAGATTCTGTCTCTTTCGATTTCCCTGGACGGTAACTCACTTTGCACACCAGTTTCCGACAGACGTGCACATTTTTTTGTTCTTCTTTCTTTTCTCTCTTCCCGGCGACTCACGCGCGGCACGTGAGCTCGTGTGTGTGTGTGTGTGGGGGGGGGGGGGGGTAGGGGGAGGGGCGCCAGGCTGGAATGTTGCCAGCAGGAGGGTTCGCCGTCGACGTGCGTGAGCGCGAGGGGGCGTCGTCGTGGACCCTCGGCATTCCTCGGCATTCCTCGGCCGTCTCCCCTCCTCGACAACCCCTGGGTGTCTCCCGGCCCGTCGTAGCCCGCGCGGCAGCTGTCGATGTCTCTCTCTCTCTCTCTCTCTCTGAGCCACGTCACACGTGGCGCCCGTCCAGATACACCCAGCGAGATGTCCCCCCCACCCCCTTGACCATCTTCCAGAGTCGATACACACCTCAAGGAGGGCGCGTCAACGTAACGAGCTGTCTATCTACATGTACAGCTTAGTGAATATAAATTAAACAAAATAAAACTGAAACATATTAAAACACATATTATAACACTAATTATATATATATATATATATATTGCTGAAACGACAGAAATAATTTTTTTAATGCTTCTTACAAACAAATCCTAACCTTATTTAGCTGATTTAACATTTAAATTTTAATTTTAATCACGAAATTCTTTTATTCAACGTGGCGTAAAATAAGATATGTAGACTAACATTTTGTTGTGTTTCGACAGTATAATAAAAACTGAGCAATAGGTATGTACATTTCAGTGTTAACTAAGGATTGTCAATAATTTAATGCTTTGTACTGGTTCTTTGCTGTTTTTATATTATCTTAATAGGCCTAACTAAATTTTATAGTCAACAATAAAAGTATTTTTAATACAAGAAAGAAATGTAGAAAACTGTTTGCAATAAAGAAAGGTGTGACACATTAATATATATAATGTATCGACGGAAAACAAATACTTAATAAATGATAGGCTGAAAAACATGATTATTGGAAACTATTTTATATACTATTTGTAATGTAAAATTACACTGAGCTGAAAACTTTGTATAGGCATGTTCATTTATGTATACCAAATTCACAAAACGTATTGTTCTCTCTCTATTTACCTTTTTTTTTGCTATCTGATATAAGATATTATTAAACAATGGTTTATTCAATAACCTGTAACTAAACTATTAAACACAGGTCTTATGGCTTTAGTTACAAATATTTTACTACAGTGCTTGTGATAGGTCGGGCACATACAGAGATCAAAAGTCTTTATATGGTTCGGATTTAAGATATTCCAAATAACACAACACTTTATTAAATATCTCATAAATTAAGTAAAAGATGGGTTCACTGCGGCAAACATTTAATTACATATCAATACCTTTGTAAGTATTATCCTATTCTCTACAATCACACACTTAAATAACTTAAAAATGCCTCAGTATTGTTGTGATACTGCTAAATTAAGCTAGCACTGTCAATTTTCCCCCGATGTTTACACAGACATCACTTAGTTCAGCATCACCATTTTAGAAGCTGGAATCTTTTTTATTGTTTATTCAAAAATGTACTTCAGCTGATATGCTGGCCACTGATTATCTGCACAGCTACAGCCAAACGTTTTTATGAGTAACAATCACTCAACCTGAATGTCAATAATAAAAATAAGGCGTGGAAAAACACAGTTTTAATAACCTGCAACCTAAGTTCGTCGGTGTACTTCAGACTCATCCTGTATTACCAGCTTTTTAATTTTATTCGTTGTTAAACCGCTAAAATAAAATGTGAATTATACTTATAAAAGTAATATTTAAAACAGTTCTAAAGAAACTATATTTTAGTCGGATTATTTACTTTGTTCATCATGGAATGCTATAGGCCAGTATGAATTGTGTTGGATAACTTTTGCATAATTTATTTGCGGAGTTTCATAGTTGTTTATCCATTATAAGAATATTTTTGAAGTGGCAAGATACGTCGCAGTTTTTTTAAAAAATAATTTGATAGTTTTACTTAGTACAAGAATAACCACCGTAGAAAATATTAGTACTTGGAACTTGAGAATAACGACCTGACTTCAATATTCACTCAGGTAAGCTCTGTCATTGGATGGCGTACAATGTCCGGTTAGCGGAGCGATGAGGCGTTTCCGAAGGCTGTGTCGTCACGTGTGCCCAGGAAGGGAGGTGGGATAAAAGGTGTTTTAGGAAGGGGAGAGGTGTAGCCCCGCTATAGCCCGCCGCTTGATTTCCCACGGGTACGCGCGTCCTCAAGAACTCGCCGGTGGTCGCGTCTTGCGGCCGTTCGTCACCCACAACGACATCTCACGATCTCTCTCGCTCTTTCCCCCCCCCCCTCCCTCCCTCCCCCATCATTCTCCTGCATTGTGGTCACGCCCGCACTCATCTGGGCCACTCCCGGGACAAACTTGTGACGGACGGCCGGTCCGTCCGCCTGCAGATGCTATTTAGCCCAGGAAACAAAGGTTTCAACCTGTGAAAAATTTGTCCAAAGCTGAATTTTTGCACAGTGGTAGAGTCGACTATGCTTAATAACATACCGAAAGTTTACCGCTGTAGACCTTGTGCGTATCACTAAAAATTTGCAGTTAAGTCCTAGATGACAGCGACTTGCAGCAGTTCATTAAAATGCTTCCCATTTTCGCAATTTTTACCGTAGACTCTCAATAGCTATATGAAAATAATCTTAAAGCACTACTACTCACATTTATAATGAATAAAGTTCTAAAAGTTAATATTAAAGGTAAGAAAAAAAATGTTAAATTAATGAAATAAGTTTTTTTACATCAGTTAAGGCAATAAAAAGACAATTCACTTAAAAATAAAGGGTCTTACGCAAATATTTCTTTAACAAAATTTGTTGTATGGTTCTTAATCTTTACAGGGACATATCTCTCGAAAGTCTAGCTTAATTTATTGGATCACTAGAGACTCCCGAGCTTATCAATGTCGTCTACGCACTGCGACAGAGCCACAGCCGCAAGCGCTGTGGCCACTCTCACTCCCACGAAATCGAAGATTTTTAATCTTTGTAAAATTTGCTCCTAACTGAAATTTAAAACAGTGGTAACATTCAAGTTTTCTAGCAACATTTGAAATGTTTACCTCCGCAAACCTTGCGCGGAACACCGAAAACGAGAAGTTAAGTCTTAAATAATACTTTATTGACCACTCAACAATGTGGCACTATAACGTAATTACTATAGTATACTTTCAGAATAGCAAACCAAAACTTACTCAAAACATTATTTTCAATGATTAAATTTAAAAATCTTTCATTACGGTTTACTAAATATGATATTTATTCAACAATATTAGAAGAGTAGTGTTCTGAAAAAAAGGGCACAAATGAAAATACTTATTACAAAAACACGTAGAGCCCGATGTGAAAACATTTAATAAAAGTAGTTGCAAAGTTCTTAAACTTTAAATTAGTTTATTTGTTGAGAGCTTGGTACAATGTGTCTGACCGCTAAAGCGATCCGAGCCGCGTAGTGTATACTACTGCGAGGTTGTCGAAGTAGGCTCGGGTCGGGACGAATTTCGCCGTAAAGAAACAAAGGTTTTTAATACAGGGAAAATTATCCCAAAGAAAAAACTTTGTACAATTGCAGAATGAACGTTTCTTAGTAACATATCAAAAGTTTACCGATGCAAACCTTGTGCGTCAAATCAAAAACGAGCAGTTAAGCCCAAAATGTCAATTTTTTGCAACGATACACAATAATGAATATTGCAAATGCAGTTTATGGAGTAGACTAACAGTATGGAACCCAAAATAATCTAGAAACATTGCCCTATCTGAGGATAGTGATACCAAGTACAAAGTTTAAACATTTTCTATATAATAGACAATTTAAATCATTAAAGTTAATGAATTCACTTTCATTCAATTTTTAGGAAATATAAATACATTTTACATAATCTTAAAGAGCCCAAAATGGAAATCGCCTAGAGTAAACGTTGTTGCATATTTATTCTTCTTTAAATTGGTATATTTTTTAAGTGTCTCATACAATTAGTCTGACCGCTGAAGCGATCCGAGCCGCGTAGTGTATACTACTGCGATGTTGTCGAAGTAGGCTCGGGTCGGGACGAATTTCGCTGTAAAGAAACAAAGGTTTTTAATACATGGAAAATTATCCCAAAGAAGAAACTTTGTACAGTTGTAGAATGAACGTTTCTTAGTAACATATCAAAAGTTTACCGATGCAAACCTTGTGCGTCATGCCAAAAACGAGCAGTTAAGCCCAAAATGTCAATTTTTTGCAACGATCCACAATAATGGATATTGCAAATGCAGTTTATGCAGTAGACTGACAGTATGGAACCCAAAATAATCTAGAAACATTGCCCTATCTGAGGATAATGATAAAAAGTACAAAGTTTAAACATCTTTCTATAAAATAGACAATTTAAATCATTAAAGTTAACGAATTCAATTTCATTCAATTTTTAGGAAATATAAATACATTTTACATAATCTTAAAGAGCCCAAAATGGAAATCGCTTAGAGTAAACGTTGTTGCATATTTATTCTTCTTTAAATTGGTATATATTTTAAGTGTCTCATACAATTAGTCTGACCGCTGAAGCGATCCGAGCCGCGTAGTGTATACTACTGCGATGTTGTCGAAGTAGGCTCGGGTCGGGACGAATTTCGCTGTAAAGAAACAAAGGTTTTAAATACATGGAAAATTATTCCAAAGAAGAAACTTTATACAGTTGTAGAGTAAACGTTTCTTAGTAACATATCTAAAGTTTACCGATGCAAACCTTGTGCGTCATGCCAAAAACGAGCAGTTAAGCCCAAAATGTCAATTTTTTGCAATGATCCACAATAATGGATATTGCAAATGCAGTTTATGGAGTAGACTGACAGTATGGAACCCAAAATAATCTAGAAACATTGCCCTATCTGAGGATGGTGATAAAAAGTACAAAGTTTAAACATCTTTCTATAAAATAGACAATTTAAATCATTAAAGTTAACGAATTCACTTTCATTCAATTTTTAGGAAATATAAATACATTTTACATAATCTTAAAGAGCCCAAAATGGAAATCGCTTAGAGTAAACGTTGTTGCATATTTATTCTTCTTTAAATTGGTATATATTTTAAGTGTCTCATACAATTAGTCTGACCGCTGAAGCGATCCGAGCCGCGTAGTGTATACTACTACGATGTTGTCGAAGTAGGCTCGGGTCGGGACGAATTTCGCTGTAAAGAAACAAAGGTTTTAAATACATGGAAAATTATTCCAAAGAAGAAACTTTGTACAGTTGTAGAGTGAACGTTTCTTAGTAACATATCAAAAGTTTACCGATGCAAACCTTGTGCGTCACGCCAAAAACGAGCAGTTAAGCCCAAAATGTCAATTTTTTGCAACGATCCACAATAATGGATATTGCAAATGCAGTTTATGGAGTAGACTGACAGTATGGAACCCAAAATAATCTAGAAACATTGCCCTATCTGAGGATGGTAATAAAAAGTACACAGTTTTAACATCTTTATATAAAATAGACAATTTAAATCATTAACGTTGAGAAATTCATTTTAATTCAATTTTACGGAAAAGTTAATACATTTTACAAAAATATAAAGAGCCCTACGTGAAAATCGCTTTCAATAAACGTTGTTGCATATTTATTCTTCTTTAAATGGGTATATTTGTTAAGGGTCTCATACAATTTGTTTGACCCCTGAAGCTATCCGAGCCGTGTAGTGTGTACTACTGTGAGGTTGCCGAAGTCGGCTTGGGGTCGGGACGAATTTCGCTGTTAATAAACATGGAAAATTATCCCAAAGCAGAAACTTTGTACAGGTGTAGAATAAAAGTTTCTTAGTAACATGTCAAAAGTTTACCGATGATCCCTTGTGATCACACCAATAACGAGCAGTTAAGTCCTAAATGATAATTTCCCAAACGATCCACAAAATTGTGTTTCGTAAATAATTTAATAACTCTATAAATACTTTTTTTAAGTAGGCTCCCAGTATACAGCAAACTTGGTTTGTCTTCAAACGCCATATTACTACGGTAATAGGAATATGAAATCACTACAGACAAGATTTTGTTCCGTTTACTATGGTGAAACCAGAGCTAACCGAGAAATTACCGAACGTCCCGGAAAGTTGTGATATTTGACGATATTGCGCGAGTAGCACACCCGCACGTGACTACAGAGAATGGATAGTTTCCTTAACCGTTAGGATTTCTGGTACGAACACCCTCTCACAGGTAGGGTCATAAAATACGGTCAAACTCTTGCAAAAACATCCACCACCGCTCTTTGCCACTAGCAATCCAACGACGTCAGCTAGGCGCAGCACTCAAATACATTAACTTATTTAAAAAAAACTGAATATGTAATGCTACCTATACGTTTTACAACACAACTCGTGTTTTATTTATTTTCTGAAAAAAAAACCTATTATTATAGGAATTATGTTGTAAAAGTGAAAAAAAAAAAACTCAGAGTACAATTACGATGTATCGTTTTATTCAATTTTTATGTAGTAAACTGTTTTTAAAGAAGTAAATATATAATTTTTCATTTTGTCGAATACATGCTACATTAAAATTTTGCATTGTTCTGATCTAAAATAAAACGATGTATCAGAAATAAAAAAAAAAGTTGTTGCTAAAAAAACAATTTTTAATAATAAAATTTTTGAAACTTAATAAATCCATGCAGATATAAAACCAGAGGTCCTCTAGAGTTTTTCATTTACAAGTTCCAAGCAGAAATCGTTTATTGTTAATTTTATTGTATCAAAAAACATTCATATAAGAAAAAAAAAACGCATATCTCATTACATGTAACATAAATGCACCCTCTCATATGAATTAGCTATGTTTTAAGTAATCCCTAAATAAGACCCAGTTGAATGAGTGTCGCAGTACGCAGTGTGTCGCAATGCCGCGCTGGAACGGCGCGGCGGTGGCCGTGAGAGATCAGTACGGCCGCAGTAAATTGCAACGCTCGGGACGCTTTAATGAGCCAACTAATTACGTTAGACTCTTTATAAATATACTGTCTTAAAGCTAAAGGTATAACCAAAAACATTTATTTGGACATTTTTCGCATTGGACTCTTCAAATTGGTGTAAATAGTATTTTTATCTGAGTGGCAAAGATAAAAAATAATATGTCATGAATTAATCGCTTAATATCACGACTTTAGTATTAACAATTTATGCTTTTTACAACATTAATGGCTGTATTAGAGTCTCAAGATTATTTTGGTGGTTTTATGGACAGTATAAATTAAAAACTGTACAAATGGGTAGCATTTTAATGGACTGATGTAAGTCGCTGTCATCTAGGACTTAAATGCAAATTTTCGGTGATACGCACAAGGTCAACAGCGGTAAACTTTCGGTATGTTATTAAGCATAGTCAAATCTACAACTGTGCAAAAATTCAGCTTTGGACAAATTTTTCACAGGTTTGTGCCTTTATAAGTCTTGGTTTCCTGGACAAAGAAGTCCCTCGCTGATGGGGCCCCGCTTGCGCTTGCGAAATCGGTACTTTGAAACGGGGTTGCTACACGTAAACGTTAAAAACTCTTATTGGAAAATTTTCTGTACATTTTAGCTGTGTCTAGGCCAAAATAATTTAAGTATATTAGCATACAAGCACCCTACCCAGAGATGGACTTGTGTCGGTTTAAAACCCGCGCGCAGAACTCTTGGGCCGAGTGGAAAACCCTCCCGACCCAGCGAGTAGTTCTGCAGGCCTTCCGTGCGAATCCTCCAGGCTTAGCGCCCCCGCGTGGGAGTACTTGGGGTCAAGTGTGAAACCAATAAATTTGAGTGCACGCCTCGATGTCCAGTGTCCGGTTTTTTTTGGAAACTTGACTCACCTTAAAATTAAGGTTCAGCACAAGTGAAATATTTTAAAATAGCCAGCCAGGTATGCCAGAATCGTTTTCAGTGGCGTGAAAACCAATTTTGAGTACGTTGTGTGTTTTGTTTTAATATTTCTGTGTAAATGGGTAGGGCACCCATTTAAGAAAATTTGGTTTCATTACGTTTAATAATTTTTTTCAAACGAGAGATCACTGAAGTATGCTTAGTTTGATTTTAGTACTTAATACTACCATGTATCTACCTAATAGTAACCTGCCTGTGTCTTACAAATTCACATGCCACGTGATAGTTACGAATACAAGTAGCACGGCTGTGTTAGCTATCTCGTGTGCCGAAATAAGATAGTAAAGGCTTTGAGAGGTGTTAATTTTGTCGGGAACCAATAAAATGTAAGTGATAAAAAACCCTCAGAGGAGGAGTTTTAAAATACTTTATTGAAGGGCGAATGGATTCCATCCATTTTTGGTTATTAACCACGTATCTGGGATTCTGAGGTTTTAGGGCAAAATAATTTTACAAAAACCATTAACCTTTTGTGACATGTTGTTATACTTAATCATTACATTGAATTTATTTTACGACCACGACACTTTATTCAGCGGTTGTAGATCTTTGTTCGAATCAATTTTTTCCAGACGCTTAGTGTACCATCTTAAATTCTTCATCAATTATTTGCAATGAATCAGGTGTTTGGATACAATTTTAAAGGCAAGATATCATCCCTGAGAAGCATTTAACACCATATGATCGTGATGAACCAATAGCTGAAGTTTGTCTCCTGGTATCTTCAGACTCGTCTAGCAGCCAAAACTACGAGTATAATCAACTATCTCGAATTTTTATTGTTTATACTTTTTCTACATATTGAATAATTTTCTCAAGATTTTGGAGAAAAACAAACTTTTAACAAAATTCTGTAAAAGTTTTTTTGAGCTCTCAACATTGAACTTCATCCAACTGATTTGTTTGGACACGTACAAGAAAAATTGATTTTATAGTGCTGCTTATTTGCATTGCCTAACTACTAGGCTTTGTTACTGTTCAACTAGTTGGAACTTGCAACCCTCCAAGAGTGAACCTTGACATGTTTCGCTGTGAGGAGCCTCTTGAACGACGATAAGAAATACGTCAGCCATTAATATAGTTGAGATGTTTTGTCTTCAGTGGCTCGACGATTTAGCTTACTAACGTTACGCGGCTCCGACTCTCCGTAGGCGAACTTAGGTTGCGTGCTTACGCGTTGCAGCGAACGATCCGCAAGTTTGGGATTTGCGTCAGGAACTCCGCCCAACTAACCTGTTTATTAAATAAGGAGCACTCCCAAACGGGCCAGTGAAGATTAAAATTTATATGAATTTTACACTTCTGTATTTGGTTTTTTGTAAAAAAAAATTGTGGTACAAGTTTTACGAGTTATTTTTTGTATACCGCATACAGGATATTTTTGTGTGCCATTGCAGGTTGGATCCGGGAGGAAAAAAGGCCTGTTCCTTTTCTATGCAGTTAGATATGCATGATGAATTTGGCAAATATATTAAACATTCAGGATTTGTAAATCACCTACGATGAAGCAGTTTATTTATTTTTGCTATTTCCATATGAGTGCTCCCTCAACAACCTTTTGTGCGCAAATTATTTGCATTGCCGTTTACAGTTTAAGTGCTCTGCCTTTTTGCTGGCAAAAGCTTATCGCCCTGAAAGTTTGCGAGAATCTTTGTCATGAAAATATTTTCCGCCCGGCCATTAAGGCTGATGTTTTTACCACATTTTACGTAATTTGAATTTAGGTGTGAAATTTACCCTTTTCAGTCATTTTCCCTTTCACTTTGGAAGCCCCAGGGACCGCATGTCCGTGCTACAGAGACAGAATTGGCGTGGAATCCAAAATGGAAAATACAACGATGAAACAATCGCCGTGCAGCACTGCTTGATTCAACCCACTATCTTTTAAGCAAGGGCCAGCTCTGCTAACGCACCCAAAACACGTGTAACTGAAGGAGATATTCTAACTAAAAAAAAGTTGTTCGGTATTTACAAACGGTTTTCGTGGAAATTCGTTTGGAATAATTTTTTAATAAGAAAATATTTAATCGATAAAACAGTTTTTCTTATGAATAAACAGTTTTGAGGTGAGTACAAAATTATTCGTGATAGCGATGAAACAAATTCTATTTCAGTGCAAAACACTGGTGTTGGTTTTCCTTCCACCCTCACCGAAAAAAAAGAAAAGAAAAAGAGAAGGTCTAATAATATGTTTGTACGTTATCTGATTAAAGATCCCTTTCAACGTTGTAAATTAACCAAGTCCATTTAAAATTTTGTAAAACAAGCTTCATTTTCGTATTTACCAGTACCGCACGATTAGAGAAGTATTATGTTAAAGGTTTGTTTTTTTCACTCTATGCGGGAGTTGAACAATACACCAGCTAATTTATTTACTGACGAGGAGGCAACTTGCTGATAACCTTCGCAGGTACTTTTGAAATAAAAGGGCGAGGAGTAATTTAGGGGCGAGTGTAATTATTTCCCTCGGGTGCCGTAAGGCAGAAGGGGCAAAGGTCTGCCCTGCAGTCATTAACCTTCTTGGATGGAGACTGATCCGGGGCGCGATTAGCATTTGGTGGAAGTGCTCCCAGTTTGTTAAGGGTTGAAAAAGGATCGGTGCTGGGGGTGGGATGGGGGAGGGAGGGAGTTGTGCACCAGCAGGCAGCCAGGGAGAAGGGAGGCAGGTGAAAAGGTAGAAAATATGTTTTCACACCCGGCGCATTCATTACGGGTGTTGGTCCTGAGATTAGTCCTGCGCCGTAAACATGTCTATTCACGGCCGCGGGATCATTATTTCCCCCGCCGGCCCGCGCCAGCCCCGGGTGTCGCTGGGGCGCCCACCCGCCGACTCGCGGCCAAACGAAGGGAATTACGGAGCCGTGGGACTTCTCCCGCGGCGGTGTTCAATAGCTGCATGGTCGCATTATACCCGGGAACACGGCGCCACTTGGAACATCGTAATGAGAGGAGAAGGGGGAAAAATATATATAATTTAGGTGTGTGCTGCGGGAAATTTTTTATATTTTGTCAGCAACCACGTTTCGAACATTTCACGGGACTCGAAAGATTTTGACCGCGGATCACAAAATTGGCTGAGAACATTGTTAATACACTTAGAATTCACCTGAAGATATGAACAACACATTTAACTTGGTGAGATAACAGTAAATAAGCTAGATACTAACACCGGACAGATTTATACTAACATAGGTGAGAATAAGAAAAATAATCTACTGGGAAGATGTGTGACTACAACCATATTTTATAAATTGTTAAGTTATATATTATATTATTTTGTGTCAAACGTGATTAACTCCTTTTTAAGAATTTGAGGTACTTGAGGTTTATTTTCCCCCCATACATCTCTGTATAGTTATAAAAAATTTCTATGAGAAAATAAATTTATTTCGTTGTCATATTTATTTAACAGATACAGTGTTCATACTGGGTATTCCGTCTGCCGTCCGTCGTACTGGCGTGACAACGACGCCAGGTTTTCTCACAAAAATCTGAGCATTGTCTGGTATTCGCTAATAGTTTCCATGCAGTAGTTATATGTTTAGAATAGGAAACGTTCAAATACATTGTTATTTTTCAATCATTATTTTTAATTACTGTAGTTTCCAGCAGTAACCTAGTTACTGTAAAAATAATGTTTTTTTTACTGTTCGTTTTATTTTCCTAAGTACAAAATTCAATGCAGACTACCAAACTATCGCGAAATCGATGCAACTACAAATGTACTTAAAAGAATGCCACCATCCCTCACTATCACTACAAAACTGTAGTCAGATCCCAGTTCCTTCCTATACGCTGCAGACACACTACAAATGGTAACTATTGGCAACTTGTAAATAGTTATAAGACGTATAATTTGGAAAACTCATGGATACAGAACATTCTCAGAAAGAAACTACTGACTAATATCAAACTCCCAACAGTGGCTAAAGTCTTATGACACTGTCTACGGATGGGCAACTATTATTATTTAGGTTTACCATGAAACTTTTTGCACCTATTAAATATCTTGGGCTCAATAGAGTCTTAAAGAAACATGCATTCCGCTAGGAATTCGTGCACAAAATATTTTTTCCTACTTAGATGTGGAATGCGAAACACTGATATGTAATGTTAAATACAAGAGGGTTACTCTCAATTTCTTGCGGCCATGTACTATGACGAGTTAAAAAACATCTTACTTTTCACGATCAATGAGTTTTTAAATATAAAAATTAAAACATGTAAAATCTGTTTTACTAAAAAAAATGTGAGAGTCTTTCACTAATCACCATAAATGTGCAACATCTAACTTAGGTAATGAGCAAATTCATTGAGTTCTGTAGCAAGGTTCAAACCATGCTAACTGCTATTATTTTTGTAGCAGCGAACCACGGTCTGATTACCATCTTTGCCTTGCTGGGTGGATCTTTAGGTTTCACCAGTTTATTAGAAATGAACAAAAACAAGGTGTGATTCCGTCTGAAATATAATTACTCCATACTGAGGAAACTTATAACATATACAAGAAAATATTAACGTACAATATTAATTACATTCTTAATCAGCTCTCAGGTATATTCAAAAAAAATTATTGGCCGGCCGTACATGGAATTATCAAAAGTTTCATTTACTAAAAAATACATAAACCAATAAAAAAAACACATATGTTTAAACGTTCCCAGTATATATACTTAAAGTCCAGAAATTATGTTTATCTAATTAACTGCATCTGACGACGTAATTTAAAGAAAGTTCAGAAAAGGGTCAAAAGATACAGAAGCACCGGAGGTCGGGGCTACGTTTCCCGGAGATCACGCGGGGACATGATGCCAGGGCGCTTTTGTCCTGTAGTGGAAGGGAGATGAAAATGCCAATTCGGCGTCCGGCTCTCGGACCCTGTCTGGAACAGTCCGAATCAAAACTGATCAGAACTTGTACACAGACAGTATACGGGGCAGAAAATGCCCGGAAAAGTTAAGGGGAGGTTGGGGAAAGTCGCGGATCGTCACTCACCAGACAGGGGAGTTGGCTTCTGTTTACCGATGCGTCGCCCACCAGGAACTGAATCCCGCGAATACGCGGCTGGGCGCGGTCGTTCTCATAATTTCAAAAAAAAAATGAAAAGAAAAATAACTATTACATTTTGTACTACGCAGACGGACTAAACTACTCGAAAAAGATTATAGGGATAGCATCCCTTATTTAGGCGACTACATAGTCGGTTGTGGCCGGATGGAAATCTTGCAGTGTCTCGTCGACTCGCCGATAATCGCGAAATGGTCCGTCTGCAGTCGCGACGCGAAGTGTCCCGCGGAGAACCGCGTCTCGTAATTAAAAGTAAAACTTGAATCAAAAGTGGAGTGGAGTGGGCTGGGAGTCCGGACCGAAAGGTTCCGAAGTTCCCCGAGTGGGCGTCATAAAAAAACTCTGACTTATGTCTCGAAGTTGGTAGCACTGGCCGACTTTAGCGCTACCTGTTGAGAGGTGTCTGAAATAAAAAGAATCGACTCGCCCAAGGCGTCTGCTTAACCAAGGGAATAAAGGGGAAGTCAGGTGCTACACTCTGGCGGCCTACAGGGTAAGTTGGCTGGGAGGTTCGCGAATTTGCCGCTTGGTATCGTGTGCGGTCCATCTTGGCACACACATTTTTTATGCAAGGCGTCCTTGGAGACGGTCGCTGTCTGCTGGGGTTTCTGACCTGTCATTGGCCTTAGACGAATTCTTAGAACCGAGAGAGGAGGGGGGTGAACAAAAATGCAACGACGCTGAGAACAAGCGTCCATGACGTGCTTTTCGAGGAGAGAACCTAATACGTATTCGTGACAGTAAAGGCTATGGTCAGCTCGCCTCTGAGAAATGGTAAGAGCTCGTCCAGAGCTGCTGTAGGCGGTTTTAGTCATGAAGTGAAGTAACGTTACAGGCCTGGAACGTGCCTTTAAGCGAGGGAAATTTCAAACTGGCTGCCAGCAAAGTATTAGATCTGCAAAATATCAGATACGTCTCTCGGAAAGGTGCTTTAGACTACTGGCACAAAGTTTAACTTAGGGGAGTACACCTGACTAACAAAGTGTAAATCGCCCTTTAGTAACCAAATTATAGAGCAAATAAAATTTCCAAAAATAATTTAAAATTATAATAAAATTAGAAAAAATCGTGTCGAAATACCAAATTTCCGGCACAGTTCTCAAGTTGCAAATCTATACTTCTATACTAATATTATAAAGCTGAAGAGTTTGTTGGTTTGTTTGTTTGAATGCGCTAATCTCAGGAACCACTTTTCCGATTTGAAAAATTATTTCAGTGTTGTATAGTACATTTATCGAGGAAGGCTGTATGCTATACTATATTATCAATAACATTAGGGATCCTTACTAAAAGTCCAATTTAGAATCAAATCCGTTGGAGGGGGTTAGATACAACATGCAGTACACGTACGAAGTGTGTGTTGACAAAGCCGCAGGCGCTAGAAGTTTATTATTGCTTATTAACATTGGTGCCACGCACTAGATGCCTTTTCATTCTTAATTTTCCCATACAAGTAAAAAACACCCGTGTGATATTAACAACGAAGCAATCAGTACCCTCATATAGAATACATAGAGATAGTGTGAGGTATATATGTAGATATAAAGAGATAAATACAGATAGATACATAGATATATAGGACTATAGATGTAGACAGAGATAAATATATATTTAGAGACATGGATTGATTATTTGTATATGTGTAACTACTTCAAACATATTACAAAACAAAACTGAATGAGGCATTGCAATGCATGCCGAGCATTAGCTAGATAATGGAATCTTTTCAATATTAGTAATCCCTTATTTTTCAGTTTTTTTTTCTATATTGTTTTATAGAGTCTAGATTACATACAGACCAGGTAAATAACTATAAACTGGCAGAACAACATCTGTCGGGATCTGAAAGTGATATAAATTATTTTGCACACTTGACATTCAAATTAAGAAGACAATTACTAACTACATCTGATCTCTAAACAGTTCCCCTTCATCCTGTGTTCAGCCCGGGCAACGCTGGGTACTGCAACTAGTATACTTATAATACGCAACTCAGAGACGAAATTTTATGTAGAATTCTTAAAAATAATATCTAGCGTTGTGTTTACAACTAAATTTCTAGACGCGAATCACACGCAGTTTTCGCACACGCCGTTAGAATTCGCTGCCGATGCAGCTACGTGGACCTTCCAATCATTCCCATTTTGCAGACGGAAATTTTTAAACTGTGTATAGTGTGAAACCAACCGAACAGTTAGCACTACGAAAGTTTTACACTTGGGTTTTGTGAACTTTGGTTCTTTTTGCGGCAAGACGGCAAGCCACCGTGGTTACGCATTCCCGTCCCACGCGACTTCCGTTCCCATTCGCGCAACTACTCTTGCCAAGTGCCGTGTACCGGGAGCCGAGATGTCACGCGCTGGAGAATGAAGCAGAAGCCAAGGGCGGCTCGAGCGCTTGCAGGGCTCTGCGGAGGGGGGAGGGGTGGCAGCTACTAGACGGCGCGGCGTGTCGCGTGTCCGCCGTATTTACCCCGGCCCGGCCGTACATTGTCCCCCGCCGGCAGGAGGGCAGGTACCCGGTTCGAGGCCGCGCGGATCTAATTAATGAGGCCCCGCCGCGGTGGCGGCTGATGGGTAGGGAAGATTAATTACACGGGCTATTTATCACCCCGGGCTGCCACGACGGCGGTCGCCCTGGGGTTGGATATTGCAGCCTGCCCTCTGTCCTCCTCTTCCTTCTGTAATGACCCTTCCAGCTCCCTGCTACGGATGTCATCTTCTGATACTACCTTTTTTTTTTTTGCGACCTCCGAGAGGTGGAGTGTGAAAATAATTAAAAAAAAAAAGCGATGGCCCCGCGTCGGTACGCGTCTGCGATGTGTTGCGGACCGAAGCCTGGGCCGGTTGATGGAGGGGGGGGGGAGAAGACTGATCACGACAGCTCCCGCTCACACATTCCATTCCAGCGACTGCCATATTGGAATGTAGTCCGTCCTACGTCCCCCGGACACTACCACTCGAGAGTCATCCTTGACTACCACAGCCCGAACATTTCCGACTGCAATCCTGCAGTGTTAGTTATCTCCCCTCCCCCTCCCACACAACTAACCAGAAGGATCGCTGATTTGAGTTCCTTGCCGATGGAGGTGAAAAATATCGTTGCAGTAGTTGAAGATTTTTTTTTTTTTTTAAATAGTCACGCGAAAACATGAACCCCACCAAGTCACCTGTTTATATCTTGCGTTCCATGTTTTCGTGTGATAACGAGAGATATGTCTCTTGGTTATAAAACAACCTGGTTATTACCAGAGTTATTCTTACTTCTACCTCATTTCACCTGTCGTGACATAAATACGACTACACTTGTAAGTCCTATTCTATACATTCATCATATTATTTGTTGTTCAATCTATTAAAAATTGAACAGATTGGCCCTATTTTTAACAGTCTTGGTTTTCGGGTGGAATACGTGGTATGAAGTCAATCAACTATTCTCTTTGCTGTGCGATTGGCATCTTCAGGCACACAGGCATTTAGATCTTACTGTTGTAAGTGTCTCCCAGTGTATATTTGCCACCCAGATGATGCAGGGTCTATGTAATGATGTAGAAGTCCATAGTATGAGGCTTTACTGGTATGCATCTTAATCGCGGATAAGTGCTATGACATCACTCTGATTCGTATTCGAGAAGTCCCAGTTTGGTTTTCTACTGGTTGTTTGTTAAATTATTTACTCAGCTGGTTGTCTAAAACCGAGAACTGCATTTTCTTTCTAGGCAGCTATTGCGAAGGAATACTATCTATTGTTGACGATACCAAGGTGCAAATTCCGGAAATGCCTCTATATAGTTTTTTTTTCCATGGTACATAGATCCCTAACCATCGTCAACTCACAACTCAAACTTTTATATATATCACATTTTTTGTAGACACATAACTGTCGCATTTTTTCTCAAATCACTTCCAAACTGATACATAAAATACAATCATGGAAAATCTCGGCCGTATTCGTTTATGGACAATATCCGACGAAAGGGATCAGAAATGACTTTTTTTAAAAAACATAAAATTCCCTATAACTCCCATAATATAATGAATATAGCATCCGTTTGAACGTACTATATTTCGCAGGTGCAATACCAAAAACGTTTGTCTAAATAAATTTTTGATTCGACCAACCATAACTTCCAGGGGTGGGAAAAAACAATGGTTGCAGAAAAAAAAATATTACTTCCTTAGTAAGCTTACTATCGAATCCGTTCAAATTGTTTGTAAATCTTATAATAAATAAATAAATAAATAAATAAGATGAGCCATTTCTGCGGGGAGTTAAAAAAAACGGGGATAGGAGTAAAAAAAATTCATAAATTCCGTACAATATACACTATCAAATTCGTTATAATTTATTGTGGTAGAGCATGGGATGAAAAAAATTTTGTTTGAAGGTCGAAAAGTTAAATAATTACATTAGTTGGCATAATATGAAATTCGTTCTAAGCTATTCAATTCTGGATGCATTGAGTTAAAAACATTCATAATATTTTCGCTGCACGGAAAATTATAAAATTATTAATCGATCATTTTGTAATATTGGATAACATTAGTATGTTATGTTCATTAATTTCTTAAAATGTTCCAGAATTTTATAGAAGTTTTAAAAATATTTCCAGAATAAATAGGTATTTCTATATCTACGTACGCCTTTAGAGTGTGCCGAAAAGGGATTATTTTTTCTTTCATTTCTCAATTTCAACAAGACAGTTCATACAAAAGTACCATAATATTAAAAAAATGTAATTATTTTGTTACCGCTACATTTACATTCAACCAACTTCAGCAATTGTTGTTTCAGAATACACTCTTAAAAGCTTGCCTTTTGAAAATATTTTTTCTTGTACATATTCATGAAGTGTACCTACGTTAATCTTGTACAAGTAAGAGGATTCAATGATAAAGGTTACGTGTTATAAAGGTCTCGTTAAGGTAAATGCTGTTACAAGTAAATGACATAATCCCAATATTTTTCCAGCACACTTAAGAGGCAAACTGAAGTGCCTCGTATAAATGCTTAACATACCCAACTGCTCCATCCATAATAAAAACCACATTCTAGTTTTTTAGTCTTGTAAGAATTTCTTCCACAAACATCTTGAACTTTTTCGTCACGGGCGCCTTGTTTTTAACATTCCCGTGGGGAAAAAAAATGATGGATGAACTCGCTGTGTTTGTTATTTGGAGTGAAGTGAATGCAGCAGGATGGACTAGTTTGAAGTCAGACCCGCCTGGTGGTCTTCCGGAGCGCAGTCACAGGCTCTGAGCGACCCTCGGGAACACTTGCCGGTCACGTGTCTCGGCTCCGAGCGGCCTGCGGAACGCATGCCTTCCCGACGTGACTGAATACCAACTACCTGCCGGGGACAGCTGCGCCTACTGCCAGGCAGTAGCGTGCCGAGGATTTTGCTCTGGGGGGGGGGGGGGGGGGGTGTCAGGCAGAAGGCTAGGGCCTTTCTGGGGGGTATGGAATACCCCCCAGCTAGGCGGGGGGCCCGGGGGTTCTCCCCCGGGAAAATTTTGAAAAATACGTGTTCAATATTGCTGATTTAGGCTATCTAAAAACACTGGCCGTAACTTCATAAAAGTCAGTTTTATGAAGTCTAAATATTTATTTTTTTCATTTTATTAATTTAATATTAAAATATTTTTAGCCCTGGGGGGGGGGGGGGTCCGGTCCCGCTCGTCCCCCCGTCCCCCCCAGGCTTGCCCCTGCTGCCAGGTGCGAGGTACGGCGTTCGGAACAGCAAACGAGTTTCACAACCGGGAATTCCTGGCACTACTCTTCAACGGAACCGAGAATTCCCGGTACTATCGGTACCAGGTAGTTATTATTTTTGTTTTATCAACGGTGCAGCAGTTTTTGATTGAAGTGGTGATAGTTCCGAACGATTATTAGACAACTTTTAGTTACCAAATAAAAAAAAATATAAACATTCGTGTTACAATTTTTCATTTCAAAAATGTATCTACTAATGTGAACAAATCACTTTAATCTCAGTTTTAAGTCTCAATCTTTAACTTTGGAGAGAAAGAAAACGTTTAAACATATAAACGTTTTAACGCATGAAAATTCTTAGAATTATTAACTTTAATAACATTTCTTCATTTCATAACAATCTTAAAATTGTTATGTAAAGAACACTGGCGCAACATCCACGGGCACTAGCAGCACGCAGCAGTCCGCACACCGACTGGCGACCGAGGAGCGCAGACTCTCCCCTCCCCCGCCCGCAGAGATCCCACGCCTGAGGAGAGTGTCGGATGGCGCGCTATAAAAACTGAATTTTATGTTGTTGGTGAAGAGTCTCGGAAGTCCCGAAGAACAGATGAATCGATTTTAAAATTCTCGGTTCTTTTACTGTATCAAAAGTACCGGGAATTCCCTTTACTTTAGGGACCGGTATTTCCCCGGTTGTGAACCCTGGTGGGCGGGTCGAACACCTCGGAGAGCCGGCGGGCAAGGCTGCGGCACGGGCGGACTAGCGCCGAGACGCTCCCTGCTCGCCACACGCCGTCAGCTGAGTGTGTTCCGCCGCCGTCCACGCCGCCATCTTCTGGGCCACGGCGTAACGTGCACGACGTCGAAGGGCAAGCGACCACTCCGTAGTTTGTGTGCTTGTTTGAGCACAGTATTCCGTAGGTAAAACATTTATATTTAGTTCCCCTGGTAAATTAAATACTAATGTTTTTTTTTTTATATTTTACTTTCTGTCTCGAGAATTTTAAGTTCTAACTGATTTGTTTCGTGATTATTTGAATTTAAAAAAAAGATGCAGCACAACAATTTGTGTCGCCTTTGTTGCTAAACCCGTGCATTGCTATAGTATATCATTATAAAAACCATAGATAAACAAAATAAAACTACTACAGTGACAGTTTCTACCATATTTTATTGTGTACGTTAATGTTTTGATAATTTTGGCCAAAAGAAAATCGCGCCACTTATATTTAACTCTATTTTTGTTTTACTTACTACAGTTAAATTACATAGCTAGCCTTTAATTGGCTTCATAACCACGAACTTATAAACACGGAGCACATATGTGATAAATATCATCCAAAATGTGTGCTCATGCTAAAATATGACGGTTAATACGGTCAAAAGTCATATATATTCTAAGTTCAACGAAAAATGTGGTTTTCATACTCACATTACTATTTTTATGTGGTAATTACAACAACCTTCGTTGTTTACTGTTTCTTATATAGCAAATTTTTTTTTTTTTTTTGTAATCTGCCCACTTCGACCATTCTGTGAGCATGGCATTCAAAAGCAAATGACATTACTTTATTAAGTTCCTTTTTTTTTAAATTGTGGATGCATTATCGTTTCAGATAAGCTCCATTGATGCCACGTAAAACATGTTTTCTAGCTCAGCCCGTAATTTTTTTCTCATTTTTAATAATTCTACGACAGGTCAAAACTAACACTTTCTTAGATAAAATAATTGATATTCGTGCGTCGGGATACATGTAACTGTGATATGCTGGAACTATTTTAATGTTACTTCTATGTAAATTTTTACTTTTATGTACGTAAGCGTACATACGTACATCATAAAATCGCCCGTTTTGAAAACCACGCATGGTTTAAATTTAATCAATTATTTTTAAATCCTATTTGTAATTTTGAAAAGGTGTTTTACAAAGTGATTTTCTACATCGGTGCGATTTTAGTAACCAATCAATTATTTTTTTTAAAACTACTTGGAACATCATCTGCTACCCTTCACAAAAACCAACCGATATTGGTGAACGGGTTTCCATAAAGCTTGTTTTTTCGGCATGAATATTTTAATGACGAAAAAACAAGATAGTGAATCAGCATTGAGGATTTCGCAGAGAATCCTATTTCCATATTTATCGGTTACGTGTTCAAAATGCTAAACAGTGAAGTCGAGTGTACGAGATAACGTCTAATGATGTTTAGTAAGTATGAATTAGAATCTACGTTGTCACTTTTATAAACAAAGTCATTTAAAAACTGTCTTCACACTTCAAACACTACCCTACCCATCAACCATTGTTTTTGGTGTCTAACCCATATGTTTCAACAATTAGCTGAAGCAAAAAAGGCTTTACACACTAAGCACGTAATCTTGAAAATGTTTCCATCCCTGATAAAATATATTCTTTTATAGATGTCACATAACAGAATGTCCCAGTTATAAATTTCAATAGTATCCACTGTAGGCGTTGTAGAGTGTTGGTACAAGGTCACAATATTAAAGAGTAACTCAAAAAGTTTTAAATAAGAGCATGCGCGAGTACCTACTGCTTTGTTGTTTTTCTCCCTTGCCGCGCTACCTACGCAAAATGGCGACTTTGTGTTCTGAAATTTGCTAAGAGTGAATCTGTAATTTCACGTCGAGTTTAATTGTGATCCCCCATGTGGCAAAAACATCCGCCTATTGTATAGGGGTATAGGCAATTCGAGACGACAGAGGCCTCCACGTTCACCTGACATAACGCCATGTGCATTTTATCCTCTGGGTCTTTATAAAAGATCATGTCTACTTTCTGCCGCTACCTAATGATTTGCCAGAGATGAGACACAGAATTTAAGAGCCTATTGCTTCCATTACTCCGGACTTGTTAACAAAAGTGTGGGAAGAATTGAACTTTAAGAGTGATGTGCACATGTTGAACATTTGTAAAAAAAAATTTTTTTATTTTATCTTCAATTTGATGTATGATTTGTTGCAAATAGTCTAAATTAAATTATTACATACCATTGAAACTGGGACATTATTTTATGGACAACCGGTATTTTCAAACACTTTTTTATTCTTATAGGTTTCCTACTCTTTAGTTCCTAGGGCCTCTTGGTCGCGTAAATGGTCACTCGAGCTATTCGGGTGATGCAGCAAGCCAAACCTCCATTAATATTAATGACTTGAGAATACATAGCGTGAAATTAACTTAAAGCAGATTTCATTCGCTTTTTGGTTTAAAGAACGTGACTAGTCACAGTTATACTTTTTCTTGATTATAGTCCCGAACTTATGTGAAAAGTGTTAATATTCTGGAAAGAGAGTACCCGAAAGAATTTTGCTAGCGTGGTTTGAACTTGAAATTGAATTATATATAAATGTCAACGTAAAACCGTAATTGATGTCTTAATATTTAGTCGTTTTATTTTGCAAGGGAGACAAATTGTGAATTGCAACGCTAGAAGCGAAGGATGAATAGCAGAAAGGCAAAGGGCTATAAGTTTTTTTAAAGCGTTCGGATTGAGTGCAGCTCTTCTTTAAGGAAATGAATCAATGTATTTCAGCCAAAAAATATTTTTAAACCTTGGAAATGTGTTACAGACGAATGATGTAAATTAAGTGAGTGGATTGGAAAATAAATGTCCTGGAACGTGCAGGGAGGGCATAATTTCACGGCTAAGTGAAAAATTTATTGAACACATTTAAAGGCATGCGGAATCGGTAAGGTAAGAGTTAAGGATGCATGCTTTGTAATAAACGGTAAAGGTACACAAGCATGCTAGACTATGTGCAACATAATAATCATAGTATGTATTAGTTATGAGTAAATAAAAATATTAGCGCATGGTATCAGGGCATGGAGAGTTGCATAAAACCGGTCCGAGGATTGATGACGTTAACAAAAACAATAAAGGGCTTCTCAGGAAACTGTTCCGTTGTTCCATAATTCTTTTCCTGGGACACTGTAATATGGTGTAAAATAGCACCAATGATAAACCCCGTCGCTCGTAGCTGGTGTAAACCGACTCGCATTCGAGGTTCCCTTGGTGATTAAATCGTGGTTTCCTCTTGCCTTCTGCTGCGTGGAGCTAGAGGGACAACAAAACTCTCGCATCGCTGGTCCAATGACTCGA
The DNA here is from genome assembly GCF_032445375.1 of Bacillus rossius redtenbacheri. Classification (NCBI taxonomy): domain Eukaryota; kingdom Metazoa; phylum Arthropoda; class Insecta; order Phasmatodea; family Bacillidae; genus Bacillus; species Bacillus rossius. Next base: position 318,728,298 of record NC_086330.1, read on the forward strand.
CCTGGTGACCTGATCACCACTCATGCGATCCGAACAATGCACTGTCAGACTGGCGTGTAAAACAACGCACGCGTAATCAGCGGAATTTTGACCGCGAGAAAAATGATGTAGACGTCTAGGAACTAGGTAATTTCTTTGTAATGTGGAAGCATTTTCAACTCATTTACTAATGTTTTGCAATGCAGCCAGTATATTGTACAAGCTTCCTTCTGGACGAAGGACTTTCAAACGCTGATAAGTTATGGGATGTGTGAGTTATTGAATAAATAACGTGCCACTTTAGATACTAAGCTCGATACGGTAGAAAGTAATAGTAATAAATGGCGAACATTATAATAATGCAGCAAACAGTAAATAATTAATTTTTGAATGAATATTTCAATTGGGAAGACTGATTTTAAACATTTTTTATGGACATGCGCCATTGCTGGCATTCACTGTATGTCTGTCTCTATGGCATACAGTGAAATACAGCAATGTTTTAAGTCAGTTAATATTACTTTCATAATTTAGTATTTTTAATTTCTTTGCCTTCAGAAAAAAAACATATTTAAATTTTTGAAAGCGAAATGCGTTTTATTAAGTGAAATAAATAAATAAATCTTTGAGCACAGTTTAAAAATAGTAGATAAAGCATTTGAGCATAGAGGTTTATATCAAAAATTAATATGTCTTTACATTTCAAATGTGATATCTCCAGTGAATCAGGTCAGTCGTGCTACCTCATTGGTTCAGTTGTCAGATCGATACCCGCGGTAAATCAAAAACCATACCACACACCGTTATTTTTTTTATACGAACACAATCATTTCCAAATCCCTTCTCAACCGCTGCATGTGTGGTTCGTTCTCTCTTCGTTCTTCTGTTGCAGGTTTTCCACACAATGTTTTTGTAGCATTTTCATCGTTGCTTACAATCACAGCTACATATACACACACAACTACGCATATACACGTAAAAATATAAACACGCACAATGCTCACATGCCCCTTGCATCAATATGGACACTATTCAATTTTTTATATTGCCTTTGACGAGAATGTGGATTAGCACCCAACTTTATAAAGTGATTACGAAACTTTATTGCATAAAATTAACGGTTGGTATACATGTTTACAATTTTTTTTATATTTGGAATATAAATAAACCTGTAAACGTCCTAAAAAAATTTTTAAAATTCCTTTGAAAACTATTTAATGGTGGAAACGTTTTTCTATATTGACAGAAATATTTCTCGTTAGTCATAACAAGGAGGATGTTTTGTGGTCACTGTAAAATTAATACATACGAAAATGTTAGACCCCAGTATCATAGACCAGGCTATACTCTTAGAAGAAGTCTCCAATGATATAAAGTCACTCATACGTATACTTGCTTAAAATTTGATGAAAATTTAAGTTTGACTAATTTTCAGGCTGTTAAAATTCTCAAAACTTGTACCAGCTATCTCACAGACGCAAAAATAAAATTAATGTGATGCTCAGTTGTCCGGAAGACTAAATATTTACATAACTGAGGCATTGTTTTGCCACTAGAATCCGATGATTTTTGCAGCATGTTTAGCTCAGTGGTATTGAACATTGAGTCATTATTAATGTAGCAGTTGGGTGAAAGTATGTGCCACATTGCCATTTGTCAATCAGTTTTAGTATAAATCGTTGGCCTGGCATTCCGTTAGCCTTATTTACTATGCTAGCGAACCAATGGTAGAAACTACAAATACTAGCGCAATCTTACAAATGAAGGTCAGTTGATTACAAAACAGCGGGAAATTAGTGGTTTAACAAATAAAGTTCATGTTTTCTATTTTTCTGCGGCATAAATTATTCAAAACAAATTGTCTGGGATACTGCCATTTGCCGAAGAAATGGAAAGAGATTATTTCATACAATTTTGGATATTTCAATTTATTTGCTATAAATTACATTTTTAGCTCTGTATCCAAATGTTTAGCTTTAAAAAGCATAGATCATATTTTCTCAAGACTTTATACGTTGTTACTACATATATGATAAATATTTAAAGACTCTGATCTGTAAGTCTCAATAGGGAGACTATGTCATTTTGAGCCCAAATATTTGCAGGAACGTAAATATACTAGTTTCCACCAGGGGCAAGAACACATCTAGAGTGCCCCCCCCCCTTTTTTTTTTTACTTTTTTTAAACCAACCGAATCGTAACCTTTCCTGACAACTCCTCATATATCGCCACTACATATTAACAATACCATTTCAGATATTTTTAAAAATAATTTTAGTTGGTAAATAACTACGTTTATTTTCGGTTATTTGTTTTTAATACATCGCAAGTTCTATGGTACGTGAAAAATACCTGTTTTAAAATAAATTACGATTTACATGTATGTGTCTCTCAATACAAATAATTAAGTTCATCTGCCCTCTAACATTTTTTTTTGGTGTTCTAACTTTACGATATTCAAGAAAATTTTATCTTTGAAAGATTTGTGCAATGGGAGCGCTTGACTTGATGTAAGTTTTTGGACATACGCCATTGCTAAGAACTTTTTCTGTTGAAGAAAAACTAAAAAATAAATAAATAAATAAATAAAAATCCCAAAAAGACAAAAAAACACATAATTAAGCAAAAAATTGCTGTTGTCAACAAGGATATAAACACCACAAATTATTCCGTAACAGGAATATGGTCAACAACTCTGTCACTCAGTCGCACCTGTGTTTCCGTACCATGTGCGTCTCTGCCTGAGGACGGGAGCAGATATCAGTTCCCGAAACGTCGCTTGTTTTCTGTTTTGGTAAACCTATTGTGTTCGTTTCGTCTTTTCGTTTTGTCGTGTTTTTGTCTCGTTTCAACTGTTGTGCTGAATTATTTTGAGTTCAATATTTTTGTGCTGTCATCATTTGTGGTTTTTTTTATCGTTCTATTCTATTTTAGAAAACTATTGTGTTCGTTTCGTCTTTTCGTTTTGTCGTGTTTTTGTTTCGTTTCAAACCGTTGTGCTGAATTTTTTTGGTTTCAATATTTCTGTGTCGTCATCATTTGTGGTTTTTTTTTCAATCTCTTAGTAAATTTTTCTTCGTTTCTTTTTGTTTGTTGACCATATTCCTGTTACGGAATAATTTGTGGTGTTTATATCCTTGTTGACAACAGCAATTTTTTGCTTAATTTTGTGTTTTTTGTCTTTTTTAGGTTTTTTATTTTTTTTATTTATTTTTATTTTTCTTCAACAGAAAAAGTTCTTTTAATGGCATATGTCCAAAAACTTACATCAAGTCATTCAAGAAAATATGTTTGGTAAAATTTACTCTGCCAGTTTAGCAAATGGTCCAGAGAGGGGTAAAAGGTCCAGAGAGGGGTAAAAGGTCCGGGGAGGGGTAAAAGGTCTGGGGAGGGGTAAAAGGTCCGGGGAGTGATAAAAGGTCCGGGGAGGGGTAAAAGGTCTGGGGAGGGGTAAAATGCCCGGGGAGTGGTAAAAGGTCCGGGGAGGGGTAAAAGGTCTGGGGAGGGGTAAAAGGTCCGGGGAGGGGTAAAAGGTCTGGGGAGGGGTAAAAGGTCCGGGGAGTGATAAAATGTCCGGGAAGGGGTAAAAGGCCCGGGGAGGGGTAAAAGCACAGTGAAGGGATAAAATGCGCGGGAGGGTAAAAAGCTGGGGAGGGAGCAAGCTTAATTTCCGGGGGAACGGCCGGGTCAGCGCCGACCAGACGTGCCCTGGCGGTCTTTGTTGCCGACGCATGATGGATTGTGACGTTTCCCTGGTGGCGACCCTCCCTCGTGTCCGACGCATTTTATTGCGTGTTTGATCTGCGAATTATCGGGGGCGCAGTAACCCTTCCCCCTTTTTTTTATCCACCCCGTTACTTTGTTAGATTTTTATTGTGTTTTATGGAGAATGGAGTTTTGGAAAGCTTTTCCCCAGGGGCCGGCACGTTGCTGCCGCATGCGACAAGCACCATTCACGGCGGGTTCGCAGCGAGATTGTCCAAGCTCTATTTTCTACTATTGTAAAGGAAATTACTCGCCGTGTATTCAACTCGCCTGAAACTCGGGAACAGTATATGTATCCGACACTGCACAGTTATCACACACCAGAACAAGAGTTTTACGTACTAACTTCATAGCTCTTTGTTTACTTTATAGGATTGCCCGTTTGCTTAGCCATAATCATTTCGTTTACACACTTTCCGTTCTCAAAGTTCTTAATTTTATCGGGTTACTATTAAAACTCAGTCTTAGGTCAGATATAGAGTTAAAACTTCTTTTAAGCGTGAATTTCGTATGGGTTCGTAAAAATGAATGTCAAAGTCCTTAGCTGACCACAGGAATACCTTCTGATGCGCGAATAGTTTATATAACAATAAATGTACATTTGTGCTCGTGAGTTCTCACTATAGCCTAATAGAGTTAAAATCTTGGTGCAAACATTTTTCATCCATCATTATTTCCTGAGGTTTCTTTAACAAAGTAAAATATCATCCAACCTAACCGCAGCACAGAAATTGCGACTTGAAATCCTGAACAACTAGATGAAGACTTGCTTATAAATTAAAACATTTCAAAAATATTGCTGTAAAATTTTTAATATTTTGTGGATATTTTCAAGGGACTGCAGTTGTTTGTTTAAACATGTTTTTTTTGGAAAAAAACTCTCTCTATTACCATCATGTTCCTAAGCAGGTTTTAGCACGATTCCTGACCAGCTAACAGTCTTTAGTAGATAGTGTAGTGAGATGTAATTTATTCATTGTTACTGATTGCTTGGGATGCATAATTTATTCTAAACAGTATGTTGCTCTTTTTTTGGTTACCTTTTTTCAGGTTAATAATGTATTGAATCTCTCCGCAAGCTCTACTGGTGCTTTCCAGTTCTATGGCTATCAAAACTGTACATTATGATATACATCTTAAATTTTGCCACTTATTGAAATTGAGCAAATAATTACGCGTTCTCTTCGACTACAATCGCTTCCTATATTAAATTTAAATTAAACAAAAAAACCATATTAAAAAAATTAAAGTCGTTTTAATACCAACAAAGCAATATAGAACAAATATCAGTTATTGTGGAATAAAAAAACCAAATTTTGTAATCAAGAACAAATTCACATTGTTAAGTACAAAAAAATAAATATCGTAATTTTTATTTTTTTTATTTTTAAGTTTATTTAAGAAGAGGAAAAACATTTTCATTTTTTTTTAAATTAAATTTTACGTTGCATCTCATATTCATTACAATTTCTTGGACATACGCCATTGCAGTTTTAAAAACTGTCTCGTCGTTAGCCCAATGTGTTCGCCTGTGTTTATATATATATATATATATATATATATATATATATATATATATAATGACTCTATTCCTTCCACGGAATTCTTATGCTGTCTGGTATTTAAGTTTGAATGTGTTCGTCTGTGCTGCCGTTGTTATGTGGCCATAATACCTGTTCAGGTAAATCGTATGGTTTATCTGTTTGATCAGCTAATTTAAGCTTGTTCTTTGTGGGTTAGTGTTTTTATTGCTTAAAATTTTTCCATAACAAACATTGCAAAAGTGCAATGGCGTATGTCCAAGAATTTGTTTTGTATGAAAATTCTCTATTGCAGGAATAATTAAAAAAATGCATCTTATCATAATAAATAGATACGTAAATTAAAATTTCTACGTAATGCTTAAAAAAAATTACGCGTACATGCACCTGGGAACCAAAATAGGCCGTGCGCTCTACTATTGGACCATAGAGGTCTAAAGTCCAGATAAGTTCGCTATTTTTTCATTTAGAAATTTTATTTCCAGTGTTCCGGACAAGGTGATCATTTATTTCCCTTCGCACTGCTGAGAAAAATGTGAAATTGTCTCATAATCAAGACTGCCTAGAAATGCGCCAGGATTCACTCCACCGTGACGTAGTCGGGCTATAAAAAATATGTTCTTAATAAATAATACACCATTTCAATTATCCGTTATAACATAACTCACATCAATTCAATTATCATGTCATAAAAAATCTCTGTATAATACATATTTTTAAATTAATAATACGCAATTTTATTCATCCATTATAACACAACTCACATCAATTCAATTATTAGTTGTTCCTAATCATCAACACCCGTTGTTCCGTGTAAAATATATATGTAGTTTTATACACGTGAATGATTTTAATGATTGGTTGACTGGCGAGGTCACAACTTGATACCCAGTGTCCTGGACGCACAGTTGAGAAAACCTCGACCCGACTGATAATCGAACCCAGGACTCCTGACCCAGTCACAACCAGCTATAACCACTCAGCCACCAGTTCGGGAAGGGATACATTAAAAATAAATATTTAACTCGTGTAACACTTAAGGTCGATGTTCCGTGAAGACTAAGTTGGCAGGCATCGCAGTGGTAACAGCGAAATCTATCCTACACCATGCAAATATGCAATAGCTAATATGTCCACTCCATCTTGCTAGTGAAATTTTTTTTCAGTGGAACCGTCCCTACGTTTTCGAGAACGGGAAGAAAACTTTGAACTTGCGTTGGATGTAATCGAAACTTATCATTTTATGAGTCTACGCGACCTTTAAATTCACTGAAAAGCGGGTTTAATTGTTAATAACATTTACTTTTCATGTAGTGATATTTGAGAAATTTATTGCAGTTTATTGTTCCCGAACATCACTAAATTTCATTGTAAACTGTAAAATAATACTGTTCACGAATAACTGAAGCCACAAAATTACTTTCACAACTTCATTCGCAATACGACACGCAAATAGCTCGGTTCGCCGGTGTGGTTGTATTTTGGATCTCGTTAATTTTTCTAGCTATTTAAAGCAACAGTAAATTACTCTGTATTTTTATGGCTGTGCGTCAGCGCAAAAAATAATCAACGGATGTTTGAATTGCATAGTTCAAGCTCCTTCTCTCTTTATATATAAATACACTCACACATACAGTTTGCAGAATGTAAAACGGATTACTAACAGACCGAAAAGATGAAAAAAAACCTACATAACATTTTTAATCTTTAGTATCGTTCCTTGTTTATATGAAATAAATTGATAGATTGTGTTTTACTGAACACAAAACCGTATCTTTAATAATACAAAATAATGAAAATCTAAAAGACGAACAAGCGATATTTTGACGCTAAATAGTGACATCGAAAAATTGTTTTGGGTATTACCAAAAGTGGAAGGAAATTTGGCAGGACACATCTGTATGATTTGTGGTTTTCATAAAATATTTTAAATTGTTATTATAAATTTTACAGCATTCTGAATCATTTTCTATAAATTTAGTAGCTTTGAATCCTTACTAGGATAAGTGTGTCCGCTGTGGCTGTACAAGACGAACTTCACTGGTTCGATAATATTGGAAATTCGAAATATTCTCCGGGCTTGTCAACCCATCATCATGTGAGAGAAATATATGAAATGTTTAAAAGTGCGTTTCATTTTATTTTTTTTTCAATCACACTTTAAAATTCATGACATTCTCTTCGAGCGTTCCGTCAAATTGTTGCGTAAAATAATTGACGAGTGGCAGTTGTTTTTTTCATCTCCCTAAAACGGAGGCCGCCGACCTCGTGAACCGCGGATAAATAGCCGCTGTCCGATGCGGGGTGGCGCAGCGCGGCTGTCTCGTGAAATGTTGATGGCCGGCGCGCGGTAATCCAGGGTCGCTGACAGGACCCGAGCGCGGCGACGCCACGCGCGCGGACGAGTTGATCCCGTGGCGTCGGGCGTCGCCCGCGTCATCCCGCGTCCGCGAGGCGTCCACAAAGCATCCAAGAGGCTTCCACCGTGTTTACGCGAGGCGTCCACGAGATTTCCACGAAGTAACCTCGAGGTGTCCATGAAGAGTGCACGAAGTTTCCACGAGGCGTCCACGAGATTTCCACGAAGTAACCTCGAGGTGTCCATGAAGAGTGCACGAAGTTTCCACGAGGCGTCCACGAGATTTCCACGAAGTAACCTCGAGGTGTCCATGAAGAGTGCACGAAGTTTCCACGAGGCGTCCACGAGATTTCCACGAAGTAACCTCGAGGTGTCCATGAAGAGTGCACGAAGTTTCCACGAGGCGTCCACGAGATTTCCACGAAGTAACCTCGAGGTGTCCATGAAGAGTGCACGAAGTTTCCACGAGGCGTCCACGAGATTTCCCCGAAGTAACCGCGAGGCGCCTACGAGACGTCCACGAGATGTCCAAGAGGCATCCACGAGGCGTTCGTGAGTCATCCACGATGTTTCCACGAGGCGTCCACGAAGTGTCCGCGAGGCATTTACGATACGTCCACGAGCCGTCCACGACATTTACACGAGGCGTCCGCGAGGCGCGCGCGATCGTAATCGCTCTTGCAGGCGACGACCGCCCACTCTCATTTCCGCGGCGGTACCTGTTTCTTTGAGTTTCACTGCCACCGCAGATAGCTTAACAATATAATATGTATTAAATAAACTATTTATATATGTTGGGCGTCATGTATTGAATATTCAGAGAGTCACCACTGTCAGCAAAATCATCAATATGCAGTACACAGAAATTGTTTGTACTAATACAAAATATTCCCCTGGAAACCACATTGGAAAATAAATGGTTTGCAATATTAGTACAAGAAAAATATTTCAGATTTCTACAGTACAAAGCAATCGTTATTTTTGCACATAAACAATACGTTTTTGGAAACTATGTTGGATGTTTCTTGTCGTGCTTACGAAAACTGTCAATAATTAAAAAAAAAAAAAATATTCATGTTTTATGAAGCATAATTTTTTTAGTCCATGGAAAATTTAATCGAAGATTCAACAATTTTGACTTTATTTTGTTGTATCATGAATATTTTTGTGCGCAGTTAATAACGGAAAGCGAGTCAGAAAATGGTTTACAAATAATTTCAACTTTTGGCGGTACTGGGACAACACAAAGCATAAATTCCCGGATAAGTCTCCGTGCCCAGTATCACTGCAGAATTTTTTGTAGCGATAAAGTTGCTTTCATGTAAATGTACAAATGTACAGATATATGTAAATTAACATTACCATTTACAAAAAATACAGTGACAGTTATCTGCATAGTAAGATTTATAAAATTTACTTTATCTTCCGTTGAATATTGAAAACTATTTACATATCATTTCTTTCTTATATTTACTTTATAACTTCTCTTTCTTCATCCAGTATTATATATTCCAACCAATATCATTTCAGTAGAAATATTTTAAAAACTACGAGAATCATATCAACTTAATTTGAAACACATATTATAGTCAAATTATTTTCGAGAATATTATTTGAGACACGCATAAAAGTTGTCTGCTCCACAGAGAAATATATATTGCATTCAGTTATTACAGCAAAGTTAAGAAATTATTTGTCAGAAATAGCGCGCGGCATGTGACTGCATAAGAATACAGATTTTTGTTATGAAAGGTTAGCTTAGCTTCAGCTTAATGTGTATGAAAGTGCCATAATAATAAACGTAAATTTAAAAAAATGAACATAAAAACGTTGGTGGCATAACTTATTACCAGAAAATATATTTAATGAGTTTATGCAGAATTTGAAACTAAAAAATTACAATGATAAAGAACATTTAACTTGTCGCAAATAGATTTCGAGCTGAGTGGTAAAACACTTTTAGCATAGGCACAGATTCGTCACGTAACGCAGGGTGCCCACACACATCTCTATAACCAAAACCTGTTCTTATTATGACTATTATTTATTTAATTTTTACATCATTCACCTAATTACATTTTGTTTTTCAGAAAATTCAACTGTCACAAAAGCAAGTTTGTACATAAGTGCACATGGTCTCTTCATGCTACGTGTGGAATTTGAACTATAGTTTCCATATAGTGAACGAGGCAAAATAAACTTTAAAATTATGTTCAGAAACTATAAAAATATACAAAATAAATACAAAAATAGAGCTTCCCGTTCGATACCACGAACCGTTTTCTACGCGATGCGCTGTCAGACGTTACGGTGCATTTACGGACTTTTCTTCGAAGGAGCCCTCACAGTTCCAGACTGCTGGATCTTCGTGGAATTGTAGATACGATGAACATGCAAGTTGACGGGATCTGAGGGTTTTAGATGTAGACACAATGAGTTTTTGATGGTCAGTTAGTATATCAAAATGATTCCTCTTGAGTTCATGTTCTAAGTAAAGAAAAACACTCAATACCCATAAATAAACGAATTTCCATGAATAATAAATATGTCCTGGTATTATTCGTAATCCCTAGGTTAAAATTTGAACAGCGCATGAACGCCTGTTTGGTTGGCACCGCGTCAAAGAGAGTGTGGTTGTGGTGGTTGTGGTCTAGAAAGTTTTTTTTTGGTGGCGGTGGTGATGGGGGGGGGGGGGGGGGGGGGAGTGTTTTGGTAACACGCGCCCGCGTGACCGCTCCGAATGTCCGAATACTTCATGCAGTATCGTGACGCGCACTGGTATTGACGGGGCTACTTTTGCCTCACGCCAGGCGCGCATAGAGCAGTGCGGTACAGCACAGGGCAGCACAGCGAACAAACTGTACTGCACAGTTGTCCTCGTATACACTGGATCGCGACTTGGCGAGCCAGTAGACGAGGACTTTGCCTCGTGTCGTGTTGAATGTGGTGGCGTGGCTCAAGTGAGGAACCATCTTGCTTGACACGTGGGTCGGCATTTTGGCTGACCGCCTTGATTCGAGCTCCAAGTTTGATTTGGATGCAGAGTATAAGATATGATAATTACTTATTCATAAGTCCAGGACGGTAAAGCTGTGGAAAAATGAGTCAATAAAATAAAAGAGAAACCGGCGTAGAGTCTGCAATATCATGAGCATTCTGTAGTGAACGAATTGTGAAATATTTCATCGAGTCGAGAGAAATTTGAAGAAGTTGATAGCATGATTGAACCTATTAATTACTCCGATTACTTACGCATTATTTCTTTAGTTTTTTTTTCCTTCGGATACTGCACAAAAAGGTGATGAAGACTTCCAGGATGATAGACCAGCGCACTTTAAATATCATGCGCAAGGACTCAAAAGGTCTTAAAACATTTTGAACCTAACATAAGAGAGGGTAGCGGTGGGAACAATTATTGTCGGTTCGTTTTGATCTGCGTTACGCCAGGTCTTGTTTCCCAAGGATCGCGCGTCGGTGCATGATCATACTGGAGTTTGTCTTCAGCAGGAGGTGGTTTCCGAAGAGGCGCAAGATGTGTGAAGACATGTGTTGCAGATATTCGTTGCGTGGGAAATGTATTGGAGCCAACTTCAGCAGGATCACGCACGGCGCAGAGTACAAGTTTGTTGGCGCACGAATCACGAGATAATTGATTGGTTGCCCGAACGTTCTTTTTGTTACGATCTCAGCACTGCAAGAAATAATGGTCATTTAGAAGAAAACCAGCTCCTCGTCCTTGATTTCACTGCGTGTTTTTTTTAAACTTTGTTTATTGCCATGGTCCCTGAAGATCGACTGATGCACGGGAGCTTGCTTATGATTTAGTGTGGCTGCAGAATAAGCAATACCACAAAAGTGCAATGGTGGGAGATTACGCTCTGGTAGGGTTTACCGCTTGTTCGTCGCTGTGCACTGTTTGGCCGATTGTGTTCCACCATATTGCTGACTAGTTCAGCCTTGTTGTTAGCAAATAGAGCTGCAGTTCACGTTAAAAAGGGCAATGTCGGTTCTGAACGCCAAGACAGTGAAAAAGTTTTATAATTTTTTTTTGCAGAGAATCTCTTTTAAAAACCAGATTACAATTGTTTTGTATGTTATGCTACATGCAGTTCACTTTATAACGCTTCGCTGTGGGAAAAACCAAAGTTACTGCTGTAAATTCGTGTTTTTCATTATTCGTGAGACTTGCTTAGTAAGAAACTATTAGTTATATATACATATATATTCCAATCAAAATAAATATATATAAACATAAACCAATCGAATATGTTGTAATATTTAAACTGTTTCGTTTATAGATATACTGGATGATATTTTGGTAACTAGTTTTGAAAGTATTTCTTCATAGAACTAGAAAGGAAAAAAAAAAACAGTGTAGGCCTCCTAAGTATTTTTTTTTTTTGGTCAGGGTGGTTGTGCCGGGATCAGGTAAAACACCCATTGCCTCTTTGTCTTCCGCTTTCAACGCTGCGAGTCAAACGGCGTGGAAAACAAGTAATTAGCATTTTCAGTGGCCGGAGCGCGAAAACGGCGGCGGCGTGTGGGCGGTCGGGCGGGGACTTCCTCTACCCCCGGCCATTTCATTTGTCCGGCGACGTGGTGACGTCACCCCCTGCTGCTTCTCTCCTCGCTCTCATCCCCCGGGGGAGACGCGAGGTTAGTTGGCGGGGGTCCGCTGGCCTGTCGGGACCAGAGCACGGAGAGCGAGCGGACCCAATTTTCTTTGTTCGGCCAGAACTTGTGCTGGAAGCCCCCCCCCCCCCCCCCCCCCCCCACACACACACACACACCCTTCCAGGCCAGCAAAAATCAATTTTCCCGCCACTTCTTGAGAGACGAGCCCATTTTTTTTTGTATTCTTCCTTGTTTTGTTTCATCTCGGTCCTTCGAGCATTCGTCGTCTCGTTTCTCTTGAAATAGCAGTGCTCACAGCACAAAAAAAAAATCCGTTTTATTAACTATCTTTGATGATGTCATGTTGAAAGTAAACTGCTGTTTTTTTTTATTATTTATTTATATCGCGAGTGTGTATTATTATTAGGTTTATAAGTGGTGCCTAACTAAAAGCACTGTTGCCATCAATCTTTGTAAAAGTGTTTAGAGCAATCATCTCACGGGAATTACGTAAGGTAATACTTTTTTGTTGAGTAAAAAAAGGTAAACGAAAATTAAATTACGTTGTAGCAAAACTCATTATATCGAAAGCGAGAGTTCCTAAGGGACAGTTAAGTTTTTGTTAATTATCCCCTGTGCCGAACACGCAAGATAACGAAAATTGTCCACGGAATAAGTTGAGGCGAATAAATCCCTATCATTTTGATTTATTTTTGAAGTTATACTTCTTTAGGCGTGTTATGAAAAAAATGATAAGGGTGAATTTTCACGATGCGCGCGCACCATGCAAAGAAATTTCTACATGTTAAAAAAGTCTACATACAAATAAAAATTATATATGTGCTTTTAAAACTTATACTTAGCGATGGATATTCAATACTGTTCCATATCATTAAAAACATATACATATTGTGAATTTTAGTTATAGAAATAGTGTTTATTAACTTTTTCAAATGTATTTTCAAGTGTATTGTACAAGTGAGGAGGTTAGGTTATACTTCTTTAGACACGTTATGAAAAAATTATGAGAATGAATTTTTACGATGCACGCGCAGCATGCAATGGAATTTTTACAAGATGAAAAAAAAGTCTTCATACAAATAAAAATTATATTTGTGCTTTTAAATTACATACTTTACTGATTGATATTTAATACTGATCCATATGACTTAAACATTTATTGATTGTGAATATTAGTTATTAAAATTGGGTTTATTAAATGTTTCAAGTTCATATTTAGGTGCTTATATACAAGTGGGGTTATGTTACGCATGTATAATTTTTTCTATTATAAATTATTATATAATTAATTTATAAATAATTAAAAATAATAATTTTGAATATACTTTCAGCTATTTAGTGATATTCATTCAATAATTTATATTACACACATGTTTATATTAATATTGAATACTAAGTATTAATTTGATTGAATTTATACTTTACCAACCGGATTTTTTAATATAATTCCACTACGCGAGTCAAATATAACCAGCTGCATCTCAAGTGTCACTGGCCACACCACGCTGTGTGCGCTATTTTCGCTATGTTGGCGACGTCGCCAGGTGTTTGGTTCTCGGCTATTTTTTTCTAAAACATCACTGACTTCGCGCATGCGCAGATAAACAAAAACATCTGTTTTCGCGAGGAATTTTTCTGTACTTCTGCGTTTGCTTTTTATGAAGTTTAATTTCTCTCAGTATTGCTTAGATGAAAGATGACGAAAATATCAATGTTTATGGAATAAATCTTTGTAAGATTATAAAGGCAGGCTATGCAGGTCAATGCTTGGGATTTTGATTCCAAGG